>NC_090883.1:35914976-35947476 GCF_036669925.1 Montipora capricornis
ATGCAATTGTCATTAATGGTACACACTCATAAATACACCTGGCCAAAAAGGACGTATAAAGTCCGTTTTATCGTCTGTTTTTTTTTTTTTTTAATTGGTCCTATCTTCGTTAAAAAGGGACCGGCCCTCGTGACATTATTGCAATGGATCGAACGGACGACAGGAACCACGTATGTTGGAATGGTAGGATTTGCCCTTCATGAAAGATTTCAATAAAGTTCCTCTCCTTTCTAATCTGTCAGTTCGTTCCCCTGCCGGGTGTCCATTTGGCGAACTAAAATTACTACAGGGGGACAAAATGGTTGACATGTGCCTTTCTGCATGAGCCAAACTTGAGTAAAAATGAGGGATGCTTACATTTAGGGCTTTAATATCATTAATAAATTTCATTATCAGCCAAAGCAACTTTTGCCGTTTTGCGCATCGCTGTAAACAAATAAAGATCGACAATATAGCAACTTAATGCATTTTTTTTTTGAAAGTCAATTACCTGGCAGGTGCAAAATAAATTTGCCTCTTAGTTTGTTAAAGCGTACTGTTTAACAGAATCTAATATTTACTCTTACACCTTTTCTAAATGATATTAAAGACGGAAAAGCACGTACGCACAGGGCTGAAGTTATATTCAAAGTAAGCAATACAAGGACAGAGGACGGCTTTCTTCTTTGCCGCATGTGCAATTGTAACAGATGGTTGTGTGGGTTGCTGGCTGCAAAACTGACTTTTCGTTGAAAAAGAAGGGATACACCGCACGCCTTCGCTGTGAACGTTTTTGCCAATGCCTCGACTTTTCTTGTCAAGGACTACACGATGATGAGCAGGTCTTTTCCTCAGTTGTCGGCGAACTTTTGGGGATTTCGCGCTCGTAAATGGATATGAAAATAAGGAAATGAATAAAATATGACTTGTTCTGCAGACAATACTTTCAATACTATTAAGGTAAGTCGCAAGCAAGTTAAAATTTATTGAGATGTCGAATTCACTGTCGTCGTCACTCAATAGATAACCGTTTGCCTGGTGTGCGCAAAAAATTTATACGAATTAAGTATTAACCTTAAATAACTCAATTGTCGGTCATAACAGATGTTGCAGATCATTTTGTTGCTGTTTGGAATCCTGCACACCTCAAGCCAAAGAGAGAGAGGATGTTGGGATTTTCATCCTGGTAAGTTAATTCTCTTCGGAGCTTGACATTACCTCTCAAGGAGTCTTTTTACCATAGCCGGGGTGAGGATGAAAGAACTTACTTTCAACCTTTCAAATTAACTCCAAAATTTAATCCTACAACCTGCCATTCCATAAAACAAGGGTTTGCAATCTTATTTCTTCGTACGGTCATCTTTTGCGCAAGGATCAGTTTCGACAGTAAGACATTCATTGATTTAAAATACTACAAATGAAAATTATAAAGATACTCTCACAGGCATTTACGATATGTTATTACAAACACCTTTTCAAAATTCCAGATCTACTGAAACGGGCCGTTGGGTACTATCCTTTGACGTCAGAGACTAATGCAAGTGATGAAAGTCCATTTGGAAATCCGCCTGGAACTATTGCCGACTCGGCCTTTCTTTCCAACGGCGTGTGCGGTGAGGCTGGAGGTTCCTACAGTTTTTCAGGGTCACGCTCGGCTCCTAGTTATATCCGGCTACCTAAATCAAGCAACCTTGATACAAGGTAACTTTAGAATAACTTGTATTATTTCAAGAAGACCGGCCGTTGCAGAATAATCGTTTGTTTACGACCTTTTGTTCTTCTCGGTTGCGAAAACATTTAGGGAGTTTGCTTTAGTTATAATGTATTTAAATTTAGGTAGGAAACGTCATTTAAAATTGCAAGTTCGCATCTGCATGACAAACTAGTTCAAATTCTTCAACGCTGGAAGACCTATACACGATCTGAATTCAGGAATGGTGATGAAGCTTTGAAAAAAATGGAAAATTGGCGGTTGGGTGTTCGCTTTTTCATGAAAATTGAGATTTGGTCATTGACGTTGCATTACTTAGGCCTGATTTCAAACCAAGGCGGACAAGCAAATTATGGAATTAGCAACTAGGTATTGATCCATATATCCAGAAAGTGCACACCAAGCTTTACTAAGTTTGGTGTTAATAGACCCAATCTTACGCGAGATACAGCCATTTAAAAACGTCAAAATGTACAAAGAATTGTACATAATAATAAATCCTTTATTGACCAAGCTTTTTCGGTTTAAATGGCTGGATACTGGCCTCGTTCTTTTTTTGCGTGTTAATGGCCCTCGACTTTGTGTCGGTCGATAAACACTCAAAAAAAAGAACTTGGCCAATAACCAGCCATCCTGACCTCACGCTTGGTCAGTAACCCATATGTACCCACGACCATGGCAGTCCCTAGAAAATATGGTCAACTATTATTGAAAGGCCTGACTTTTCAATATAGCTCCCACACCCTTCCTTCCCCCCCCCCCCCCCTCCTCCCCCCAAATCAGTTTACTCAATGAGTGAACGCTCCAATCACAATCGGAATGCCCTGTGCTTTCTTAAATGTTATCATCATCATCATTATCATCATTACTATTATTATTTTTGTACAGATATTCCATAACCATTATCGCCTCGGTTTACCCAGAAGGGAATGATGGAGAGATAATCTCGTACTGGCAGGATTCCAACTATGGTGTAGGATTGTTTCTTGAAAATTTAAGACCAACCTTTCACCTTTATTCCCGAGATGAAACCGTCAAATACATCTTTACCAGTAAGGACAAGGTACAGCTCAATCAATGGAATCATATCGCTTGCTCATATGACAACTCCTCTGGGCGTTCAAGAGTTTATGTGAACGGGAAAAAGGTCAACTTCACCGATGATGCAGGCCCAGGCCTAGAACTGCAAACAGAATACGATTTGTGGCTTGGGTACCTTTTCAAAGGACGGCTGGCACACATCTTTATCTTTAATACATCTCTCTCTGAAGATGACATCAACAAAGCCAATAATTTCACAATACCGAGTGAGTAGAGCCGAATAAAAATGATAATTAAATTAAGTATAATATCCTCGTTGCAAACAATTGTCCTTACAGAGGAGGCTACGTCATTATGACATCTACCATGTCTTTATAAGTCCGCATACGAAGTTAAACCCTTCTACCCTCTACTTAGAGCATTAGTCAGTTCCCAGTCTTATAGTACCCTGAGGAGTGCCGGGAAACCAAAGCTCAGTACAATCACAAAAACCCAATCTCGTTCCCAGGGATTTTCTCTGCTTCATTTAGTCAATGGAAATCAATAACGCCCTTTTGCGGTCCTGGGTTCGAATATTATTCGTCAAGTCTTTTTGGCTGCCAAACGAACGTTTAATCTTTATACTGGGCATGAATTCAAGCTGCACGACGATTTCTTGGTAACTAAGTTTTCCTTTGATCTAATTTTCAGATCTTTTAAGTACCTCTTCAACAGACGCAGCAATCTTGCAGTTATCAGTGGCTGACCACGTTGCCAGTCAACTACCTGAAATGGCAAATCGGACTAATTATGCTCCCTTGTTAGGTCAAACAGCGATTTATGCAACGCCTTTCGTCATTCAAACTTTGCCAGACGCTACGGGAGCTATGTCGACAATTCAGACAACACCAACGATTTATGCAACGCCTTTCGTCATTCAAACTTTGCCAGACGCTACGGGAACTATGTCGACAATTCAGACAACACCACTTGATATATCAAACTCTCTTTCACTTAAGAACCAAGGGTTGTCGATTTCAGCAAATACGATAAGGAATCAGTTTGAAAGTACTCATTTTCCTACAGTTACAAAGTTATCCGAGTTTTCACAAAGCAGCGTGAGTAAAGGTAATAATTTAAAGAACTTGCACTTTAGTGATATATTATCCACCTGCTGTCTGAAGGACCAGTTATGGATGATATTTGAAATATTTACATACGTTTTTAATATACTGAATGATAACAGAGCGAGTTTCAATAGAGTGTCGCAAGACCAAAACCAAAGTAATTACTTTGGCCAATCAAAAAAGAGGGAAGGCAATCCAGTAAACCGATCAAAAGTCGAATTAATTACACGTAGCCGACACAAGCGCGGGAAAATGTGCACGCGCGAGCCACGATTGGTTTTGGTTTCACTTCTGATTGGTTGAAAAAGTGGCGCGAGAACTTTGAACCAATCGCTGAGTGAAGTAATGCAAAACCAAAGCAATTCACTAATTACTTTCGACACTCAATTGAAAACCGCTCTATTGAACTTTATTTAAGTCAAGTGTATTTCGCGCTGGAGCACTAATTGGGGAAACCGAAGCCTCGGAGAGCAGAGTGGAGGACCAACTCTGGGAATGAAACGTGGGCCACATTGGTGGGAGGCGAGTGTACTCACCACTGCGCTGGCCCTATCCCAATGATTTCGTCTGCTTGAAGCTTAGGCTAGATTACCAGCTGTTTCGGAAATGGGTCCGCACTTACCCTTCAACCCCTAAATGGGGACAATCGGATTTTCGGAAGGCTTAAGAAATTTTCAACGCTTCGAAGTTGAAAGACTAGAGGAGAGGGAAAACATTTACGTCCTCAGTAAAGACATTTTCATGTGCAAAAAGAAAGCGAATCAACGACCGTAACCCACATATGATGCCGGGGGACCTCTCCCTTGGCTTCTGGGCTGGGGACCCAGCTCAGAAGCCAAGGGAGAGGTCCTAGGAACTAGGTTGGGGGAACTGTTTCCAAAAACCTTTTGAAACATGACTGTGTCTCTTTCTACAACAGGACGTCTCAAATGTCACAACTGCTTTGGTTCCAGAGACGATTGCAGTGTGGATCAACTCGCCAGCAATAACCGAAGACCGGAAGTAGTTTGCAGAACAAAAGAGAGGTGTGCGTGGCTTCACATTAAAGTCAACAGCAGCCTGGAAAGGGTAATCATGGGCTGCCAACCGGCTAGCGAATGTGCTTTAATAAAAATATGCAAGGAAATGGCGAGCTCACTAGGACTTGAATGTTGCGATGGTGTATGTTGTGACTCAGACTTTTGCAACAAAGGTAAGATTGATCAGTTCTGAAATAATACCTTAATTGCTGCAATCCCCCAGGCGTAGCAGCACCCCTATCGTTAAGTTGACTGTGGTTCCTTTGGTTTCCTTCCTTGTAGTATGTGGAACCGCCTCGATTTTTGTTTGTGAAGCGTCCAGCGTTGATCATAAATAACTTCGATGCATTCTTTCTTCCGCGTCTTTGCCGACGGTCCAGAGAACGTGCTCGGGTCGCAATCGCAAAGAACTTATAATACAGATGTAATCCTTCATTTCAAAATGATAATACTTGACACAATATATAACCTTGTCAGTGAAATTATCAAAGTTCGCATGCACATTTACCCCGATTTCTATGATGTTGTAGTGACCGGCAACTACAATTTGCAACCTCTAGTTAATCACTTCAGTTCGTGTTAAATGTGAAAGTTTATTTCATGCTATGCGGTTCAATTTTGTGGGAAAATTTGAAGTTCGGTTTTTTGTATTTATTCCTAATGACGATTTTTCATTGTCTTTACAAAGATGGATTTTCAATATTATCCAAAACGAGTTTTTGGATTCATGATCCCCGAAGGATTCGAAAAGAGCGTAGTTGTGACAATTGCAGTCCTTTTCAGTATAAGACTGTCTAATTTGGGGGCTGAGGTCGAGCGTGCTTATTTTTGGGACGATTTGAGCCTCGGAAAACTTTCTTAACATGTTCTAAAATTGACTGCAAACTGAGTTATTCTTCAGTGTATCTAGCCTACGGCTACACGTAGGCTACAGTGTATCATGCAAAAAAAAAAACCGCATTTTACACTTAAGACTGCCATGCCGTGTAACGATCTATGCATTACGTTGGATCAACACAAATAGTGATAAGTGTAAACACGCCACTATACATGTCTGGACAGATCAAATAACGTTCACGAAGGCATTCTCTTCTAAATGGAACTATGTACGGTGGGCCAAACCTAGCATGATCAGCTCTTAAACTAGAAATCAAATGCAGACAGTTGTTTCGGGCTTCTTGGTCCTCATCATTGCGCCGTAGCTAAGACACAATGAGCCTCATTGACACTCCACCTTACGCACTGACGAGGGCCAACAAGTCCGAAACAACTGTCTGCGTCTGCTTTCTAGTTTGAGCGCTGATCATGCTAGGTTTGGCCGACCGTAGTTCCACTTTGAAAAGAATGCCTTCGTGAACGTTGTTTGATCTGTCCTAACAGTGTTGTGTTTATGCTTATCACGGTTTGAGTTGATCTAGCGTAATGCATAGATCGTTAAAAAAGTAAAAAGTAAAGAGGTGCATTTTTATAGCGCCCTTATCACAACGTCTCAAAGGCGCTTTACAATTATCAATTTACCCCCAGCGGACTGGAAGCATATACAGGCGCAAATTGCAGCCGCTTCTAAGCAGTCCATGCATGCTGGTACTCATTTTACCGACCTCGGAAGGATGGAAAGCTGAGTGAACTTTAGCGGGAAAGAAGGTCGCCAAATATTCCAAACTCGGCAGAACCGGGAATGGAACCCGGGACCTTAGGGTTGGAAGGCAGAGATCTTACCACTGCGCCAACCTCTCCAACAGACTCAACAGACTCGCACGGATCATTGTTGAAGCAAATTTTGAAGCCGTTTTCTCGGTCATTTAGTGTGTTCTTAATGTTTTGGTTGATTACCCAATTAGTGCTCCAGCGCTAGAAGACTAGACATATAAATAAAGTTCCTTTCCTTTCCTTTTTCAGTCTTGCCCTTATAATAAGGTTCTTATAAAAAAAGAGTATTGGACCTCTTCTGTCGGATGGAAGCCGTGATCTTTTTATTAGCTCTCGTAAAATAAACTCGAATTTGGAAAGGAAATATGCTAATTCTTTGAGAGGGTTCTATAAAGATAATTATAATAACACTGTAATAACTTCCTCGAGGTCTTCTTCCGTAATTATTGCGATGCGAAATTCACCAGGTCAGCCAAAATGAGCTTCCTTTGATGACTTTCGCATCATCCCAAGTATTATATGAATAAAAGTGCTCCTTTTATCGAACAGAATGAATGTATTCTATGCTGAGGCGGATAGAAAACTAATGTTTTTTCCTAGTCTGATAAAATGGTGTGTTAAAAATTGCAGAAGGCAAGTTCTGTCGAAGAAAACCTGAGCTGGTAGCGATCATTGATGGAGGAATAGAAGTAACCCTAGGACTTAACAAAAGTTATACATTAAACGCGTCACTTTCTTATGACCCGGAAGTTGGACCGGGAGATCACACAGGCATGAATTTCACTTGGTTCTTTGGAGCCATAAAAAGAAATTCCACGAGTAATAAAGATTCCTTCATTGTACTTGAAGATGCAGTTATTGAGTACCTAGACGACACAGCACACGGCAAGCTAGTTGCAACCACCATAAGGCATTTAAACGTTAACACAACTTACGTAACTAAACTGGTTGTGGCAAAAGATTATCGCAACGCATCTGTTTTTCAAATCTTGCGAGTGGTAAACGGAGACCCACCTCAAGTATCACAAAGGTAAGATTTTTCTTCAGTTATTCTTAAGGTTTTTTTAATGCCTAATTCGAGGAAAACCCCAAATATTTCAGGTGTGTTACTGTCTTTCAACGAAATAGCTCATCTACTATCCGGGACGCGAAAGATTTGACAATTTTTCCCATTTTCCGTCTTTTTGGACAATAACATGAAAAGAGGGCTAAAAATGACTCTTTTCCCCACTCCATCACATTTCGACATGTTTTTCAGATGCCTTATAAACTGCAAACCGAAGATAAGTCCATCAGCTAAGCTGAGTGTGGAATCTCACTGCCGAGAAAATCAGTGCTTGAAGATACAAGCCTATGAGTGGCTTCTGTATGAGCAAATATCTACTGCAAACAATAGCAAACGACAATGGCAAAAAATAGAGGATTTTCAGCTAATTGCGAGTACGCCTTTAAATTCAAGCGCCATCGTAATAAAGGAGAATTCGCTTGACAGTGGAAGAAAGTATCGCTTGGTGCTGTATGTTTTAACTATTGATTACGTTTCGGGAAGGTCTGTTTATGACTTTTTAACGGCTAAGCCGCCTTCGGGTGGCAAATGCTCCATCACTCCTTCCATTGGTGTTTCATTGGCAACCAACTTCAAACTGAGTTGCAATTCTTGGACTAGTGACGCCACCCCACTAAACTACAAGTTCCAATATAAGTTGGACAACGGTCTGTACAGTGTCATATACAATGGTCTGAACAACTCCATTTTTTCTTGGTTGCCACCCGGGAATCAGTCGGATAACAATACAGTCAAGTTCATCATCACTGTTACTGATCAATATGGAGTTTCCGCCCCACCTCTCCAACTCTCTGTTCGCGTAAGTGTTTTTTTATTTATTACGCTCCGCATTGTAGCGTTTTCTTAACCTTAGCACTGAACAAGAGCTCATTACGCGAGAGTAAGGATCTGGTATCAGTCTTGTCCTCATTAGCGTTAGGAAAGTGTCTATTTTGCGGGAAAATAGACCAATAGACCAAATGTTGTACGCAATTCAAGTATCCTGGGGTTAAGATTCTTTGTTATATAGCTGAATTTTTCCCCCAACAGCGCGCGCTCTCATTGGTTACTTCGAGGTCACGTGACATCTAGCAATAAAACTGTTTCCCGCCAAAAGTCTCTGTGGGCAACAGTGCAAAATTTATGACAGTGCACTGTTAGGTTCGCGAATGTTGACCGACGACCTTCGTTGCTGTTGTTGTTGCAAGTTTTTCTTTTTGTGCTATATAACAAATCACTTAATGGCTGATCTCTCGGGAAACAGTTAATTTGGTTTCCCTCGAATTTCAATGTTTTCCCCGGCTGCGCCTCTGGGAAACACTGAGATTCTCGGGAAACAAAATGAACTTTTTTCCTCAAGACCAGTCATTATGTGTTTATTGGGTACTGTATTTGCATTACAATGTAGCATTCACTTTTCAATGATATGGAAATATCTTGAACAAAACGTTTTATTCCCAAAGGTTTTGAACTGAGTACAACATTGAGTTAGCCGATTTGACCTATTCTTTATATTGTCTATTGTTTATTATTGGTTTAAAAATAAACACTTTTCTGACGCTGATGGGGACTAGGAAAATTTGAGATCTTACTATTGAGTGATGGACTCTTGCCCTGAAATATTCATAATTCAGTGAGACACTGATTTAGATATTGCCCCGTCAAAGACACAAAGCGCTTTTCAACAGTGTGTACAGAAATTCCATTATGGCACAAGTGGCAGCCGTTAACACATGCTAACAATCTTAACGAAGTTATGAATATGATTATGGCAGTGCAGAGAGAGTGAAAGAGCAAGGGACCATTAATTCCCTGCCCTACGCTTTTCGAACAGTATGGGTTCTTTAAGTTTCAGATCTTCATAATGTGCTGCAAGACGTCCTTGGCCAAGAGGAACTGTAACAGCTGTAAATCTTTCGTTTATTCGTTTAGATCAACGCAGGAAACGCTCGACACTGTCCTCTTTGCAATACGAAAATTTGTGTTTACCGTAACCTTGATTCACGAGTGTTCGCAATGTTCAATCCCTTAGATTTTCCATAAATTCCTTGACAATGACAGTCCGATTAGTGTTCCTTTAACCATAAACGGGGCAAATAACAACTTTGTCGACAAAAACGTGCAGCGCCGAGGTTTGACCTAAACTGGAATGAACCTCGATCAAATCACGTGACCTAAAGGCTCGGACGGACTGATCCGATTGCACAGAATAATCAACAAATAAAACTAGCATTTAACAGGAACCATGGCCATATCCAAGGCCAACCACTCGATGATGTGATTTTAAAGGCAGCACTTTCTCTGTACTGAGTCGTTTTTAATTAATTAAGACCCCGAATATTGGTCCGACAGGGCGACGCAATCACCCGCCAATCGGATCGATGATCAACCAACTGAACAAAGAGGTTGGCGCGAGAAATGAATCATCGCATATGGGCCAAAGGAACGTTTTTCGTAGGGTGACTAGTTAGATATCACCAGTGCCCATTTATCCACTTGGCGAAGGAAAATAGTGTCGTCAAATGAAGAAAGTCTTCTTCCAAAGGAAGCGACTTAAATCCAACACACTGACCACTGCGCCGCTGTGGCTTCATTTTGATCCTAGAGACAACCCCGTTAATTGACTCTCTAATGACATTACCGTGACTTCTTTTGGAGCGGTTTTCAAATGAGTGTCGTAAAACCAAAACCAAAGTAATTACTTTGGCCAATCAAAAAGGACGGAGACAATCCAGTAAACCAATCAAATCTCGAAGTAATTACACGTAGCCGGCACAAAGCGCGCGAAAATGTGCACCCGCGAGCCACGATTGGTTTCGGTTTCACTTCTGATTGGTTGAAAAAGTGGCGCGAGAACTTTGAACCAATCACCGAGTGAAGTAATGCAAAACCAAAGTAATTCACTAATTACTTTCGACACTCAATTGAAAACCACTCTAACGGTCTTAAGTTTCTAAAACAACCTTTGCAGTCCAAATAAATAACTAAATTTGATTTAATAGGGAGGTATTAGTTACCCCTCGGCTCAGTTTGCCAACCGTGCTGGCGAAGGATCCAGAATTATGCTTGTCTGTTCCAGTTACCTTTTTTGCCTTTTCCCTCCATTCGTGTTCAACTCATGGAAAAAAGCATGGTCACCAGTCGCGAATTCGAGTTAACACTCGATAAATGGCCTAGCACTGACAAATTGCGATATACGATTTCGTGCTGGACATTACGAAGTGTCTTTTGTCTTGGTGATTATTTGTTTTCAACTTTTTAGGTTTTTCCCTCCAGGAATTTGAGCACGGAGAATCTCACCAATTTCTTCACAGATCGAGACAGCTATTTCAATAAGGTCATCAAGAATGGCGACTTAGGTAAAGCGGCCCAAATTGCAAACACGCTACTCCAGGCAGTTTCAAAAGATTCTACATTGCCTTTTGCGAAGAAAACCAAGGTAAAACGGAATCTAAGAACAATTACATACAATACAATAATAGATAGAATAATGAGGGTACGCGCTGTGGTACTCTATATGAAATACTTTTCTACATTCGTTCAAATCCTGTCTTTTGTCTTTGTTCTTCACTGCGCAGACTTGAAGAAACCGTTTCAAAAATGACCCAAAACAGACCTTCAAAGGACTCACGTTCATTTGACTGAAATCAATCCTTTTAGTGCGAACTTTTTAATGGCTTCTTATTTCCTCACGCATGCGCTATGAGAACCGACTGCAGGACAACTCGACCCTAGTGCTTTAAGGAAACTTTTTGAAAGGTCCTTGAACGTAAACTGAATTCCTTCAAGAGTATTTAATTCAAACATTTGGTTTTACTGATCCATACTGTTGTTTTTTAGATTAGAGAATTAATAATTCAGAACATCGTTGGACTGAAGGTAGATAATATTCCTCAACTATTGCAAGTTTCGTCTGTGATTGGTTCTGCTATTCAAGATACAAGCAGAATCTCTATTAAATCTCTGGTGAGTTGACGGTCAAGAGTAAATGCTCTCTTCTTAGGCTTAACGTTAGACTTTTCGTTTGCCAGGAAGAACGTGAACGAAATTTTGTAAAATGTATTATTATACCCCAGTCAATGAAAATAAATGTTATAAAGGCATTTTCAGGTGTTTTTCAGTGTTGCTGGGAAAACATTATCTGTTCCTTTTTCCCAGCAAGACACACAAGAAATTTCCCAGCCTGCTAGATAAAATTGGTTGGTTTCCCAGCCAGCTGATCAAATTTATTTGCCAGCCAGGAATTCCGCGCGCTTTCAAATCCCTCGATCGAAAATGACCGAACAAAAGCGACGAAACCGGGACAAAACAGGTTTTTCCGCAAGCGCAATCACTCTGACCAGCCAGGGAAGGGGTTCTTTTTTTTTTTTTTTTTTTTTTTTTTAGTCGTCCTCAGTCTTAAGAGTTTCTACAGCCAGCTCGGATTGAAATGCTAGAAAAAGTCAGTAATTCCCAGGCAAAACCTATATCAAGAACAAAATTTCCCAGCCAGCTCATCGAAACACCTGTATTTTTGCCAGCCAGCAAGATTCCTCTGGGGAACAGATAATGTGAGGAACAGATTCGTTGGGTGCCCCGGAGGTCCCTTCTCCGCCAAACATAACTTGAGCTTATAAGTAATGTCTACCCATACACATTCCATCAACAGGATTTGTCTCTTTCTGCCCTCAACACCATGTCTTTCTTTTTATTGGAAAGTGCCAAGTTGAAAGATGTAGCTAATCTACCTCTTGTCACGCAAGCAGCGGAGAACTTGGCTTCTTGTCTCAACAGCGTTCTCAAAGCTGGCGCGAGAGTCGCATCAGGAACTTCTGGTCCCGGTCTTCAAAAACAGGTATAACCGCCAACGCCAGAGTTTACCGTGACTCCGTCGCACGCTTTAGGTTTTGCCGGCGGTTCATGCTCTGTCATCACAAACAAATCACTAAGACCACCAAGTATGAAAAACGTAACATCTTTCTAAGGCCAAGTGGCCCATTAAGCCGGAGCTTATCCCAGTTTCTGTAGCATGAAGTGGCTACGAGTACTTCTACTCCCCCCTGGATGGTATGCCAGTCCATCGCAGGGTTACCCCCGGTACTAAATTTAACCGGTACCCATTTATGCACCTGGGGCCCGTTTCTCGAAAGTCCCAAACTTTTCGGGGCATTTTCGGGTGTCAAAATTCCTTTTGTATCTCAAGAACGGAGAGGATTTAAGTCGTCAAACCTCACAGACCTGTTTCTTTTAGTTAGCTTGAAAACATGTTAAAAGATCGGCTTTCCAAAACAAGCGGTTGGCAGTTTCAAAATGGCTTTTCGGGCCCGGAAAGTTTTCGGGACTTTCGAGAAACGCGCCCCTGGGTTGGGAGAGGTACCGTGAGAGTGAAGTGTCTTGCCCAAGAACACAACACAATGTCTCCGGCCAGGACCCGAACATGGACCACTGGATCCGGAGTCGAGCGCACGAACCATGAGGCCACCGTGCCTCCCACAACATCTTTCTATCCCTCTTCAATATTAATTGCCTTCAGTTTTTATAAAACGGAGGTTCCCAAAGTTAGCCTCGACAAGGAGTATGTCTAAACTGAAATTAGCTGCACTCTTGGTTTTTGCAGAAGACCAGTGGGTCTTGAACCCGGGATCTTTGGATCTCAGTCAAGGCAAGCGCCCTAGGTACACGACCACGCTACCTCACGACTAGTTACATTGTTATTTTAACATTGCATTGCCAAGAATCACACTGGAATCGCTTAGGAAACAACCATCCGAGAAGAAGTCGATAATAGAATATCACGAAGGAAACAATACCTTTGTGAAGAGACATTCGAACCAAATGAATTGATTTTTGTTTTAGGGTCAGCACTTGGTTAAAAGTTCAATGAAGATTATCAGCGCCGTAGGCGAAGCAGCATTGTCCATAAAGGTCCCGGATGAGGAAGTAACTTCAATAAAAACCAAAGAATTGACAATGGTGTTAGGACGTTTCACCCCTGCCACGCTTGCGGGAAGAATTCTAAATGAAGGAAATGGTAAAATTGTTTTACCAGCTAAAAAAGAAACTTTAGAATCAAGCGTCGGTGAAAGCAGTTTTGTCGACGCCCAGGTATGAATTTAAAGAATTATTCGAGGACCTTCAGAACCAGCATTGATGTTAGCTAAATCACTGAGATTTTATGATTTCTTAAAATGTTTATATTTATTTATTTATTTTTATTTAAAGATTCACCCTAAGGTGGGTGTTGAATATACAATAGGACACCACAAGGTATTTACACCCAAAAACCCGACGCCTCAAAACTAGAATACCCAACCCAGCCCAAAATGAAAATTGTGAAAAAAACGGTATTATTATTATATCAACAACAGCAAACAGAGAAAATATTAACCTTGCGACATTTAGGACAGATTAATTAAAAAGTACGAACATTATCTCCATCAAAGATCTGGTATAATCTGACAAAATAGAAAGACTTAAGCTTAGCTTTAAAAGAAGACAAAGTAGTTTCTGCTTTGATATCATCAGGTACAGCATTCCAAATATTAATATTGGAAAGTCTAATAAAAAACTACTCCCTAAAAGGTGAAGTTCTAAAATAAGCTGTTGTTAGATAACGTCCAGAGCCCCGGGAACCACGACGTGTTACAATACTTAACATGATTTTCTAAGTTTAACTGAATAATCCCTAATTTACATTTATAAAAAAAGGAAGGTCTAGGTACTCAAGCCAGCAATTAAGAGGTTATAAATTTAGATAGACTAAGCTGATTTGATAATTCATATTCCGATCGCTTCATATAAAATAAGCTATTACATATAAAATAGGCTAATCGTTACATATAAAGACGGAGCATGAATGAAATAGAGGAATCTTTTGTGGTTTGAAGGCTGTCTAGTATGTTAGCCGTATCGCTGTACGGCAACCAGGTGTTGTTGTTTTTAGCATTTGTCACGTTTTGAATATTCTTGACAATCCTGATATATGATCGCTCTAAAAACGGTATCTACCAAATAAGGCATTGGGCTCTTTCACTGTCGACTAGAACTAAAAGTTATATCCTTTTATAATCCTTTTGAACAAAGCGCTTAAGGAGTAGCTAGATGACTGTCTTGCACAGTAGAAAAGTTATATCTGCATGCGTTTTGTTGCTTTTCCCAACGAGGCGAACATGATGACATTTGAGCGCACCTAAACTCAAATATTGTTAGTGTGCAATATTGATGTCTCCACCGAAAGCAAACATATTAGATGATTCTTAACTCAAAATTTCGCTTTTTTTACATCAAAAACTGCTTTGCAATTCACTCCTTGCTCAAATCCCATAATACACCTCTTTTAGCCCCAAAAAATCTGCAATAGAGGTGTATTATGGGATTGTGCAAGTAGTGAATGCAAAATTTCTTTGAAAACAGGAATACAAAGCAGTTTGTGACGTAAAATCGAGAATAGACCCATGCCTGTCACATCACAGTCGTGAGTCCAAATTACTGCTAGTTCTGCCAAGTTTACGTGGCTTGCACGGCACAGAAAATGCGAAAATCTGGGTAACAATGCTGACATATGTTTACTTTGGATGAGGAGATTTATATTAGCAGCAAAAAATATTTGATGTGCGCGGGCACAAGAACAATACTGAGTTGCACCATGTGTCGACTTTAGCTTCGTGAAAAGTTTATTAAAGTAGCTTGTAATTTTTACATCTTGGTTTTTTGTCAATCTCAGATGCTTTCCATCCCCTTCAACCCGTTCACATGGGACATAACAAGAAAACGAGTGGACTCCGACGTTTTATCTTTAATCTTGAGGGGGGACACTGAGCGGAAGCTAATCGAAGTCTCGAATCTCACTGAAGACATCGTCATCACCATGCCACTTACGCCTCACAATGTGTCCTTACAAATCCCGCAATATTTTACTAATAACGATATGATGCGTTTCCATCAAATTGATGTTGAGTACGAAAACACGTTGATTACAATAGAAATCAAACCAAAGGATACAAGGGCAAGTTTGTTTGTTTACCTCCGCTATGGTAGGCGGTCGACAACTGAAGTCCATGATTTCACAGCCACTGTTTCTATTTACGAAACGTGTATTTGGACAAGCGGACAAGACCCAAGCCGTGCAAAACGACATTGTTTTTCCAATAGAACTACAGCCGTGCCTATTGCAACAGTTGCCAGACACCCAGGAAGGTACTTTTTAGGTGTACAAAGCTACAACACAAGCTTGAGCTCGCATATAAAACGAAAAAGAAGATCTTGCTTCGGAAATAAACGCCATAAGCGTTCGTGTGTCCAGGTCAAAGATCCTCCACCTACTCCTCCTCAAAGCAAGAATGTAACCGTGGTACCTCAGTACGACCCCTTCGTCGATAAAAATTATTCCCTGAGAGTAGCACTGGCGAGTTGTGTTTACTGGTCTGAAAATCAGGAAAAATGGATGACTGCCGGATGCCGGGTAAGTGTTTTATAGAGTGAACACTGGTGATGACTATTCACACACGGATTGGCATTACTCAATAAAGCTCAAGTAATGTTTTGCTCATGTCGCGTAGCTAGGCTTAAGCGCCGCTTAGCCGTTGTGCCTCTTTATTTCATCATCATCATCATCATCATCATCATCATCATCATCGTTATCTTTTTTCTCATTCTTCTTCTTCTTCTTCTTCGTCTTCTTCTTCTTCTTCTTCTTCTTCTTCTTCGTCGTCTTCTTCTTCCTCTTCTTCTTCGTCTTCTTCTTCTTCGTCTTGTTCTTCTTCGTTTTCTTCGTCTTCTTCTTCGTCTTCTTCTTATTATTATTTTTATTCTTCTTATTATTATTATTGTTATTGTTATTGTTATTGTTATTGTTATTGTTATTGTTATTATTAGCCTCTACACTTTACGTTCAGTATTCGTCAACACACGTCCTTTGAATGTAGTTTTCCAGACTTCATGAGTCGGTACGATAATAAAACTGCAAAACACTATCTGCATTTATATCTACTTATTTTCTGAAACAGGTATTGTCAGCCACGCTGAATGGCCTTCTCAGCTGCGGTTGCAATCATCTGACTTCATTTGGTGGAAGTCTGTTTGTGAAACCAAATCCCATCGATTTCGACCAAGTTGTAGTAGAATTCAAGCGGCTTGACGACACTGGAAATATTGGCGTTATTGTAACTGTAGTTGTAGTCTTTCTATGTTATCTCATTGTCTTCGTTGGCGCAAGGAAAGCAGATAAGGAAGACGCAAGAAATGTAAGTACTTTTGACGATATCAAGGAAATTGCGTACAAGAGAAATGTGAACGAAATTTATGAAAGTTGAGAAGGGCTGTTCGGAAAATAGGGAGTTTAAGGAAGACGGACAACGTCAACGAAAGCGTCACTCCAAAATATAACTAAGCGCCGTCGCCGCGATTATTCCGTCTTGTTTACCTTGCACAATACGGGCGAACTATCCTATAACTGGATGGGTGCGAACGGTTTTAATTTAATGTAAAAATAGAAAATGAATGGTTCAAAGGTGGTTTTCACGTTACGTCATCTCAGGCATGTTGGTGGACGAAAACAAAAGATTTCTCATTGGCTCCTTTTGTTCGTCCACGGCGGCAATCAGTGCACATTATTCTTTGATTGCGTCTGACGTCACAGCCGCCATGTTGGTGAAAAGAACAATAGCCAAAAAGGACTCTTAGGAATTTGACTCTATTATTATGCAAAACTTGAGCTACATTTTTCTATTGTTTTGGCACCAACATGGCCGTCTTATCTCGAGAGTGCAATCAAAGAATATCATTAATATTATCTGAGTCCCTAGAGATTGGTTGCAAACCACCGATTGTTATAAGAAAAGGAAAGGAAAGGAAATTTATTTAAGTGTGTAGAAATCAACAATTAACGCAAATCAAATCAAATGTTGGTTTTCGAGGAGAGGGGAATACCTGAGTACCCGGAGAAAACCTCTCGATGCAGAGTAGAGAACCAACAAACGCAACCCAGGCACATACGACGCTGAGTCTGGGAATTCACTACTTGCACAATCCCATAATACACCTCTATTACCCCCCAAAACTTTTGCATAACCATTGTTTGCAATTTCTCCTGGGACATGAAAATGTCCTAAGAGAAGTCGAAAACAATGCCTATGCAGATTTTTGGGGGGTAAAAGAGGTGTATTCTGGGATTTGTGCAAGTAGTGAATGGAACCAGGGCCACATTGGTGGGAGGCGAGTGCTCTCACCACTGCGCTACCCTCCACCCCTTATATTCTCACGTTATGGTCAAAACCAAAAATTTGGTGATTTCACGTTGTTCTTTTGAGGGGTACACAAAGAAATGCACGGAAATTCGTACCTCACTTGCAAAACGATTATTTTTCCTCTTTTCACCAATAATATTCTTGCCTTGTGGAATTGTCGATGCCGTCGCCGTCGTCTTTGCTTAACTCCCTAATATGGGTGTCGGCCACATGGTTACATACTGCTGTGGGTAACCTGCGATGGACGAGCATTCCTCCAAGGGGGACATGACATAGTCATACCCCTCGTCGATTCATGCTAAAGAAACCAGGGTAGTCTCCGGCCGAGAGATCCCCAGGGGCTGGTGTGCGACTTCGCTGATGCAACAAGACAATCAATGGCTTTGATGAGCAAGAATTATGACAGTGTGAGCTCCGCAAGTTGGTCTTAACACTTTGGACGACGAGAAATGACAAAATTTGAAGTTGGATGGAGGACGTGGATGTCAGCAGCTCACGATGAGTTTTCAATTTCTAACTCAGAACCTCGACACCGTCCACGCGAATTTTATTCCGGGATAATTTCCATTCTCTTTCCCTGCCGAACGAATTGATGTTATCATTAAATAGAAGAAAAGATCTCTTTTTTAAAAAAAACTTTAATAGGATAGTTTGCCTTGTAAATGTTACATGACGTATATATACAGAAACAGATCTCGTGTTATTGTTTAATAAACCCTTTGTTTCTCAGGACGGATCGTTATGTAAACATTAATTGTTATCAGCTTAAGATATTTCATCTTGATATAACACCAAATTTTTATGACTACCCAACAAAGAAATCTGTGATACTAATTGTGAGAATGAACTTTTCGATCTTGGAAATGCAAGGTTTAATAAATATGGGTTATTGACCAAGCGTGAGGTCAAGATGGCTGGATATTGGCCAAGTTCTTTTTTGCGTGTTTTCGTCTCGGTCCATAAACACGCAAAAAAAGAATGAGGCCAATATCCAGCCATCTTGACCGAACAAGCTAGGTCAATGAAGGATTTATTATATGATAAAACACCAAAAAAATGGTCTTGATCTTGCGGGACCAAGCGAGAAGTCCCGAACGGGCAGTATAGCTCCATCTTGCCCGCTCGGGTAGCCAATCACAGCGCGGGATTTGGTTCACCTTGCCCGCTCGCGGAGCTAGTCATATAATAATTCGCATTCTTGTAATTCTCACACGATTGCGATCGTGCAGCACTGCTCCTCCAACTGAGCTATTAAGCGACCTGGAAACGGGTCATTTGTGAGTTCCAGTTATATCCCTTAAAGGGCCCCTGTCAGATTTTGAAAGCGTGTTTGCTTACCCCCCCTGTCAGGCAAAATTTTGAGTTTTCATTTTTATCCAAAGGCCGTTTACTTTGAGTGTAAGTTCTGGATTCAAGGTCCGCCATTACTCACGTTCAAAACTGACCAATTGGACCTCAGAGGGTTGGATCTAGGGAAAGTGACGTTAAAGGCTTACTAGCTTAAAATCTCAGCATGTGAATGCAGCTTATTATATATGCGAAACGCGAGTTAAAAGTCTGAAAGCCCAGAACTGCCGTGCTGCATATTAATTCTGCGGCGGACACACGCATTGCATTCTTAAACTAGTGAGCCTTTGACGTCATTTTCTCCTCTTTCCAGCTCTCTCAAGATCTTAAAGTTAGTAATTAAACAGGAAAATTCCAGTTAACATAAACAAGAGTCTTTTTGAAATTAAAGCTCAAAACTTTGGTCACTTAGTGTTTAGTTTAGTTAACATAGGTTTGAAATCCAAAGAAAAATAAGAATTGATTTTTTGGTCAGAGGGATTGTTTACCATTTTCAAGCAGAAACCGGTTGGTACTAGGTTTGTGCAAATGGTAAGCAAAAACTCCGGAATGGGAAATTCAGTTGGGATCGGCGTGTACCATTTACACACTTCGTTCAAGTTTACCGAGAGAGTCTGGAGGGAGGCAAAATCATGGGGGAATGCAAATGATGAACACGTTTCCCGTTTGGGAACTCCGTTTGAGAATTTTTGACTATCTTTCAAGAAATTCCGTTTTCTCCGGAAATTTTCCGTTTGCGAAGACCAAAATAGGCTTACGGCATTTACATTCTAACCGAAATGTCCGGATGTTTTCCAGTTTGGTAAATGGTAAACAACCAGGGGTACCTCAAGAAGTGAAGGAATGAGTCCTAACTAGGAACATCTCCCAAATTGGAACGTTTTTCAAGTTTGAACAGTTGTCATCCCAAATCAGCTTTTACTTGCACGAATAGTAACGAATACCATTTTGACTTTTTTCTTACAGGGAATGTTGTATAGCATTTCTGCTGATCTCTCCGTTTTCTATTCTACCTTATTTTCTTTTTTACAGAATCGTTCTCCAGTTGAGCTACCCTCTGGCTCGAATAATTTCCACGAATATGAAATAATCATCACCACTGGGGTCTGGAGAGGATCCGGAACTACAGCTAATGTTGCCATGGAGATATACGGCGCTAACGAAAGCACAGGGATTATCCAGCTGGGTGGAGCGGACCCTGGGACGGAGAGGCCGAATTTTGCTCGAGGGAGCACTGACATCTTCGTTATGAAAGTTGACAAGCCACTTGGGATTATCCAGGAAGTGCGAATTGGACATGATAACTTTGGCAGTAGCCCATCTTGGTTTCTCGAAGAAATTGTCGTTGTCGACAAGGAGATGAATCATTCTTGGACTTTCACGAATGGTGATTGGTTAGCCCTTGAGAGAGGCGATGGCAGAATAGAGCGACTATTAAAACTGAATTCATCTCAAGAGGACTTTAACACAGAGGTCTTTAAACGTTGGTGGAAAGGCCTCACAGAGAATCACATCTGGGTATCAGTCATAGCCAAGCCAAGGAGAAACCGCTTTAGTAGGGTGGAGCGCGCCTCGTGTTGCCTTTCGGTGCTTTTAACAGCAATGTTAGCCAACGCAATGTTTTACAGACTAGAGGGAAAATCTGAACAAGTCATTCAGATCGGACCATTAAAATTTTCTTGGAGGCAAGTGATAATTGGTATCGAGAGTGCGCTCATAGTAGCACCGACAAACATCCTTATAGCGTTCTTGTTTCGTAGAGGAGCCCATCGCATTGACGAGCATGAAGCTGTCCGGTGTTGCAAGCCAAAGTGGTTAAAGTACCTTGCCTGGTTTCTCTTAGTTTGTTCTTGCGTTGTCTCGGCCACGTTCACCATCTTCTATAGCTTGATCTGGGGAAAAAGTATCAGTGAACAATGGCTATCTTCGATGTTTATTTCTTTCACTCAGGACCTCGCGGTAATAGAGCCTGTCAAGGTCTTCTGTATCGCAGTACTTTTAGCAGCCATCGTAAGACGTAAAAAATCCGTACCCAAAGATTACGAGAGTCTAGAAGAAACTAAAAAATACTCACCAAAAGGACATTTATGGACGCTGAACTTGTCAGAGGTGGAGGAAATGAGAAGACGGCTGGCAAAGAAACAGAACGTTTCGCGCTTTTTTGTGGAACTGTTTGTGTATCTAATCTTTGTTTTCCTTCTTCTGGTGGTGTGTTATGGTAACAGAAACGATCACCGATACATGATGATGAAATCAGTCACAGATGGCATTCCGAATTTTGAGACGGTAAGATTAAAGAACAGGCGAGCGTTTCTCGAAATTCCCAGAAACTTTTCGGGTCTATTTCGGAATCCATAGTTTTCTGAGAAAATCGGAGACGTTTTTGGTCAAGAATTCAAATTAATCTTGCAACAACTTTGCCATTTCTTAACTTGAAAGCGAAGTAAAAAGGCTAGAGCTTTTTACAAAAAGCAGACTGGAGTTACACGTTTCATTTGGATCCGAATGGAATGATGCCATTCACGGGCTTGAAAGCATTGCGGCCCTGGAGCGATTGAAGATTATATATTAAGCACAATAAATCCCGTATTCTCAATGGTTGGTTCTCATCTATGATCTGTTAGAGGACAAACGCAAGGCTGACGTCATCATCAAAATCTTTTTAAAAAGAACTCAAATTCTTTATTATATAAAGCAAATAGACTCCATGTTGTCGTGCGTCTATTTAAGAGTTATTCCATGAGCGCGCGTTGGATATGAGATGATAGATAGCCAACGAGGCGCGTAGCGCCGAGTTGGCTATAACCATCTCATATCCAACAAGTGCGAGTGGAATAATTGTTTTATTAAAAACGCCCCCAAAATATAGAAAACTACACTAAAATAAAAATAAAAAGGCCCAAAAAATCACGCATATGCTTGTCGTGTTTGTAGATCATGGTATAATGGCTCATAACCCATGATGGCTTAACCAATCAAAATTCTCGAATTGCATTATCCAATGAACCAGTTTTTAATAATCAGTAATAGATCACAGAAGACGTCAAAATGTCAAAATATGGTAAGCACATCGGCGGCAGACCCAGCTATCGCTTCGTGTGCCAAGTTTTTGTTCTTTCTACATTTTGACGTTACCTGTGATCTATTAGGGAGCTTTAGCAACGACAACGGCGACGGCAACGAAAACGTCACAAATTTGCATATTTCGTGGTGTAAATACTTCGAGTTTTGATTGGTTTACTGGATTGTCTCCATCCTGTTTGATTGGCCAAAGTAATTACTTTGCTTTTGGTTTTACGACACTCGATTGAAACTCGCTCTACTCTACTGGTTTTTCGTAAATTATAGGTTTTGAACGACGAAAAGTTTTGGAAGTGGCTTGAAGATATCTTCCTCCAGGGTGTGTTCGTTGGTAAATGGTACAACAACCAGATTGAGAACCAGACGATTTACATTGGCAATAAGCAATCTGTTTTAGTGGGAATGCCTCGAGCGAGACAACTACGAGTTAAAAGAAGTATGTTTTGATCTTCATCATTATGTCAATTGGTGATTCTCTGTAAAGTTAGAAATGGTACTTAGCCACTGTTCTCGGAAGCACAGTCTTTGAAACAACATTGAGTGATTCGATAATTCCTTACATACTTACACTCCTTATTAATTTGGTAAAGCACGTTAATTTGTGAAATGGAAGCAATTGCTCATTATTTGGATCTTCTACAATTAAGATGCATAATAAATAAATAAATATATATATAAATTTTATTAAAGCAGTGTACGATTGGTTGACCTAACGATGAACTCCCAGTAAGAGGATCCACAGGATACAATGTCTCGACGCGAATTCTTTACATCTTGAACAATTGTTACTCACTAGGGAGGCCTATTGGACTGCGCAATTATTTACCCTTAATCCTCATGGTCTTAATAAAAGGCGGGAATCTAGATCGAAACACCGCATTAATTACTACAATTGAGTAGTTGTGAGTTGACATTCTCCCAATACGATGCATTTTTATCGATATGTCACCTATAGTTCTTTATTTGTTTTTGATTGTTAAATCTATGTCACCTTGGAATTTAGACCTTTTGTTATAGTTCTTTATTTGTCTTTGATTGTCAAATCCATGTCACCTTGTAGCTTTGACCTTTGTTTTGTTTCGTTTCCTTAATTTCAATATTTCTGCTCTGTATATATAAGTTGCTGTTTTTGTGATTTGCACTCATTGTAAATAGTTTTTTTAGTTTTTAATTTTTAACCTGAAGAAGGCCGAACGGCCGAAACGTCGCATTAAACTTCGTCCAGAACAGTCAAGAGTTTGTCTCTTCGTCGCTTTTCCTTACGTACACTTAACTATATAAATTTTATTATATATATATATATAGAAAAGCAAATTATAAATACACTTGGAGAATGAATTAAGTAAAATAGCATGATCATGATTATGCAGACGATGACGAGATTAATAATAATAACAATAACAATAACAAATCATGAATAATAATAATAATAATAATAATAATAATAACTAATAATGATAATATCAAAAATATGATGGTCTGGGTGCATCATTTGTAACTTCACAAAGATAAAGATAAAAAATAATCCGTTGCAGTTGAATCATCTAAACGAAATTTGATCTAAAGACTTTGAAAGTCTTAACTTAAATGATGAATACCGGTAACTGATGCCTGGCTTGTAATTATTCGCTAGATCGTTGAGTTCGTTGGTAGACAGTTCCAAACTATGCTAGCACAGCGAGTAAACAAATTGTGGGCTGCCCTTGTTTTAGAATGACCGAGTTCAAATCCTTTATCCCTTAACCTGTATTTGGTTCTATATTTTCTGTTGGTTACTGGTTTCTTTTTTAAGCTTGTGTTAACTGTGTTCGCCTGTCGTGTAGTGGCAAATATCTTGCTACAGGTGGAGATGACAAGCTCATAGATCTCCTTCTTGTCTTGTTTGCAGAACCTTGTGACGTGTTGGATTACATGAAAAACTCCTTTCCTGTATGCTACGGTGGTTTTTCAAAAGCAAGCGAATCGAAAACTGCTTTTAATAAGCCAGGGTGGAAACCTGTCGACAACACTTCAAATAACGATGACCTTTTCCGACTTTGTCCGAAGCCATGGCGATATCAGGAACCGACAGAGACCGACAGAGTACCAAAGTGGGGACAATTATCGTTTTACCCATGGGGAGGTTTCGTGGCCGATTTAGGATATGAAAGTGCAACTGGTGTTAGTATTGTCGAACAGTTGCAAAGAGATTCCTGGCTGGACAGTCAGACCCGAGCAGTCATACTGGATTTTGCTGCATTTAATCCTTCGACTAATCTGCTATTTATCGGGAGCTATTTATACGAGATTGACGTATCTGGATGCAGAGCACCCTTCATCAGAGCCGAAGTTATTTCTCTGGATGCAACGGATACTGGCTCGCGACAGTTTTACCTCATCTGCGTTCTCTTTTTTATAATATTTGTCGTTTTGTATTCTGGAAGGGAGTTGAACAGGCTCCAAAAAAGGCGATCTCGATATTTCAAATCCTTCTGGAGTTGGGTCGAGATTTTTCAAGTAATATTCTCTTTGCTGGCTGTAGTTATGCATGTCGTTCGATCGGAAAGAGGAGTGTCCACAATCCGAAAACTAAGGCAAAACATTTATTCTAATGTAAGCTTCCAAGAGGTTGTAATTTCTCTCGAGGTGGAGAATGCAGTGCTAGGAATTCTAACGTTTATAGTCACCGCTAAACTTTTACGACTGATTCGATTCAACAAGCATGTTGTCGTGTTTTCCAGAACACTCAAATCATCAGCCCGACTATTGTCATCATTTGGTGTTCTTTTCTTCATCTGCTCGGTGGCCTTCTTGCAATTTGGAGTTTTAATCTTCGGTCCTGGGTCGAGGCACTATTCCACCTTCTTGAGGGGCACATATTTTCAGCTCGAGCTCACCTTGGGTCGTGTAAAGGCCAGACCAATTAAAGAACTTGCTGATGCTAACGAAACGTTTGGAAGAATCTTCTCATTTTTCCTTCTTTTCAGTCTCACTATAGTGGCAATGAATTTTTTTATTGCAACAATGAACGATGCGCTTATCAATGCAAAGGTTGCCACGCACGAAAACGAACTATTTGAACTTGTCGATGAAAACAATTCTTTCAAAAGCGGAGAACATAAAAAGCTATTTGATGCCCTAAGTAGAAGCATGCGCCGAGTGAGGATCGAAGAAAAAGTGGATGAACTGACTGCGATCAACTGTGATAACATAAACAGAGATAGAGTAAATGTTGTTAACAACGGGAACAGCAAAAGGAGGCTGATCGACTTTGATTTAGTTAGCAAGGCCATTTCTGCGTCAAGAAAATATAATTTGGAAACTTCAGAACAAGAAAAGCCAATCGCGAGCCACACTAGAAGAAAATCGCTTTTCGATAAGGTTAGTTATTCACTTGAAAGACTGAGGCTCGCCAGTTCGGAAGATGTGGAAGACAAAGCTAGAGGGAAGTCGAGGCCCCAGAAAGTTCGTTTTGCCGAGGATGTGGTTAAATCGCAACTAAAGGACTTGAGAATAAAGAAAAAATGCCTTTTCCGGCGTTTTGATGACATTTTTCGCGGAGATTGTGAAGAAGAAGAGAAATTTCTCACACTATGTTACGAAATAGCTACTTTTTCTGATAGTGAAAAGACAAGGAATGTAAAACAAATTACTATGGAATAACTTTGGTTGGCATTATCGAAACGAGGTCACAGGCAGCTGTAGATGTTATAGTCCAGGTAGCTCAGACTGAACTGTCAAAATAAGCATAACAGCGGCAATAAAAAAGTAGACTGTAGTTGTGAACATTTGCAAAAATTCATTTATTTCTTGGGAAGTTGATGTCAAAGGTAATAATTCATAGACATTTGGAACTGTCGCTGCGCCCTTTCCCTCCTGAGAGTAACACATCCAGATTTTACACTGTCAATAAAACCATTTCCGGGGAGAAAGGGTGAACAACATCTCCGTCCATTCACTAGACCTGCGTCCCTGGTAACCCTTCCCTTCTTAAGACTGACACTTACAGACTTTACTCTGTCTATTGCCAGGCAGACGATATCACTCTTCAGTGGTAGCCGTTTCAGGGGTAAAAAGGGCGGCAGGTACAAAACACAGGTCACAGGTCATCGTTTTACCAACACAGAAAGTATCCTAAACAT
The DNA here is from genome assembly GCF_036669925.1 of Montipora capricornis. Lineage (NCBI taxonomy): Eukaryota > Metazoa > Cnidaria > Anthozoa > Scleractinia > Acroporidae > Montipora > Montipora capricornis. The sequence continues at coordinate 35,941,300 of NC_090883.1, forward strand.
CCATTAGAGCTAACCTTAGGCTAAGCCTAAACAAAAGTTTTTAGGCGTAATGTTAGTATTTGTAAACGGTTAGTGTTGTTTCTGTATTGGCAAAACAATAACCTGTGACTTAAGACCTGTGACCGGTGACCTGTGTTTTGTATCTGCGCGTAAAAAGGTTGTTTTTCACCCGCAGTTGCAGCAAAGAGCAATGAACACGTGGTGCTCGATAGCCATGCTGATGAGTGACATGGTTTGCGCATGCATGAGATGTTGCAAGCCGCGGGACTGATGTTAAATAAATCCTTACCAGGAACCCATGACCCGGAGCCTACAACTCTACTGTGTTCGTGTCACGGCGTTTTCACAGACCGATTTATTTTTAGATTGAATTTCCCGCGAATGAGACTCCCACAGGGGCCCGATGACCAATTACAAGAAATTAAGCTGACGTCATAGGGTCATCGAACCGGAACTGCCCTTGTTTTTTCGGGAAAAGATAGTCTAAAAATAGATCGGTCTGTAAAAATGCCCTTACATAGGCCCAGTATGGGTTCCTGTCCTTACTCAGTTATCATCTTCACTGGTGATCATTCGCTTGTAAACGTAGAAAAACTGTCACCTCTGAAGATGTGTGTTGCAACATACGAAATGTTAACCTTAAACAGTGAATGGTTATGTGGTTTGGTCGTGGGAAAGTGGCGAAAAACGAAAAAGGCAAGGGTTTCATGGGACCGTTATACCGGGCAATTGCCTCCCACCAATGAAGCCCGGGCTCGAATCCATTCCACGGATATGATTTTTTTAATTTATTTACTTTCTCTGCTACTACAAGTCCTGGGACACAGTGTCCTAAATTAACGATAATAGTAAATTCAAAGCAAATTAAGAATTAACGATAATCGTTAATTTAGAGAAGAGATCATTTTGATCTTTGACTCGTCACCCCGGCATATGAACCTCCTTTACTCACTTTTCGAACCCAGGCTTCTCACTATCTCTTCCTTCCATGCTGGACCTTAGGCATGGGCACTACTCTTTTTTCTTGGTGATATAAATATTGACTTGACAGCGGGAGTTACTTCATCGGGAGATAGATTCCTGTAATATTTCTACACGTTCAGTGCTAAACGGTTACAATATGCTGCAAGGTCAAGGTTAAAGCTATTCGAATTGCATAAGTCGTCGAAAGCCAGTTGACTTCTGTGTTGACTTATCGTATTTGAGGGAGACTTTCATATAAACTGAAACTTCAAACTCCTTTAACGAAGCTACATGTAATATAATTTTTATGCCTTTTTGCAATGGCTTCAAGTAGTGGATCGGGTGGAAAGTCTCCAAGTAAACTACGGGAGGTGGTGAATTCGTCCAAGGTAGGATACGAAAAATTGAGCGTCTATCTGTCAGAATACATCATGATCACATCACATCTTTGTTTATCCATCGATTGTAAAGCTGATAGCAACTATCTCCGAGCATTTACCCTCCTATTAAACCAGTCAACCAGGCAAGCGGAGAAAAAATTTGAAAGCATGAGATCTACTTGTCCCTGTCGAGCTTGTAGGGGTTTTCTCGAGCCCTGCTTTCTCTTGTGAATTGTAGTGTGTGGGATCTTTAATATCTCACAGGGTTATGACCATTGAAAGGTTTACATAATGTAACATGAAACAAAAATTAATGGTCTCAGTTGTTTGCATGTGTAGCCTGTTCCTGGGGCTCCCAAGTGAAAGCAAAAAAATGTGCAGGAGCTGGTTGAGGCAACAAGGGTGAGCCCCCCAAGGGCCCCCCCCCCCCCCTTCCTCCCTGCCCACCTTACCTAGATCTCAGTTCCTACACATTTTCATGTGTAGTTTCTGCAGTTCAGTTTCCCTACCATCTGAGAGCCTGGAACAGGTTATTGGGTGAGTGAAACTTCTCAGTTCGTTGGGTATCAGATTTCTGCTTTTGTTTCTGTGGTTGAACAGTCGCCGTTGATAAATTATTGTCAAATAATTATCAATTTCCTTCTAGTATGACTGCATGGATTTGCCGGATGAACTGAAAGCTAATCTAGAAAAGCTGAGAGCATTGTCAAAAGATGATTTAACAGAAAATGGACTTTTGCGATCTCGTATTGATCAGCAATGTGAACTTATTTGCATTTTGAAGCAGCGGGCAGATGAATCCTTAAAAAAGGCAATGGCACTTGAAAATCAACATGGTGAGCTTCAGAGACAGAGAGATGATATACTGAGTACATTACATAATGAAACAAGGAAGTTCTCTGTTTTGGAGAAGCGTTTTTCGGTTCTCAACCAGAATCACGAGGAACTTATCAAAATCAAAGACGATTATAAGGCAGAGAATGAAAGACTTAGAATTGAAAATGGTCACCTTAAGAAAGAAAATGAAGGATTGTTTGGTAGTGTGGTAGAGGAGAGGGATTCACAGATTCAGCTACTCAGAGAGGAGGTTAAAGATCTGCAAAGGAAATATCAAACTTCAGTAGAAAAAGAAAGGTAAAGATATGTTACACAGGTATCACTGTTGCCCTTCAGGGAGCTCCTTTTTGTGGTTGCAATGATATGTTGGAATACTGGCACATTATCTATTTTACCCACAACCACCGTCCCCCTGTGTGATAAGATTTAGAGTCACGTATGAGGAGTCAGCTCCTTCTATCTTCTCTCTTGTTGGGATAAAGGTAATAAGCCATTTGCCCAGAAATTCTTATTGATGGAAGTAGATGGTTTTCACTGATAATCTATGAAATGCCAGAAACAAGCCTTTTTACCATGCAGCCAAAAGTTGCAAAAATTCTTGGTCAATTAAGGGTAGAATGATGAGGATGATGAAGACTGGCAGTTGGCAGTTTGTTGAAATGATTATTCTGAGGGAGGTCGATGCAATAGAGTTGTAAAATTAATTTTATGTTTACAATAATATGATAATGATGATAATAATAATAATTTTAATAATAAGAAGAAGAAGAAAAAGAAGAAGAATTTAGCCTGAAGATGAAGAAAGAGTGCTTCGTAATTCATGTGGTGTGCCCATTCAACACTGGAAAAAAGGAATTTAAGCAGGAAGAGAAAAGAAACTACTATACTGAAATACAAACTGTTGAAAGTCTGCAAAGGAGAGAAAAAGAAGTTTGTACTTGTTCCAATATTTATGTGAGCTCTCAGATGTGTGACAGACAATCTGGGAAAGAACTTGAAGGTGATTGGAGTTGAACTTGAGTAGAACCAATGCAAATGACATATCTTTTTGGCTCTGCAGGAATACTTCAGAAAGTGCTAGATACCCACTAGGAAATTTAGGGGTGCTCTTTAAGCTCCGGAATAGAGCCTGATAGGAAGAGCGAATATATCCGGTGATTACCAACACTACCATGAGACATTTATTATAATTATAATATTTTTAAATTATTATTAATAATTATTATCATTATCATTATCATTATCATTATCATTATTCCTTCCTTCAAGCTGTCTTTTAGTGTACTATGCATTAATATCACAGGGCAGTGCTGGAAAATCTATCATCTGTGGAAAAGAAATGCAGTGAACAGGCAAGAGCTTTCCAACAAGAAATTACATTTCTGCAGAAAAATTCAGAAGGTATTTGTCACCATCTAGGGCTGCCATTGTGCCAATAATCATTATGTGATGATCTCCAACCCTCATGTGTTTCAATTCCTTCAGTTTAAGTGTATAGAAATTTCATATTTTCTATTTCATTCGGTCAACATTTATGCGATATACATGTAACTCAAATTCACTTGTAGATCACTTTCATAAATGGCAACCACCTTAACATTCTTCTGTATTTACGTTTGACATACTGCCCTCATTTTGAAACAAAAGTTCTTGCACAAGTTGCTGCTTAAGTGTGATGATCTCTATCGCTCCTTTAAATCGTTGTTACATGACAAATCGACTGATTTTAATCTACCATTATCTAGACCAATGCCGATAAGTTGAAAGTGTAGGTCTGGCTAACTTTTTTCAGGAATACCCAGATACAATCTGTTTTAATCTTTTTTTGCATCCACAGATACCTCTTGCTTTCCAGTTGTATGTGTTCTAATTTGTGAGAATCTTGTGTGTCATCATATTTGCCCAAAATTCATGTAATCACCCTCTTAGTCAAAAAGACTTGTCGAGAGCTTGCAAACTAACTGTGGGCTTATCCTTTAGCTTTCCCCTGAGAAATAAGGCCCCATCTTAAATAAGCCCCCCTCTCTAATAAGCTCCCTTTTTCAAAAGCCCCTTCTCTTTTAAACCCCCTTCCACCCTTCCACCTAAGTTATTTTCCATAACGAAATCGATAAATAATGATAGACTGTATTAATAATAATTAACAATTATTCGCCAAATGCGAAGTGAATATTGGTGAATATTTACCTAGGCGTAGTCGAGGCAAATATTCCCCAATATTTACTGAGCCTGAGGTAAATAATTGTTTTAGTGTAATTTTCAGTGGCGAATATCAAGAAAGTGCAAAACAACGGGCTAAAACAAGATAAAAAGGCACAAAAAGTGCCTGATTGGCTTAGCAACCACACCTCCAAAATGTTTATATTCACCGGGTAGTGCAGTGAATATAACATTAAATTCTTATAATTATTAACTTAAATCACAACGGTAACATTTTGTGGACTGATCCGATATGGTTTATTCACATCCTGGAAGTTCGTATTCGGTCCCCGCAAGTGCATAAAAATGTTGCAAATAACTTTTTTATGTGCAACTTGTATAATGTCACTCAAATCTCAATATTAGACAGGTAAAACATGAAGTAGTGAACCATAACTTTAGTCTGTTTCTTTCTTCCTTTTTTTTTTTGCTACCTGTAATGCATTTCGCTAAATTAAATTAACCCCCCTCTCAAGTATTCCCCCCCCCCCCTCCTTCTGCAAACATGATTGAAATAAAGAAGACCCCCATATGTTCAAAGAAAATAATATTATATTGATGGAAAGACTAGGGATTTTTTTCTTGATTTTTTTTTTTTTTAGAACAACAGAAACAGTCAGGGGAACGGTTTGAATTATTTACTTCAGAAAAAGAAGAAAATGAGAGGAGAGTATTGACATTGGTGAAAGAGAGAGACGATTTTGCTCAACTTGCTCTGCAGAGGGGAAAGGCTTTGGAAGTAAGTCACTCAAATGAGTGTTATTGAGCATAGGACATACAATTTGGAAAACTCTTAAGTGACTTTCGCAAGTTAAGCTAACATTTTGTGGAACTAACTGCATCAAAAGGAGTGAACTATCCCTTTAGTATTTACCAAAATTATCACAATGGAATGAAGAGAAACCCCACAAATTTTTTCCCTGTATTTTCGCACTCTTGCAAATCAGCAACAGATCTACTGCTACCCTTTTTGTTATTAACTGCATTTGTCATATAAGTAAGTACTGCTGTGGCCATTATTTACATCTGCCCTTTTCTTTTCCTCGTATATTTAAGCAATAGACCACAAGTTTTTATGGTAACCGGTCGTTTCGCCTACGGGTCGTTTCGCCTACTGTCTGTTCGCCTACGTATAATGTCGGTTCGCCTACGTCCAATATGTCAGTTCGCTAACGATTCATATGTAAGCTTTAAAACTGAATTGTTTAAAAGTTCTTGTGGAACCTGACTGAAACGAGATGCTTCCGTGAAGCATACACTGGGTTGCCTGTGGTACGTGTTACGGAAAATCAAAAGGCACTGAAATGTGTGGTATTGAAATACAGCATTCCAGTCTCTGAAGAATAACAAATAAAAGAGAAGCGAGAAACATTGGCTTCTGGGCTGACCTGTTGATAATTTTCAAAGTTCCCTCACAACTTCTTTGCACCTTAAGTTTAAGCGTGCCCTCTGAGCATCTGGCAGCTTTGTAATACCAAAGTTCACTGAAGTTAATGGCTGTCCGGCGGGGTTAGTATCTGGATGGGAGACCAAAACAACATACCCCTCAAAAAACGGAAGCATTGGACCGAAAATACTATTAACGCTAACAAATGCTTCGAAGAAGAACGCAAATCTATAAGTTCCTTCGGCCATTTTCTTCGGAACAGAGAGATCGCGAAGCCTGGGGCGAGTTCACAAACCCGCGGGAGAATGACCCGAACAAAATGGCTGAGGGAAGGAAAGAAAATACAAAAAGAACTTACTTATTATCAATCTTTTTCGAAGCATTCCGGTCCACAGCAAAGGAAGGGGCAAT
>NC_090883.1:35954976-35962476 GCF_036669925.1 Montipora capricornis
GACGAAGGGCTAACGCTCGAAACGTCACCTCACATATCTTTCTTGCGGGTGGTTTACATATCTTTATTACAATCATTTAGAAATTGCTGGTGATCCTTGCAATCTGATTGGCTGATTGACTGTTTGTATAAGTACCCACGTGATTTGGAGTGCAGTTTGGAATAAATAAGCGTGAGTAAATTTTATCAAAGACTACAAATTGTACTCTCCCAACTCGCTCTATTTGAAAAAGTTTACAAGTGCTTATTTATTCCAAATTGCACGAGAAAAATCATGTGATTACTTATTACAGAAGCTCGTGGTTTTTTGAGTTTAAAAATGTTCTTATTTGGATGTAACTGGCTCGTACATTTTCTCGCTCGTGACCATCGATTTTTGTCCATATTTGGGCTTAAAATTGGTCCTGTTACCATTATTAATTGACGTGCTCTCAGCCAATCAACACGCTGAGATTTTTGCATGTATATTATTAATTCTAAATCGCTCCTTTTCCGCAGCCAATGAGAAAGGAACACTAAAACAAAACAACCAATCAGATTTCAAGTCTTGTTTAAAGTAACCAATCAAATTGCAGGAAAATGGAAGACAAAGAAAGCCATTGGGTAGCGAATTTTGCAACTTTTGTTCCCAAAACTGACAGTTTCTAAATGATGATAATGAGCTCCTTCGGGCTGAAGACCTACATTTAGGGAAGTTTCAGAGCGTTACATCTAAATAAGAACATTTTTAAACTCAAAAAACCCCAGCTCTGGATTTGAACTTCGTGTCGAGCAATTTTCATCTGAACTCATACTTGTAATTTCAAATCGCGCTCGTTCGATTTTGAAATCACATGAACTACGTTACATCCAGATAAGGAAATTTTTAAACTCAAAAAACCTCAGCTCTGAGCTCTGGAATAAATAAGCACTTGTAAATTTTTCGAAGACTACAAATAGACCATTTTCGAACTATCACAGCTGGACTGGATCTAGCATGAAACGGAGGCTAAAGCGGGAAATTAATTTGCATTTTAAAAGATTTGCCCGCATTAGCTAGATCCAGTCAAGACGCGAGAATTCGAAAATGGTCTATTGCACTCGCCCAACGAACTCGTGCAATTTGGTGCGTCTTTGAAAAAAATTTACTCGTGCTTATTTATTCCAAATGGCACTCGAAATCATGTGGTTGCACCCCACTCAGTTCGATTTCCATAATTTATCATCTTTTTTGATGGAACCAAACGTTCGTAAAATGAAGTTTGTTATACGTCATTGCTGCATTTAATTTAATTCAACTAAATCGAACTTGCTTTCATTGTGTTCACAAAAATAACAGAAAAAAACTGTCAGCTAGGCAGAAACACAATTCAGTCGTTGATTCGGAGAAGTGATTTTTGCACTGAGCCAAAAATTCACCAGGATCGCTTTTTCTTCCGATGGTGTTTTCCGCACGAAAACATACATCTGTGTCTCAGTTTACGAAATTTTGTTTTATCGGTAAATCAAGCACCCTATAATGGAAGATTGGTATAAGCTGACGTTTCGAACGGTAGCTCTTTGTCAGCGCATACCAATACCAATATCCCCCAGTACTCGTATTGTATCCTCTTTATAGCTGCACCAAGGCTTGAAAATGACTTCATTACCCCAAAAACTGCGCAGTGCGATTTGAAAAGTCGCCAGCAAAACATCTGCAAACTAATGTTGACTTAGCGAGAAGAGTGCGCAGTTATAAATATTGACCAATATTATTAGATATTATTAAAATCGTTCTTATGGATGGCTATTCTTGTTAATAAAGGCAACATTTTTTTCTTCTCTAATGGTTGTATCGAGTTATCAGGTACGCCCAAGGATAGGAAACGTCCTCAAAAACACGTTTGGTTTGCAAACGTCATTGGCATGAAAAACAAGATTGTGAAGCGTTGGTTGTTTGTTGGTTGGTTCTTTACTCTTTGAAAACACCAGCTGCTGCGAATGATTCCAACATTATAGCTTTTCCGTGTTTTTCAAAGGGTGACTGTCAATCGTTGTTGACTGAACGTGACGCGAATTGGCACCTTAAAATATATTTTACGAGGCTGGTCAACAGCTTTACTCTAGCAGTCGGCTTTAGTTTTCAGTGGTCGTCGATCTAGTCGACATTCTGCAGCTTGAATAAGCGCATCTTTCCCATTTTACGAAAACACATTTCGTTTGTCATGTTAACTTTGAGCGGTATGTTTTGCGTTTTTATTCCGCTGTCTTTGTTGCAAGTACAAATAGTGGTTTGTTTGCAAGGTTAGTTTGGACTTCTTTTTAGCTTTGAAGTTTTCCCTCAGTTTTAAACATAGATGAGACCTTATTCATCATCTGTTCGGCAAATGGTTGTCCAGCATTCAGGGTTGGCACAAAACAACACACTGGTTTTACAAGAGAATTGAATCCCTGCATGAAAGCGAGAAATCACCCTCTGCCAGAAACGGGCACAACACAAGTGGATCAACGAATGATGCGGCCTTCCATATTGGGTGCTATCCTGTTAAGATAGGCTCGTATCTAGTTCATCAACTAGTTTCAAATCAAGTGTCCTGTATTTTGTGAGACAACTAAAGGTGCGTTTGATTGATCGTATTCCTGAAAAGGATACATGCAATAGAAGCTAAAAATCCGTCGTTTCGCTGGTCAGCTTTTTGCTCGTTAAATCGATGAAATGGTATAGAAAAAGACCCTCTTTATAGCCTGTTTAGTTTGGGAAATGAAGACGGTGGCTTCCAAATTGCGTGGAATGAAAGATTGCTCGACTATTGCAACTAACTTTCATTTTTCTCGCAGCAGAGACTATATACCACCCAGATCTTCGTCAGGACACTTACACCAAAAACGAGTTCCACTACTTGAGTGCACCTGTAGTGGGAATGTACACAGTAGCTGACGTCTTCGATTGTTCCTTCGAATGCTCGAGCAGCCCTAGGTGTTTTTCCTTCAATCTGGCCACACACCAAGGAGCGGACGGTAATCTTTGGTGCGAGTTATTGTCATCCGATCAATACAGAAGCGATCCCAAGGACTTCCAACGAAACCAGACTTCCCACCATTTTCTCAAAAAGGTAACGCATACACAATCCGCATTGTGTCCTTCGAGTTGAGCATGAAAAGAGCCTTTGTCACCTGTGGGTCACTGGTCGTAGCAAGAGCCATCATGGCTCATGTCGTAACATAGTAATTGTACTTCAGAATAAGTTTAACGATCGCGGTCGCTATAACAGATTGGCCGCGCTCCATTGCAACCAGCAAGTTTCTAGTCGTTCTAGCGTTCGAGCACTAATTGGGGGGACAATGTAAACTGAAATCTACAAGTAACGCAAGAATCAAGTCAAATGTTAGTGTTTGAGGAGAGGTGAAACCCGGAGAAGCCAGAGAAAAACCTCTCGGTGCAGAGAACAGAACCAACAAACTCAACTCACATATGACGCCGAGTCTGGGAATCGAACCTGGGCCACATTGGTGGGAGTCGAGTGCTCTAACCACTGTGCTCTCACCACTGCGCCATCCCTGCACCCTGCTTAAGAGAGCTGGAAAGTTCAAGCAATAACCGAATAGCCGGACTAACAGCAAATGGTTATAGATTTCTGGCATAGCTATTCTGACCAATAATGGGAGGGTAAAGTTCGTGCCCGTATCTCCACGTCGAATATAGTGCAACCTCGTCCTGCGTTGATCATGATACGTTAAGGAAGCTTGGAAATCTGATTTAGTTGTACCGCATGAGTTCATTAAAAGTGGATTGACTGCTTTGAGTGGATTAGAGGGGTGAATTTTAGAGCATAGCCCTTCGTCGGAGCGAATCCAGATTATTTTTCTGACTACCGTTCGATACTTTTTTCTCCCCTGTCGTCACTTGTGATAGAATCAACTCGTTGGATGCAGACCCATTTCTCTATCTCTTAAGACTTAAGTGTTCACACAGCGAAGAAAGTGTGAAGAAATTGTTCAGTATCCACAAAGAGAAAGGGATGCGGGCATGATGCGTTTGTAGTTGTGGAATCTTAAAACCTTCAAAAGCGGAAACAATGTTGTCGCAATCGATGTTGAATTGACCGTGGCAGTGCACAACCTTTTGTTTTCGCTTCGTACGGGTTCGCGAATTAGTTGCCCACAATTTAATCGAAAGATTCGATCGGTTATCCTCTCGAAAAAAGGTGTGATTTGAGCACCGTCAAGGCCAAAAATACACAAAAACATGAATAAACAAAAAGACTTGTCGAGTTTCATAACCATCTTTATTAATTAAATATGGCAAGACTGATTGAGGTTGCTAATGAACGGCTGTATATGCGAAGCCTGCAGTAACGTTCATGTCCTTTGAAGGATGTAAAACGCGCGTTTGAATGTGTCTGTAATCGGAACGTGTGCTATATATATATTAGTACCATTATCACACGTTTCAGGGTCCATGTACACCTCCGCCGTGTCAAAATGGGGGAACATGTGTGCCCAGACACCAGGCGTTGGAATGCAGGTGCAAAAAGGGTTTCTTTGGAGAATTTTGTGAAAACCTCAAAGGTAAGTGACATTTAAAAACAATTTTCACTGTTAAGTTTGTCGTTTGCAAATGAGCAAAAAAAAAATACTTAAGCTAGGACCAGATTAGCAGCAGGGGAACCCAACGGAGGTGTTCCGCAAGATACCGTTAAATTCCGAAAATAAGCCCCGTCATGTATAAGCCCCTCCAAATATAAGCCCCCCAAGCGGTAACGAAAAAACCCCTTCCGTTAAGGTGGTATGATAGCTTAAAAAATGGCAAAAAATGCGAGAACTTTCCAAAAAAAGTTTATTCGCTTTTTAAGTCCACAATTTAACTTAGATTTACCCAACTATTTTATTTTTTAAGAGAAATTTATTTTCTATTGATAATTCACTTATTTGTAAGGTTAGATTTTTGGTTTCCAGGGGCAACAGCTTTGTTTACACATTGTTTCTAGGGAAAAAAACAACGCATAAAACTTGTTTTCGTTCAAAAAACAACCGTAGCGTGACAAGGGTACATGGCTACTATTGCCATACCGAGGGCTGTATGACCCCGCGCGACACAATCATAGTCCATTTTTCGAAAGTACATTCAATTCATGCTCTCGTTCTTCCGCAATTACAGATATTTCTTGTTTTTTTCGGATTTTTCTTGTCGTTTATAATCAGTCATGCCTAAACATGGAACAAGAAGACGTCCTAAAAGAAGGTTTTCGGAAAATCAGTTTTCAAAACCAGCGAAAGCGATTGCCATTAAGAGCGATGCCAATGAAGACAATTCGCCCTTGTCACACGGCGGCCATATTGTCCCGGGTGACCCAAAAACCTTTGTTTTACCACGCCAAGCCTCACCCCCATGGTTTCCACTGCGAGGCTTAGCGTGGTAAAACAAAGCTTTTTTGGTCTCCCGGGACAATATGGCCGCCGTGTCACAAGAGCGAATTAACCAAAAGAAGAAGCATGTGGTTTGGGTTCCTTGGACTCGAGCGAAGCAATCAAAAACTCTTTGTCTTCAAAGAAGCTATTAACAAAGTGCGATCTTATCGAAGAAAAGCCTTTTACACAAGAGCCGGCAATAACTGGCTTTCGGTTTGTTGACATGGAGATGGTATCATAACACCTTCACTCGTCCCTTCAAATGTAAGCTCCCCGGGAGCTTGTAATTGGAAAATTGCCCTCAAATACAAAGTAAAACAAAGCAAAAACGGTAACTTTACTTCCAGCTATCAGGCTAGTCCAATCGTAGTCCAATCGATGTGGAAAAGCAAATTTCCCTCCGTAGTTAAGCCCCTCCAAAAATAAGCCCCTGGAAAAGGTCCTTTGAAAAATATAAGCCCCGGGGCATATTTTCGGAATTTTACGGTATGTGTTCCGCAGGCCTTTGTATCTGCTGGCTGAAAAAAGAAGTATTAGGAAGATTTTTGTTGTGCTGGGAAATTGTTTTCAATCTGCTTGCTCTCCCGCCTCTCCTGGGAGAAATATTTTTGTTCTGAGGTCAATTGTTAGTAAATGTACCCCCCCCCCCCCCCCCATCCTTCCCATTTTGGATACGATGCATTCAAATGTGATTCCGCCCGGCCCTGCTGGCAAACGGAATTTTTAAAAAAATTTCCCAGCAGATACAGAAATTGCTCCTATAAGGCTAATTTTTGGTCTATTTTATGCGCATGATATATTTTGATGATTTTTGAAAAAAGGGCTCGTTGGGTGTCCCTGTAGCAGTGTATATCACTTACAATTTTGAAAAAACTTAGAAAAAAAATTAGAAAATGCTATGTAAACCATGAGAGCGTTAGCCCTCCTAATGGTTCAATTCCCACCCTGGTCAGAGTTTTTCTCTGTCCTTGTCCACTCATAGTTAATTCTGTTGAAATATAGGTGCTACACGGCCGGCGTTTGCATAAACGTAACCTCTTGTACTCTTTTCCTGTCGTTTTAATGGCTGATGAGCAAAGGCACTTAACCACTGCACTACCAAAATAACCACGCCAATTGTTTCAATATGAAGCTAACCCTAACAACTCATTAAAACTTACCGAATGAAAAGGCTTGGTTACTATGAGAATGGCATCGACCGTTTACGAAACAGAAATTAGCGGCGGCGGGACAGAACGCCTTGTTAGTCCAAATCACGATACATGCATAGAAATGAACAATAGACGTCCAACCATTGAATAGCTAACAATTATTAGCAATGGTTTGTGCTCCATGAATTACCAGCCGTTGGTGGACGAGATGACAAAGACAAATTGAGTCGAAGTCAGCCATTCACAACTCTGGGTGTCACCCACAAACCCGTTCTCCCACAGCGATTAGAGAATGTTAGCATCGACAACGAGTGTGATTTCGAGTACGAGTTCTCGGATTTTGATTACTGCGCAACCGTACTGCGCAGCCGTGCGCGCTCAACTCGCTCCGGCAAGTTGGTCTGCGACGACTTAACAACGGAAGTCGTAGCGGAAAGCACGAGTTTGTCAAAAGGCAATTTAGTTTGCCTTTCGCCGTTTATTGCAAAGGACTTCCCGTAGAAGAAGTGGACACACCAGCAACTCATTCAAAACTAGCAACGAAATGCGAACTTCATCCCATAATAGTATTTTCTGCAGACTGGAACTCGTATTATTCGCTTATCTAAATAGGTCGAGCGCCTTTCCGAGAACGATTACAGGTTGTACTCGTTTTCGTACTCGCACTCGTTGCCGATGCTAACATTGTTTATTATATAGCTGAATTTTTTTCCGCAACAGCGCGCGCTCTCATTGGTTAGTTCGAGGTCACATGACATCTAACAATAAAACTGTTTCCCGCCAAAAGTCTCTGAGCGGGCAACAGTGCAAAATCTATGACGTCAAAAGGGTAACAGTGCACTGTTACCCGCGAATGTTGACCGGCGACCTCCGTCGCTGTTACCGTTGCACGTTTTTCTGTTGAGATTCTCAGTGAACAAAATTAACGGTTACCCTCGGGACCAGTCATTAAGTGTTTACTTTTGACGGCGGTGAATAACGAA
>NC_090883.1:35967476-35999976 GCF_036669925.1 Montipora capricornis
ACTCAGGGTCTTTAAATAACTGAGGAGAAAGTGCTGCCTTTGTAATTACATCTGCAAATGGTTAGACTTTCTAGTCTTCTCGGATAAGGACGATAAGCCGGAGGTCGCGTCTCACAACCCTTCAATGTTCATAATCCTGTGGGACGTAAAAGAACCCGCACACTTGTCGTAAAGAGTAGGGCATGTAGTGCCCGGTGTTGTGGTCTGTCTTCTATGGTGTATCATGGTTGGGGGGGTAAATGCTCGGAGAAATTAGCTACACCAAGCTACTCTAAAAATCCGAGGGTAAATAAAGATATATGATATATGATATATGTTGTTTGTTTCAAAAAATATTTCGCTGGAAAAGGTGGCCTTTATGAATTCATCATGTTTTGTAATATGCGAGCTTAACTGGATAGTTTTTATGGCAATAGTAAAGCATTTTCGTGTCTTAGAATGATGTTCTTGTCTTCTGTGGTGATACTTGACGATTTGGGAACATTTTGTGAAAAAATATTTATAACAGGTCACACGCGTAACTTGATCGCCCGATTATGCATAACATCCACTTGGCCTTTTGACATCCCATTGAGGAAAACTCATAAAATATTCTCAGCCGGTCGATTTCTCTGAAAGGGTGATTGCTAACGAATAGAGAAATATTTTCACAATAACTAAAAGTTCCTGTGTTAAGCATGGAAATTCGACGAAGCGGTAAATGCGACTAAATTTGTTGCGTGCGTTGCTATTTTTGTGTTTTGACAGATTTTGACAGAATATTAAATTATGAAAAAATATCTACGGAATACGGATAGATCGTTAAAAAATCTTTATTTTTAGCGGTTATTTGAACATAAAAGATGGAACGCTTGACGAGAAATAATATTTTTGTTGATATTTGAAAGAAGAAAAATTTCGCGGGAATCAGGACGCGGTGAAAATGAGTTTACAAATTTGCATACGCGCGTTAAAATGTGATACGCTAGGAGACGGAAATTCTCTGACAAATGATTTTGTCATTGTAGTGTAAAATGAAGTTTGTTTGGTAAGGCAACAATATTTCTTTAACTTCCTGGTTAATCCAATTTATTGCTACCACTTACTAGTGCGAAGATTGTTTACATGAAACTCACGCTTTTTGCGAATTTTGAGTGTCATGAAATTACATCATTTGCGTGACAACACAAAAACATTCAGATAGTAACAAACTTCATATTTATTAACCATTTCTTCTGCTTTTGTGCTTGTCAGCATTGTGATTTGCGATAATTCGCAAGTCTGTTTTGAATCTCATAGATGTTCGGCTCATCCTCGGTGTAAACACGTGTGAAACTCGCAGATGACGTAACACAAAGGAAAACAGAAGAGCCAAAAAAACATCAAACAATAACGTAACCCTACCACGAGCTAACAAAACAAAGAAAAATTTTCACAGGTTTTTACACCGAGGTAAACCAGATGTTCAGATTTTCAATTACATGGCCGCTCAACCTCGCGATTGAGTAAATAGTTCACCCCAAAGTCACAATAGATACGTTTCTCTGGAACCCAACAAAGAAGGCTTCCTGACCCGACAAATGAAATGTAAATATTCAGTTAAATATTAAAACCAAACTTAAAGAAACCAAAGACGGAAGTTTCTTGGCTAAAAAGTACGTTGTTTTACTCTGAAAACAACGAACGATTAACATTCTTTCCCGTAGTTCATTCAGTTGACGCAAGGTGATCACGTGCACTTTTACTCAAGAGCGTGTTTGTTATCTTTAAACTGAATTTATTACCAAAGCTTAAAAAACTAAAAGACCTCAAAATGGGACAGGATATTAAAAAATAATTAAAGGTGTGAACGTGTTAGCCAAAGGGCCTCTGCTTGCGTGATATGTGGGTGACCCTCAAATGGTCTTAATGAACCCCCACTTGAAAAAATTAACTGGAACCCTGGAGTTCAATACAACCCAATTGACCATATTGTATTCTCAGTAAAGGACTGGAACTAGCTTGCAATGGAGGCTAATGCGGGGAATTCTTTTCAAATGCAAATACTTTTTAATATATTTCCCCGCATTAGCCTCCATTGCAAGCTAGTTCCAGTCCAATAGTGAGAATACGAATATGGTCTATTCTGCAGTGCCTTCTGTTTTTGTGTAACACGTACCACAGGCAACCCAGTGTACGCTTTTTACTGGGTTGCCGTACAGCAATCCCAGTCGGAAAATGGGTAAATTATTTTTTTTAGTTTTTTTTTCCGTATAGGTAAAAGTCTTGCCGGTCACTCCCCTGGTAAGTGGTGTCTTTGTGCGTAGAGCCCTCTGCGCGTATTTTCTTAGGATCGAGAGGGTAGTGGAAATTTGCAGATTTCTCTGGTGGACACAGGAGAATCATTAACTTAGCCTGCAATGGCGTCGAAAGTCATGTAACGCAAATGGCGTTTTAGTGGATCTTTGAATAAAATATACCCTTATGAAGCTCAATAATGGAAAGTCAGTTGGATAAACTAGGCAGGAATCTCAAAAGCGACGAGTAATGGGCTTTGACAACAATCTATCGCCCGTCGAGCCGAAATAAAAGTGAGCTGTATTTCTAAAATAATATTTAACCAAGTGTGACGGTTATGTAGAACGCTGAAACCAAATGGAAAATTCTCTGGTAATTTATGGGTTCAACAAAGACAGAGAACGATTGAACGAATCGAACACCTTACGTGGATCAGGGGCACCCAACGACCAATTTGTTGTAAAATGTATTATTATACCCCAGTTAATGAAAATAAATGTTATTAAGGCATTTTCAGGTGTTTTTCAGTGTTGCTGGGAAAACATTATCTGTTCCTTTTTCCCAGCAAGACAAACAAGAAATTTCCCAGCCAGCTAGATAAAATTGGTTGGTTTCCCAGCCAGCTGATCAAATTTATTTCCCAGCCAAGAATTCCGCGCGATTTCAAATCCCTCGATCCAAAACGACCGAACAAAAGCGACAAAACCGGGACAAAACAGGTTTTTTCCGCAAGCGCAATCACTCTGACCAGCCGTCGTATGTTTGTGACTATTCTCTGGGAGAGGGAAGGGGTTCTTTTTTTTTCTTTTTTTTTTAGTCGTCCTCAGTCTTCAAAGTTTCTACAGCCAGCTTGGGTTGAAATGCTAGAAAAAGTCAGTAATTCCCAGGCAAAACCTCAGTCAATAACAAAATTTCCCAGCCAGCTCATCGAAACACCAGTATTTTTGCCAGCCAGCAAGATTCCTCTGGGGAACAGATAATGTGAGGAACAGATTCGTTGGGTGCCCCTGGTGGATCTGTGATCAACTCTGCACAGTCTTCAGGTAAAAAAAATAATTGGAAATGTAACAGCCAATAATTATTTGAAAGAAAGCTTGTCGCGTGTTTTGTGCTTCATTATTCAAGGTAAGGGTTTTTCATGGAAACGGTTTGATCCTGAAATTTAGTTTGTTGCAATATTGCGCATATTTGACACGATTGAGTTTCTTCTCTTCACGCACGTAATGAAATAGAAGGAGTTTTTGCCCCTAATAGCAAATATGTTGTTTGTTTCAAAAAATTGTTAGGTGGCCTTTATGAATTCATCATGTTTTATGATATGCGAGCTTAACTGGATAGTCTTTTATGGCAATAGTAAAGCATTTTCTTGTCAAAATGAGGTCTTCTGGTGTGTTAACTGAATTAAATCGTGAGTTTGTATTTGCCGTCTGCCGCGTAACCTTAATTTCCACTCTCAAAATTACCTCCAAAACCTACTTTTTTGCGTAGAATAAGCTTTTAGAATGATGTTCCTGTTTTGCATAAAGCAAGCTAACAAAATATGTACCGTGCTGAGTTCGCATTTGTTAGCGTTCATAGTATTTTCGGTCCGATGCTTCTGTTTCGTGAGGCGTATATTTGTTTTGGTCTCTCATCCAAACACTAACCCCGCTGAACAGGGATAACTTTAGTGAACTTTGGTATTACAAAGATGTCAGATGCTCAGGGGGCACGCATAAACTTGTGGTGAAAAGAAGTTGTGAGGGAACTCGAAAATTATCAACATGTCAGCCCAGAAGCCAATGTTTCTCGCTCCTCTTTTATTTGTTATTCTTCAGAGACCGGAATGCTGTAGTTCAATACCACACAATTCAGTGCCTTCTGATTTTCTGTAACACGTACCACAGGCAACCCAGTGTATGCTTCACGGAAGCATCTCGTTTTTAGAGCGTCTTGTTGCTCTTCATACGGGAGTCTTCTCAAACCTCGTTCCCAAGCTCTCTCTCTTTCTTTTCCTTCCTTGTCGCCTGGGAACGAGTTTGGAGTGTCGCAGGTTCTAACCCTATAAACCTTGAACGATATAGTCACGCAGTTATTAAAAGCTAACCGTTTCAAAATCGGTGCTTAGACTAAGAGTCCATTCAGGGTGATGGACTCTTACTTAGACTTAAATGCGAGAAACACAGGCCAGGTCAGATGGCCGGTGACATCGAACGAAGGAGGTATTTCGTGAAATTAAACAGGCACCATTGCCGTTGTTTGACAGCTGAACTTGATTTTATTGTATGTTATTGTATGTTTAATATTTAGCTCTTATTAACCGAGCAGGAGGTCTGTATGGGAGAATCTTGACCGAGGTCGTGAGTACAGACCGAATGCAGTGAGGTCTGCACGCACGACCGAGGTCAAGATTCTCCCATACAGACTGACTAAGCTCGGTTAATAAGATGTTTATTGTATGGCAAACAAGAACAATTTAATTCGTAACTGGTTTGTACTAACTGACATTTTGGTTGCGAACGGCGATGAGTGGCGATGAGCTGAACTTAATTCTGTCAAAGTTTGCTCGTCATCCTCTGTTTTATCATCATACTGTTTGGCACTTCCATAAATATTGGTAGAAGAAAACACTCAATATTTTTGCATTTTAGTTTGCGGTCAATATCGATTTTAGCCAATCAAATTCGTGAATTTTGTAGTTCCCAGTCCTCGGGAGACAGAGCCATATAATAATGAATGTTATTGTATGTTATTGAATATTATTGAATATTATTGAATGTTATTGTATGTCACTGAACCTGTAATAATCATTCTAAGAAGACTTCCGTGTGAATAGCAAAGATAGGTCGGTGTACGGGTCCCGTACGAATAGTCACTTTGAAAAAATAATTATTATCTTTTAATAATCACACAGATGGAGTACCTTAGTTAGAGGGCCTATTTGGGGGATTCACTCTCTTACCTTGATAATCTCTGGTATAAAGGTTATTTCCTGTGATTTAAGGTCATTCGTTTTGGGGAGTACTGTGCTAGGTTTCCTTGTGAGAACTTGTTTTTCTAAAGGAATATGTTAGTATCGAAGGTTTGAAGAATTGAACGATTCAGAAAGTCTCCTTAATCCCTATTCTCTCTCGGGGCTCCGCACAAAATAGCCTTAGAACGCTGATTACGTAACCGTAACATACCGCGTGCAGTCCGTGGTAATGGGTCACGTGTCTCAATGGTGTGGGGCTCTTATATAAGTCCACTCCCTTATCGCGATAGTTCGTCCATTCTTTTCGGTGTTACGAATACTCCTTTTCGCCCCCATCCTTCCAGCAGCGATGAACAAGCACTCTACCAGGTGCTCCCCGCTCCTGACCGCCTTGGGCTGAGTCTCCCATTTCTTATCTGGTCTAAGGCTTTGTTTGCGGATGGTCCTGGGGAAAATATATTACTGTGCTTGTTATCTGAAGAATCGTTTTTCTTCAGACTTTTCAACGCCTGGGTGCTTTCAGTAAAACAAGGAATCGCAAAACCCGATACCCACCATTATGCCGGCAGAGCTTGTCACCTGTTACCCGTCACCCGTCACCCGTCACCCGTCACCCGTCACCCGTCACCCGTCACCCGTCACCCGCCACCTGTTTCCCGTTTCCTGTTACCCGTTACCCGTTACCCGTTACCTGTTACCCGTAACCTGTTACCTGCAACCCGTTACCTGTTACCCGCCACCCGCAGAAAAAACTGCCGTTTTGAAAAGAACAATTGCTGAATGTCGCGAATATCTGCACACAGTATTACATGATAAAAAATTTATTCCTAGTTTGCGTTTTTTTCGAAACAGTTTTCATGTAGAAGAATTCATAGAACCTCGTAGTTTCCCTTTGTTCGGGATAGAATTTCGTATAACAGCGATAAGATTTCACGTAGTTTACCTTGAAATAGGATTTCTGTTAAAATGAAATTGACTTTTTTAACATGTTGTCGAAACAAATTATACGGAGCTTATTTTCACAGACGCTGATTTAACAGGGTTTTTTTTCAGTCCACCTTTAGGTTCCAGTCTGCTCTTTGGTCGAGCAAACTCTCCTACAAACCATCAGGAGGCTTGACGGGGTTTGACGACCAAGAAACCAAGTTACCGACTTACTGGACCACAG
The DNA here is from genome assembly GCF_036669925.1 of Montipora capricornis. NCBI lineage: Eukaryota > Metazoa > Cnidaria > Anthozoa > Scleractinia > Acroporidae > Montipora > Montipora capricornis. The sequence continues at coordinate 35,973,854 of NC_090883.1, forward strand.
CTTTCTCCGAGATCTGTCTCGGCATGAGAAAGGGAAAAGAGGAAGTCAGGTTTATTGTCATCAGTGAAAAGGCAGACTCCTTACATTCGCTGATTGCAGACGGAACTTTCCGCTCTACCTCTGTGACACGCAGCAAATGGGTATCTTTGATGCTGGGTAGTCTTTCTTTGCAGCCTAATTGCAATCGAGAGGGGTTTAACGCTCCTTGTGCTGGTCACAAGGTTAGAATCGGGATTTTGGGGAACAATGAGAAGGATTGCTCAAGTTGTGATTCCTTGATGGGTTTTGGCCTCTTATCTGGTAAAACATGTGGAGAACACGGTACTGCGACCATGGGATATATCTTTGTTAAGTAGTTACCAAATGTTGATGTACTCTGAGACGAAAGGTAGTGCCTCGAGGCTTCAATGGTTCGTGTAAAAACGCATAGACATCGTTACTTTAATCCCTTGCACTTGGGGCCTTTACACTACAGACTGTAATTTTCGCACTTATCTGAGCAACTTTAGCAATTTTCTCTTACACCTGAAAAAATTCAGGCGGCTTCAAATTGATTCAAACCCACAACCTCTTCGATGACCGGGTGAATGCTAGCATAAAAACGACTGATGGAAGGCTAGAGCAAAGCTCTACCAAGTTAGCCTTTTCCAGGCTCCCAAATAGTCGGGAAAACGAAAACAACTGCGTGGGAAAAGCGAATGGGGGCTTGGCTCGAGGCGAGGCCTCAACCCGCCTCGCCTCAACCCAAGCCCCCACTCATTTTTCGCACGCATTTTTTTCTCTTTCCTTACTTTTCCTTGCTAGTATTCGGGACCCTGGAAGAGGCTATACCAACTAAGCTATGAAGCCACGCAGTTGGGAGACTGTCCATAACAGAGAATTGTTTAAATTAGCGTGATGAGCGAGAGGATCACTTCTCTCCTTCGCCTCTAACCCGCACTCCATGTATACATTTATTTCATCCAGACTGTTATCGATCTACCCCTAAAAGGAAAGGAACTTTATTTCAGCGTCTAGTAGTTCTAGCGCTGGAGCACTAATTGGGGACACTCTAAACTGAAATTAAAGCGGTTTTCAAATGATTGTCGTAAAACCAAAACCAAAGTAATTACTTTGGCCAATCAAAAAGGACGGAGACAATCCAGTAAACCAATCAAAACTCGAAGTAATTACACGTAGCCGACACAAAGCGCGGGAAAATGTGCACGCGCAAGCAACGATTGGTTTTGATTTCACTTCTGATTGGTTGAAAAAGTGGCGCGAGAACTTTGAACCAATTACTGGGTGAAGTAATGCAAAACCAAAGTAATTCTCTCATTACTTTCGACACTCAATTGAAAACCGCTCTAACAATCAAAGCAAATCCATTTATGGTTTTTGAGGAGCGGGGAAAACCGGAGTACCCGGAGGAAAACTTCGCGGTGCAGAGTAGAGAAGAGTAGGGGATAAAATCCCCAGTGTTGTGGCTGTCCTGTTCTCTCCAGCAGAAGTGGCCGGCTTGGCGGTGATGTCTCTAAAAAGGCTTGTGGTGTATGAGGCCACCTAAGCACAAACAGCCACAAGTCAAAAAGGGACTTTGCCGGGTGCTGGAACATGTAGATGTAGATGTAGAGAACTTGACCAGGGTTCGATTCTCAGACTCAGTGTCACAAGTGGGCCACATTGGCGGGAGGGGAGCGCTCTCACCACTGCGCCATCCCTGCACCCATAAATTTAAATAGAGCCTGTACACCCACCCCCTTGAAAAGCTGACGGCAATGTCAAGGTTTTTTTTTTTTTTTTTTTTTAATTTTAAGGTAAACAGATAATGTTGGCATAATGGGATAACAGGGGAGGGTGCACTTCTTCAGAACATCAACATGGTCTCCCCATGACATAATTTGTATAGGATCTATATTGATGACCGAGATCTTCGCCTGTAATTGGAAGGTATAATTATATAGGTACAAATAAAGCAATGAAGTTGTTCTTGTTCTGTAAAGTAATTCCATCCTTCGATGCTGTTCGTTAATCAATTAGAAAATGATGGGAATAATTATGCTACAGGGGTTTCAACAATGCGGCAAGGCAATTACTTTTCACAAGTGGGCAAATGCGTTTGGGTTTAAGGTGGCTTACTACAGTTTCCAACGAAAAACATCAAGATTTTGAATTATGTCAAATTAAGGCAACAACATGTCTCTTCTGAAGTGCTAGTCACTGCAAATGATGTAAAATGTAATTTTTACAAAACAAATAAATGCGAATCAGGGGAAAATGATAAATATCGTGACCAAGCTCCTGGAGAGGGGACTGGTAACTAAATATTTCAAAGGACTTTTCTCAAAACTTAGCCGTACGACTCCACCTTAAAATTTCAGGATTTCCTCAGCAAAAACAAATTATCATGTATAGAAATAAATAGTTAAATCCGTCTGACAGGTTTTTGGCACATGGCAAAAAGGTCGATTTTTGTCCATTTTGATAACAACTGAAACACTGTCTGATAGATCTTTCTAAAAAAAAGTTGACAGTTTCGTCTTCATATTGTTTACTAATTCCCAAAATTTAACCCTGGTCATACGGCTAGGCTTTGAGAAAAAGGCCTTTGAAATGTCTAGTTTCCAGTCACCCCTTCAAGAGCTCAGTCGCTATATTTCGCATTTTCCCCTGATTTGCATTTAATTGTTTGGTAGAATTACATTTTACATCAATTGCAATGACTAACACTTCAGAAGAGACATCCTGTTGCTTTAATTACACAGAATTCAAAATCTTGATATTTTTCTTCGGAAAACTGTAAAAAGCCACCTTAACTTATTCATCACAAAAACGTTACCTTGATGTGTTCATGGTAGGCGGGTAAAACTATGTTTACAGCCCGCCAATTTGCCCGGTGCCTGGTGCCTCATGAAACGCCTGATCCTACTGAGGCACAAAGTTATCCTTTTAGTGACCCAGTGAGATGAGATGTAACAAACTGTGAGTTAACCTAGAAAGTAGAGATGTCGCCCAAGATCACTCAGACAAAGAAGGCGTTTAGAAGTTTTTATTATTCCAGAAATTCAATGCATTTACACTAGCTATTGCTATAAATGGAAACATTCCTTGAACAGAAAGTTGGAACCTTGAATTTACAAAGTGTGCATGATACCAAAAATATTACATAAAACTCATCTTTTAAATCGTTTGCCTTTAAATCAACTTCTAGCTTGTGAGATTCACTGGCGCACAAAGGTCTTGCCCCTGAAAAAAAAAAAAAAAGATACATTGCTTTTAGAGAATCATTATACACTTATGAATGGTCCCGAAGGAAACAGTTAGTTTCATTTCCCGACATAGCTGATTGCCAAGGAAAACATCAGGACTCGAGGGAAAACTAAACTAAAGCCACTGTTACATGTTGAAAATTTTAGCTGAAACTTATGTGCAATGGCGCTGCAAAAAAGTTTCACCAGGTGTCGCACTGTGTAACATAAAAAGTCGAAACTCGTTTGGGATTGTTGAAACTGGTCTCAAAATGTTGTTTCCGTAGCCTTAGCTGGTTTCTGATTGGCTTACACAGCATTGCATGACAAGACAGAGCGAGATCAGTTTCACAAAATGGCGTTACACAGTGAAATTCCAGTTTTAATCACCACTGCAATTGGAGGTGGAAAGTGAACCCTGGAAAACAGGCAAACACGTTCATGTAACTTACTCAAAGTGCCTCATAGTCATCAATAGTTTTGGTTATCAATGGTTGAAAGCAACATTGACACTTGAAATAAAAGAAACTTCATGATATCGCAGCCATCATTTTTGCACGAACAGAGACTAACAAACATTTTTAAATTCTCAACTTCAGTTAATGCATTTCTCGTGCTCTGATTGGTTCACTCAATCTCGGCTATCAGCTCATATACCTTAGTTTGACCTTATATGACAAATGATTGTGCTAAGCTAATTTTTTTTTTCGCCAGAAAGCGAAATTTCTCTCTGAATAAAGGAAAAAAACCTTTTTAGTGGAAAGTTTGGATCAATTCCGACATTTAGAAATACGCGAAAAGGCAAGAAGTGTTTTTGTGATGAGCCTGGTCTGTCTGACCACAAGGTATTACACAGCATTGCCTCTTCATCAAAGTTAAATTTTTATGTCGCTTGGATTTTCTCGCTTTTTTCGCTCATATTTCGTACTTCCAAACTTTTGGAGTTTAAGGAATTTATTTGATAATAAAAATTAACGGTAAAACTACGACGTTTCGAAGTCTCCATGACCTCATTATCAAGTAAAATGTAAAACATTTTACATTTTACATTTTACTTGATAATGAGGTCATGGAGACTTCGAAACGTCGTAGTTTTACCGTTAATTTTTATTATCAAATGTATTTCTAAACGTTCTCTGATAAGGAATTTATAACACAATAATTATTATTCCATTCGGGCTTGTTGGATATGAAACTGGTTATAGCAAACTCATATCCAATGCACCTTCATGGAATAATTGTTAATTATTCATATGAAAACGTCTTCTTTTGGGTTTGCTTACAAAAACATGGCTGCTGGTCACATGAGCAAATAAGCTCTATTAAACTGTGAAGTCTGCCAGATTCAAGCAGTGCTATGGATGACAGATCCTACCTAATGCACCTGGAATGCTCTGTCGTATCAGCAATATTCTGGCTTAAGCACAAGATCGCAAGATTCACTTACGTGATTGTCTTCTTCTCGGTGGTCTTGGGTTCTGGTCGAGCCCTGTTAAGAACTTTGATAAATTCTGCTGTGCGCGCCCTCATTCTGGAGTGAAGATATGCCTACAAACATGATCAAAAATCGTCAGTTTTCTAAACTTTACTTGAGAGTAAAGAGGCAGTTACCACCCTTTGGCATAGTCAGACTGCTAGAAAGGAAATAGGATCACATGAAAAGGGTTGGCACAGAGGTGACAGCACTAACCCTCAAACAATGTGGCTCCAGATCCATTCCTGGTAAGGTGCCAGGAATGGATCGAGTCTATTGGTTCCCTACCTTCCACCTAAAAGTTTTTCTCTAGGTACTGGTGGTTTTTTCTTCTCATCCAAAACCAACATGTTTGTTTGATTTATTTTGTTCCGTGCTTCATACCTTAGATGGCCTCATGGTTAGTGCGCTCGACTCCGGATCGCGTGGTCCGGGTTTGGTTCCTGGACGGGGACATTGTGTTGTGTTCTTGGGCAAGACACTTTACTCTCACGGTGCCTCTCTCTACCCACATGTATAAATGGGTACCGGCAAATCTAATGCTGGGGGTAACCCTGTGATGGACTAGCATCCCATCCAGGGGGGAGTAGAAATACTCCTAGTCACTTCATGCTACAGAAACCGGAGATAAGCGCCAGCCTGATGCGCCTTCTAGGCTCGTAGCAGATGTTACCTTTTACCTCATACCTTAGAACATTTGATGTGATAATGAAGGTAATTCCGGAAGGTGTGGATCAAATCAATGGTGCTGTCCCGAGCCCCAGGTTTAGTGTGACGAGGTTCCAAGACTGGAAAAACAACAAAAGGCATAGGTCACTAAAGCAGTCAAACTTTACCTGTAATATTACTCCCAAATACACATGCATGTACTAGCATATTGCTACTGCTAATCTAGTTCCAGCTTGCATGAGTACAGACTAGGTCTGGCTTTAACTTTCACTTGCTGCAGGTGAATGCTACATGTCATGTAAGAAATAAAAAATCTGAATTGCTGTTATAATGATTAAATACATGTAATTACATGTATTGTATAATATTATTATACAATATATAATAGTTATTGTATAATAAATTGAATAATATATTGAACTGGCATCGAGGCCTGGAGTTCCCGGTGTCATGGTCAGGCCTCATTTCATTCATTCATGTGCTGGGTGAGATTGCTAATGGACAGATAGTGACTGCCAGCGGCGCCTATATATGCTGATGTCCGATCTCACCCATAGATCACTTGCTTGTAAAGCACATTTGAATATGTCAATAGAAAATGCACTATATAAACTCATTCATTACCAAATGCCCTTGATGGTTCTGTGTTCACACACACCACAAGAACAAATAATTATTTAAATATTTAATCTTTGGGCTGCTACTCTTGTCCTCATCAACATGGTAACTGCATGAGTAGGCCCACTTAAATAGTCATCTCAACCAAAATGCAAAATTAGTATGGGGGTACTACCGTAGTTTCCAATTTTTTTTTCTCCCCAAAAATCAAAATGTTGCACCCACCAAATGTAATGTAGCCAATGTTTTCGCCTGTTCTGGCATCAGTTCCTTGAAGTTCAGTAGGAGGTTCCTTGTGACTGAACAGAACTTGTGGTGCATTCTGACTAGCACGGCGACCCTCCTTGAATTCCTAATAGTAATAACAACAATATTAACCCATTGACCCCTGAGAGTGACACTTAATAGATTTTACTCTGTCTAACGCCGGACAATTCTACTCGTCAATGGAGGCTTCCTAGGGCGTTTGAGGTACGAATGGGTTAATAATCATCATCAAACTACATACATCAGTTTCATGGCTTGATCCAAAACACTTTGACTCAAGATTCAAACAGAATTATTTTGTCGTTATCACAATGTCTTCATCAGTCGAGTGGTTGATTTCCTTATTAAAGTCCGCTAAGAGCCTAGAGGGCCCAACAGGCCGGCGCTTATCTCCGGTTTCTGTAGCATGAAGCGACTAGGAGTATTTCTCCTCCCCCCTGGATGGGATGCCAGTCCATTGCAGGGTTACCCCCAGCATTTTGGCCCGTACCCATTTATACACCTGGGTGGAGAGAGGCACCGTGAGAGTAAAGTGTCTTGCCCAAGAACACAACACAATGTCCCCGGCCAGGACCCAAAACCGGACCACTCAATACGGAGTCGAGCACACTGACCATTTGGCCACCGCGCCTCCCACGATTTCGTTATTAGTCACGTGATAAGATTGTAAACTTTTGCCCCTTTTCTGTTTCAATATTGAGATCTCTGAGTTTCTCTGGTTATGCTTCCACAGCAGGAAAACAATCTTTTTGATAGACATTCATACATGTTGCTATCTGCTTATACTCCTCACAAGTGAGTGACACAGCTTAGCAAGGTGTACTGAAAAGCAACTACAAGTCCCATCTGACAGCTGCTATGCAGTCCATGCATGACCTTAGAGCACCGCTGCAACCTGGTCAAAACTAATAAAGTCCATTCTTAACTTTTGGAAATATTATTGTATCAAAAATCTTATCTCAATTTCAGAATTTTGCAATTCTTCGAAATAAGATTCTGATATAACTACATTTTGTACAGCTTGGTGGTTTTCGGTAGGGGAGGAAACCCTTAAAGTTCTCCAGAATTTGAACCCAGGCCACAGTGGTGGGGTGCAGTCTATTGTTATTTCTGTTTTAAATCTTCCATATGATAAATAACATATGATACTTAACCTGCATGAAAACTTTCCCAATGATCACATCATCATCATCTTTGAACACAGTGCTGAAAATTACTGTTACGCGGTCATCCTGGGCTTGAACATACCTGTCATATTTTTCGAAAATAAAAATCCAAAAGTACATAATTATGAAGCACATTTGCTAATGAAATAGAGTTCCAAATGGGACTCCGAATTTTCTCTGAGTTTCAGTACATCATTGTTAATGTTTACGATATACAGTCAACTCTCTCTTAACGGACACCTCTATGAGACGGACACCTGGTGCTGGTCCCAGCCGTTTCTTAGTCATTTTACTATAACCAAACTCTCTATAACACAGACACCTCCATAAGATGGACAACGGACACTTGTGAGGTGCTGAATGTGACCGCAAATTTACGATTTAGGGAACAAAAATTCTTGTACTTGACTCTTTTTTAACACCAGACGTTTAATTGACAGCTCTTATCTTGTCGCTGGAACACATACAGTACAAGTTAAAATTAAATCAGTCATTGTCCCATTCAAAAAAAATAACTTGGAGGTGACAACCGAATTGTATTGTCATCTAAAACAGGTAGGTTTCGTTCAAGCAAATAACTTAAAACAAACTTTAAACAGACGCGTATTCACTGTGCACAGGTTCAGCATTATTATCTTAAATTTCCTGGGGTCATGCTACATCGACTCTCTAAGCCGGACACCTCTCTAAGACGGACAGCTGAGGCCAGTCCCGATGGTGTCCATCTTAGAGAGAGTTGACTGTATGTAATATAAGATGTACTTCTCACAGCTTGAAGAACCCCAACAAAAAATTTAACCACTTACATGGACTCGTCTTCCCTGTAATTGATAACAGCATGAGTTTCACCACCAGATCCTGCCTGCTGGTAATCAAAGTACTTTTCAAAAACTGAAGCGAAGCAGTTTCTTTTAAACATCCCAAGTTTCCGAATAAGTTCCTCTGCAAAGTACAAAATAAACTGAGATGATACTACATGACTTAATTTCATGATTTTGCCGTCACAGTTCTAAGCACAAAAAAGCACTACATGGCAGATTTGTTCTACTTTGTATAACAACTCAAAACGACTGCTAAAAACTTCCAGACTAGTACATCAATAACACCAGGAAACACAAACATGTTTCAAAGCTCAGGATCAAGAGGTTTTAAGCAAACAGGCCCTAATATTAAACTGGGATGCTGGGTTCCAGTCCCCCCGTGATCTACCGAAGCATTTTTGGTCATTTGATTATTCAATATAAATTGTGTGACTTAAAAAAATGTCTAATTCTATCACTTGATAAAATGGAAGCAATGTTGTTTAAAATCTCTGGATCCTTGGCTTTAAAAGTTGTTTGGTTTAAACGAATAGGGTGGAGAATTACATGTACAGCTGTAGAGTCAACACTTTTCTCTGTCCTTGTATGAGCCCATTTCCCTTACTGGGGTTAACACTCAGACAGATAATATAGGAATAAAAACAACAACTGATGACGCTTTCCATTTGACAAAACTGGCCAGCCAGACCGGACGTTTGGAAGGATTAAGTCTACAATGCCTTCAAATTAACCCACTTCAAGGACGATATATACTTCCCCAGGGATTATCATGCAAGTGCATTTTCTTTGCAAACTGGCAGGTCTGGCCAGCCAGTTCTGACAAAAGGAAAGCACCTTAAAGTTACACTTTAATGCATATCTCTGTTGAATGTGCCCTTTCTTGTTACATTTTTCATAAGGGAGATAATCTCACAGAAACACGATTGAGTAAGCGGCGATTTCACATGCAATATTCAAACTCAATTCTTTAATATCAATTAGGATTTTAAATGGTTTTGATCAAGAGTGTTTATCATCTCTCTGAGTGGATGACAAACATGTCACCAAGTCAGAGCATTATTCAATATTATTATATGGCTTGTGTTTGTAGCCGATATAACGCGCGCTCTGATTTTCTAATTGTGACTGAATTGTAGGGGATTATTCTCCCGTAATGCCCACGGGCCGATCACGGGCTTGCAAAAACAAAGCAAAAGGTAATTAAAAAGCCATATAATAAACTACTTACTAACCGAGCTAGCTCGAGCCATACTGGGGAATATTGGCCCTCGGCCGTTTTTGTACGGACCTTGCTACGCTTGGTCCGTACTGCCACGACCTCGGGCAAATATTCCCCAGTACGGCCCTCGTGCTCGGTTAGTAAGAAGTTAATAATGTTACTGGAGAGAAGAAGAGAAAAACCTTCCCCATGCATGTACCTTTTTTGCCTTCATCAGCAGGCAGTTTTTCCAAGTCAATCAAAAGAGACACATCGTAACCTGAATGTGAAAAAAATAGCACGCAATGCAATTAGAATCACCTAAATGTAAATGTAGCAGGCTTCCAAAAATTACATGTACATCAAACCTTTTGGCAATACTGTTAATTGTTAAGAAAAATGGACAGTTCAACCTTAGACAGAATCCCAAAAGTGTGACAACTTGTAATAATTATTATTTAGTTTCATTTTTATTTTGCATGAGCCAGGCACCAAGAAAAGCCTTGGCTTCTTGTTGGACAGTCTACACCAACAAGGAGCGGAGCATTGCTCATGGGTGATCACACTTCTGGGATTGTTACTGTAAAGGCACCCACAAACGAAGAAACATCGTTTCCAGAAATGTTTCCTCGGCACGCACACGAGGAAACATTTGCTAAGGAAGCAAAATATTTCTGAACAAATTCAGAAACATTTTTGCTTCCGCAACAAATGTTTCCTCAGGCCACAAATGGGGAAACATTCGCTTCCGCAACAATGTTTCCTCCTTTGCGGGCACCTTAAAGGCTACAAATCAGTACAGTACCCTGTTCTGTTGATGTCATTAAGTCTCCATAAACCTTCTTGAGCAGCTAAAATTTAAAAAAATTACTGTCCCTTACATATTTGAAAAAAACTTATATATAAATATTTACTTAAGAAGTAACTATGCAAGCTCTTTTGCAAATTGTCCAAAAGACGTTAAATTTCCATCTGTCACTACAGACCTCTTTTATAATGAGGGCGAAATAAAATAGTCCTCTGTTTTAATGCTAATAAACCTTTCTAGCCTTGCTATGAAAAACAAATTTCAAAAGAATATTTGTTTCAAAATGAGGGCAGTAGGTATAATTAACGTAAATACAAAACAATGTAAAGGTGGTATTTACTGAATTAACATCATGGGTCTAATCTCTTCAAGGCTTGTAGGTTTTCTCTTCAATAAAGCAGGTACATGTACAATCTTTTCCAATCAGCAAAGATATCCCTTCTACATGTACACATGTACTTCACAAACTTACTTCATCAGCCCCATATTTCTGCAAATCAGCAAAGAATTTCATGGCAATGCTTAGCTGCAACAAAAAAATACCCACTCAAACACAAGTTTTAACTGTATGCCCTCAAATCTTTTAGGAATACAGCAGTTGGAACAACTGTTATCTGCGTCAAGGTTATCTGGACATTTTAGTAACAATAATAATTAATAAATTATTTATTGTTTTATTAACGTAACTAGACTTGTTTTAAGGCCCAACTTCAACCAACAGGCATAGGCGCCGCGGAACAATTTTCATACATGAAAATTCCGCCAAAGCTGAAATTCATCCAATTAGATCCCTACGATAAGCAATGTGAATTTCCATAACAAACCGTCGAAAAGCCTGTCACTTGAAGGTTGGCCTTTAAGCCCAGTCCTAGTTTCTTCTTAAAAGTTTCCTAGAACTTGCTGCGCCACTGTAAATTTGAGTCTGGAGTTAAATGTGACCTGTCGCATACAGATAGCTGACTGCCTAACTTTTAAGCGCTGCTGATGCACTTGCCCTGGTATCTATTACGAACCATGAGACATAAAATTCTGCCATAACTATGAGAATTTCCCAACCAACTCAACTTTCAACCCCCCACCCCCACCCCCACCCCCCCTCGAAAAAAAAAACAACATTAATTTTAGCCATTGCATACACTACAAAAAAGAAGATAACCAATCTGGTCCATATGTCTCACCATCAATTTTGATTTTTCGTTCTCAGGATTAGAAAGATGAAATTGCACGCCATCAAAGTCTGAAAGATGAAAATACTTTTCATCATTAAACCAAACGTTTTAAAATGATAAACTGTTTAAGGATTCGCTGTATGCTATCTTCCCTCATTAGTTATCCGTCACTTTCTCTAAGACTGACCCTTCAGAACAACTTTAATATTGAGATACACAGATGAAAAGTCTGCATGCAAATGAAAATATGTTTAATTCTGGACCAAAACCAGACACTTCTTTGTGGTATTCCTGAAACTACAAATGAGTCGTAAATGAAGAAGTGAATTAAAGCTAGCGCTAAGAAAAGCTTGAGCACGTCCTCAGCTGTCCATCTTTTTGACACGATGAAGTAGGTTACCAGAGATTAAATGCAATGTTACAGTCTCAACACTATTTTTACATCAAAGAGGTTTAGAACAAGAGCCACAAACCTGCAATCGTCAGATCTACAGACTCAAACTTCTCTCTAAAGACAGAAAATATTAACTGCAGTGAAAACAATTCAAGCTCGGCAGGTAGAAGACATACAATTTACGCGAAGGTAAGATGACTTACGCAGCAAACTTAGCTCTTAGTGTTTCTTCTATAATCCTGTTATTGATTTCTAACAAAATCATCTTGGATCAACGAATGAAAAGCCTATTTCAGGTAGACGTTTTCCAGAAAATCTTTTTGCGAAAATCCAAGATGGCGACCGGGAACTCCTTCCAGTCACGTGATACCAAGCGAGTTTCGTTTCCGGCTGGACCACAGATATTCTGTCAAGGAAATAAAGGAAATGGGTTCCCGTTTAGGTGAAACGCCAAACGATCATGACCGGTGCGCTGCAGCCGCTGCTTATCATAAAAGCATGAAAATTATGTTATTCTAACTCGCCACAAATCATTGGGCCTTAGACGCTATTTCATAAATATTCTTACTCTTTGGCCATTTCAATTTAATCAAAAAAAATAAAGCAAGCAGCGGTTACAAACATAGTGATAAAGCCAGGAGCCCATGAGTAGGAGCTTGCCTCCCCCATACAAGCCCTATGAGTCAACCTTTGCCCGTATCTTTCTATTTTTAGAACCAACCCTTCAGCAGGAGACTCACATTTGCATTAATTCGCACAATTTGTGTACATTGTTTTTGTTATTTTTGTCTTCGTTAGACAATGACTTTATTCTCATTGGCCATTTTAAACAATGCGTGCATTGCCGAACAACTCGTGGCGTTCTAAAAATAGAAAGATACGGCCAAATATAGTGGAGTGCATATGGAGGCTCCTGCTCATGGTCTCCTGATAAAGCGCATTTAACTTTTTTAATTTTTCGTATGCTACAACATACATCTTCTATGTTTGAAACTGCTGTTTGTTTTATGTTTTTGATTAAGTTAAAACGTTATTTAATCTCAAAATTCAGCATTTGTGGGTTAATTAACAATACTTCCATGAGAGCGCGTTGGAAACAGGAGCGAAAAAAGTGAGAAAATCCGAGCCAAATCGGAAAAACTTGATGAAGATGCGATGTTGTCAGAAAGAGGCAGGCTCATCACAAAAACATTTCTTACATTTTTTTGCTTTATTCAGAGAGAAATTTTGCTTTCCGGCGAAAAATAATTTTAGCTTAGCAACGCGTAGCGCAATCATTTGCCATATAAGGAAAAACTAAGGTATATGAGCTGATAACCGAGATTGAGTGAACCAATCAGAGCACTGCAATAACCGAGGTTGAGAATTAAATAATAAACACTTAATGCCATGTCCCGAGGGAAACAGTTCATTTTGTTTCCCGAGAATCTCAATGTTTCCCCGAGGCGCAGCCGAGGAAAACATTCTTTCCCGAGAGACCAGTCATTAAGTGATTTGTTATATGGTACAAAAGGAAAAACGTGCAATGGCAACAACAACGGCGGTCATCGGTCAACACTCGCGGGTAACAGTGCACTGTCACCCTGTGATGTCATAGATTTTGCGCTGTCGTCCGCTCAGAGACTTTTGGCGGGAAACAGTTTTATTAGGGAGCTTAAGCACGCGCGTTTTGGAGACGCAGACGGCAACCGGAAGAGAACATTTCGCGTTCCAGGACAGTGGTGTCTAACCATATTTTTATATTAATCATCTCTAATGGAGAAAAGACACTTAGCAATGTAAATGTGGTTGTGTGAAGACAAGTTAAAAGAGAAAACAGATCACTTCCGGTTGCCGTCCGCCTCTCAAAAACGCGCGTGCTTAAGCTCCCTATTGTTAGATGTCATGCCGGACCTCAAAGTAACCAATGAGAGCGCGCGCTGTTGGGGGAAAAAATTCAGCTATATAAAAATATTCATTATTATTAAACAACGGATAATGCACTACACGGATAATGCGCTACACACAACGGATAATGCATTTCGGATAATGCATTTCGCGTGCTCTGATTGATTCACTCAATCTTGGTTATCAGCTCATATACCTTAGTTTGACCTTATATGGTAAATGATTGCGTTAAGCGTTGTTAAACTAAATTTTTTTTCGCCGGAGAGCGAAATTTCTCTTTGAATAAAGCCAAAAAAGAAAAAAAAACCTTTTTTTGTGGAAAGTTTGGATCAATTCCGACCTTTAAAAGTATAGTACGCGAAAAAGGCAAGTTATGTTTTTGTGATTAGCGTGCGTCTGTCTGACTGACCACAAGGTATTACACAACATCAAGAGAAAATGAGGGGACAGAGAGGGAGGCTCAGGGCGTTGGCCGGGATATGTCATGTCCACGAAAGTTACTTTTAGACGAGCGGAAGTCTGTCTTACGAGACGTCCGCATACAGTCTTGCCTCGCTCACAGATTCTTAGTGAAAAGAGAAAATGGCGGCGCACGTGAAAGGCTGATGAATATTTATTTTCTTTCAAACATCAGACCAAGGTTGGTCTGCATGCGGTCTTCTCGGAAGACAGACCTCCGCTAGGAAAAAGACTTCCACTCGTCTAAAAATAACTTTCGTGGATATGACATATCCCAAGGGCTGGACCGGTGGCCTCCCTCTCTGTCCCCTCATTTTCTCTTGACAACATCGCAACTTCATCGAGTTTTCTCAATTTCGCCTGGAATTTCTCGCTTTTTTCGCTCGTATTTCGTACTTCCAATTTTTTGGAGTTTACGGAATTTAATAAAACAATTATTCCCTTCGGGCTTGTTGGATATGAGACTGGTTATAGCCAACTCGGCGCTACGCGCCTCGTTGGCTAGTTAACATCTCATATCCAACGCGCGCTCATGGAATAATTGTTTTCAGCATGGGTTGAACTTCTGAAATCTAACGAGCAAACTTCTCAATAAGGCATAAAAATAGAGTATTCTAATCCACAATCGCCATCTTCACTGGTCCCATGATGACCTGTAGCTTCTTTTGTTATCAGGGCTAAGTGCATTGTTTCTGTTGTAGAGTAGTTTTAAATTGAGTGTCGAAAGTAATTAGCGAATTGCTGTGGTTTATGCTTACTTCAGTCAGTTGTTGGTTCAAAGTTCTCGCGCCACTTTTTCAAAATCAGAAGAGAAACCAAAACCAATCGTGGCACATTTTCCCGCGCTTTGTGTCGGCTACGTGTAATTACTTCGATTTTTGATTGGTTTACTGGATTGTCTCCGTCCATTTTTTGATTGGTTTACTGGATTGTCTCCGTCCATTTTGATCGGCCAAAGTAATTACTTTGGTTTTGGTTTTTACGACACTCGGTTGAAACTCGCTCTATCACTTATTGTTTCGTTTTCCAATCACAGATTGCGTCTGGAAAGCGTAAGTAGAAAATTGCATTTCCAGCAGCCACATTGGTTTCTCGAAAGAGGAAAGTACTTGCATAAGGCATTTACAAGCAGTTTGATGCATCAGCATGCTCTCTATTTCACATTGCAGCCAGCCCTCGGTTGTTCAAAAGGTATATAACGCTATCCAACGGATAAATCACTATCCAGCGGATAAACACTAGTCTAGCAAAACCAATTGAGTTATCCCGTGGATAGTGATTTACCCGGTGGTTAGCGCTATCCACCATTCGAACAATTGGGGCCAGGTTGATTATCTCACACAGTTTGTTTTATGCCATTCTGGTTTGAGGAAATTTGAATGCAGCTTAAAAGGTAGTTTACAGGTCTTTGAGACATGACATTTCTAAGCTACATTCAAATTTCTTCAACGATGTCTTCTGGTCTCCTTTTCTTTGTTTTAAGTAAGGGAACCTCCTCTCCGACTAATGAATAATTTGAAACCTAACAAAATAATGTTTGCGGTCAAATTCTCCAAAAAAGTGTTTGAATAAAAAAAATAATAATTTTAGAATCGCCCTTTTCACTCTCAAATTTATCGGGTGCCGTCATCTTGAGTAAATAGGGAGCTTACGAAACGAGGACGACGACGGCTACGGGGACTTCATTTAAAAATACGAGTTCGCGTTATTCATATCACTACGAAACTATTTCATGTCGTTTCGCGTTAAAAATGTGTAGTAACTGTCTAGGAATTAAACTGGTATGAGTGGGTTGGAAGCGTAGAGAGAGAACTAAAAATTCATCGTCATGTGCTAACGTTCTCCACAGAACCTTGAATTTGGTCATTTCACGTCGTCATTTAGGAGATGACGGCAAAGAAATGTACCATAATGTAAAACACACGTGCAAAGCGTGCGGAGCCATTGTTTTTTCTCACTAAACCTATTGTTTTGTAGCGTCGTCGTTGCCGTCGGCGTCGTCGTTTCGTAAGCTCCCTAATTGTGTCGTGTAACGGTTGCGCTTATTGTTTTCACACAAACATCTTTTGTTACGCCACAAAACAATAATTTCATTGGTTAAAAGAGCATAAATAGTCGTGCTGCACGTGCAGCACGGATTTTAGCAAGTATGTTAGCCGTCCTCTGCATAATTACGACGTGAAATCAACAAATTTGAGGTTTTGACGACAACTCAAGCATGCAACAGAGAATCTTTCATTCTCAAATCTTTCATTCTCAATATTTTCACTCTGAAACCGCTCATACCAATTTATTTTTAGGATACTTCGCCCATCTTGTGGGACGTGAACAAGACTGAATAATCGCGAAAGGCTTATGACGGAGCCAAGTTATATTTTGAGGTGACGTTTTCGTCGACCGTCGCCGTCGTAGATCTTAAACTCCCTATTATTCAAGATGGCAAGGCCCGGGAAATTTGAAAACCAAAACAAGCGTTTTTAAAATTCGTTTATTTTAGATACAGACACTTCTATTGGAAAAAATTCGAACAATTTTGATTAAATTGCGCTGATTTTCTTGTTTTAGTGGACGTTCCCTTTCAGAACTTCAAAATGGCCGCCAAGACATCATCTAAGCAGGTCCTAACATACAATTTAAGTCTCCTTTATTTAACAGAAGACGAATTGTCCGTTACCGTTCTTGACAGTTTATGTGTGGAATTTATGTCGATATAAAATAAGGTGCATTACTTTATTTATTTAAAATATCGCTCATTGCCTAAGAAAATTTCGTGCCCAAAACAGACAAAACCCTCTTGCGTATGAACAGCATCTGAGTACTTCACGCAATTAAATCGGAGGCTTGACAGTGGCAATGAAAAAACTATATATCCTAAAAAATGTGCGAAGAAACGAGTTCACCTGCGTCTCAGACTCCAATGTAGCGCAGTTGTAAACTAGTCACGATCAAACATTTTGCTCGGACTCACTTCGAAAACGAGGCTGAAGAAAATATAACGTGGGTATCAAGACGTTTGTCTAAGTACATGGAGAAATTAAACAGAACCTGGTTGTTTTTTCTTGGTGGCACCGGTCTTGCAAAGTACGGGGATCAACTACTGGAAGAGAAAACGCGCGCTTTCGCAGCGACATTAGGGAATTTACGAAACGGCGACGGCTACGACTACGACATCGGCACAAAACAGTAATATCATTGGTTAAAAGAGCATAAATAATTGTGCTGCACGTGCAGCACGGATTTTAGCAAGTATCTTAGCGGTTCTCTGCATAACGACGACGTGAAATCACCAAATTTGAGGTTTTGACGACAAACGTAAGCATGAATCCTTCATTCTCTATTTTAACTCTGAAACCGGTCGAACCAATTCATTTTTAGGATACTTCGCCGGTCTTGTGGGACGTGACGAGACTGAATAATCGCGAAAGACTTATGATAGAGCCAAGTTATATTTAAAGGTGACGTTTTCGTCGACCGTCGCCGTCGTAGATCTTAAATTCCCTACTTTTCTGTCGCGCGCGACGAGTTATTCAGCAGTCCGGACTGGCTAAATGATTACGCACTTCACTGTTCACTCAAAAGTGCTTTTACAGAAGGCGGCTCAAACCAGTTTCAGGAGATTCAGGAGAGTGTTCTATTAGGATTGACTCACTAATTATTGCTCAATACGATGCACTTATTCGGGAGCTTCAGCAACGACGACGGGAACGGCAACGAGAACGTCTTGTAAAAACATAAACTCACGTTCTTGCGATCACTTCGCAACTGTTCCAAGCTTTTTAATATGACAAAGGTGTGGCAGTCCCTCAGGAATGAAACCGGTATTAGCGGCACTTAATTTAGGGGAGAAAAATGAAAATTTATCTCCAAGTGCTAACGTTCTCCATAACACTTCAAACTTGGTTATTTCAAGTTGTTGCTTTGCTGACGACGGCAAAGAAATGGACAAAAATGAAAAACGCACGTGCGGGGCGTGCAAAGCTATTGTTTTTGCCCACTGAATATGCAAATTTCTGACGTTCTCGTTGCCGTCGCCGTTGTCGTTGCTAAGGCTCCCTATTATTGTGACGTAAAAGGATCCCATGGCTTCAATTAAGAAGCCATTAACTCTCAAAATTGAAAATCAGATGGCTCTAAATCCGCTCTAAAGAGATTTCTTACCTTCGCAGAAAGTTTCAACCATGACTACTGATCGCCTTCAAGAAAAAATGGAGGTCGCCGAGTTCGCCTCAGAAATAAAAAGAATACAGAGTGTTTTAGATGGCTCTCCTGTTTGCTATGGTAACCTATAACGCCACGATATCAAGCCCGACATGTTAACCAATAATTACTGTTTCACATGCAAGGAGTCCTAACATAGCTTTTTGGTAAAGCAGTGCCGTAGAATCAATCCTTCCAAATAGGACAGTTTCTTGAAAGTGTTGAAACCGGATTGAGCCAACCTTAATTTCGAGAATTTTGGCGTTCATTGCTTTTTTAAACCTGTACACCCTACGATTTGACACATATGCTAGGTCACCTAAAGTATGCGAAAATCAGTCATTTCTCACCAAGCCTCAATTCGAGACAAAACACGCGTTCCTTTAAGAAAGACAATTGTTAGGATTTGACAATATTGTGCCAGCGAGTTGGTAGGTGGCGAAACAACCGTTAACACTTGCAAGGCCATCAACGACTTACAATTTAAAGTTTTCGTTTCTTGTGCTTAAACGACCTGTTATCATGGCTTCTTCTTCATCATCATCTTCAAAATCATTGTCATCAGCGCGTACAAGTAATCTCTCGGGGGGAGCGGAACCAAGACAATTTTTGAATTTATCCGCATGAAACAAATGGCCGCGAAGTTTGTAGGAAAACGACGCGTACAAAAGGCCTCCGCAACCAACAGCGGAAACAGACATAAGCACCAGAAGGCCAAACTGTTCAGGTTTGGGAAGTGCTATGACCAAGAAATACATCAACAGGCTTAATATTGAGTTAAATGAGTTCTGCATGCCGGCTACAATCCCTCTTTCTTGTTCAGGCACGGCTTCTTGGAAGAGCTGTGAGATGGTCAAATCCGACATCCACAAACCCAGACGTGAAGTCACAATTCCAGCCAAGAGCAAACTTATCGAAATGTGGGAAAAGGTATACTTGGCGGTGGGAGCTTCAGTGTTGCTGGAGCAGTTTTGTGGAGGTGCAAAAGCGCTAGAATTGCCACTTGCCTCTCGGGTTTTAGTTGGAGAAATCATCGAAGGGGTTAACGAGCCATTTCGGGAGCCTGGAGTTATGGCTGGAGGAACAGTCGAATTTGCGTGAACTGATGAAATACCTGTAAAGATCTGTGAACTCGACGGTTGTGCAACGGCTATCGAGGTGTTTGATAAACCTTGTGACTTTTGCCACCTTTGAAGCATCGGTGTAGTCGCGGAAGCTACAAGACTGGACGCGGAGCAAGAAACCGTCACAGAAGATTGCGAACTTGGACAGCGTTGCGTGAAGGGAATTGGTATTGAATTGCGCGGTAACAAAAAGAACGGGGAGCCAGGCGCGAAGACGGAAGCGGCACAAAATAGGAGACAGGAAAACTGCAACGACATCGAGAACAAACCGCTGCGTACCAAACCAACAGCATTCCTCAAACGCGGAAACGTAAACGTCGCTAGCACACCGAACAATGAACCGGCGCCACGGATTAAGCTGAGTACGGATTCGGTCAAGCACTGCGTGTAAGCGTATCCTGTAGAAATAGCGTCAAAGGAGATAACTGTGAAATACAGCAAGGCAAGGGCTAAACCAGGCCGGGCCACAGTCTGAGCAAAATAAATACGCCAGCCACTTCTGAAGGTTCGGACTCTCTTCATTATGCGTGAAAAGATCCTTGGCTTTCGTGGCCTCTGCCCTCGGACACGAACAGCGGGGACAATAGCCTCGGCATCACCATCTTCGTTTTCCACCGCACCTTGCGTTTCTTCTTGGTTATGGTCCACCGAGGAACCATTTTCCGAGTCCTCATCTTGCCTCGTGGAGAGCACCTTCTGGGACAGTCCCGTGACGGACTGGAACACGTTCCACAAGAGATAGTACTCCAGGAAAACCGAGAGCACATTCCAGCCAGCCAGGAAACTGACCCCTGCTGTCTTAGAGATGAACGTCATAATCTGACCAACCAAGATTGGGGCCAAAATTTTGCAGCAAAGATCAATCCTTCTCAAAATGGCGTTTGTACCTGAACAACAAAATAAAGCTCTTAGTGAACACATGCATGAAGTAAATCTTATTTACTTATTTATTTATTTATCTATTGATAATTTTTTTTGTTTACTTATTCGCTATTTCCCAAATCCCATAATACAGTTTTTTTTTTTTTTTTTTTTTTTTTTTTTGGGGTGGGGGCGGGGGTGCTTTATTTGCATTAAAACAATCTATATCCAGTTCACTGAAGCATGATACAGTCCCAACAATAAACAACTTGTATTGTTTTTATGTAAAGAACCCCACAACGTATTGCAATATGGAATTGGGAAAATAGTCAATTATCCATTAGCTGTACAAAACCTCATTTTATCATGACCCGTACGGCCCCGCGCGCGCTTTCATTGTAAACTATTGGCAAAATCCCCGTATGAAGGCCGTACGCAATGGCGCGAGCACGGCCCTGCTAGGAACACGTACTGCCCTGTGCTATGCGATTTTAAAGGATTTCGCCACTTTTGAACATCCAAGTTATTTCCAGCCAGAAAAGCAAATGCAAACAACATATTTGATGAATTTTCTGTGCAAATTTTTGTTACTTATTTTGTCCGAATTTCATCTTCCGAGTGCTCATGAATAGTGTAAAGAGACCGCATGTGATGAAATGCTTGTTGACTGAGTTCAGATCGGGCGGGACAGGAAAATATTGGCCCTCGGTCATAATAAGTACATAGTATATAGTTTTGTGTTTTAATTTATTTATTTATTTATTTAATGATTTGTAAGGGATTGCCAATCCCGTTTGAGGTTCTTACTCTATTTTAAGACATTAATTTGTTTCTTTGTTTTTGTCTTTTCATGTTTTTACTGGAAGCTCATTACACTAGCCGATAGTAATCAAGTCCACTGAAGGATAATCAGTCGTCTCAACCACAATCATCAAATCAATGGGTCTCACCCTAAAACATTGCTATTTTTCATCAATCTCCAAACGCTAAGGGAGCCATCTTTCATTCGTCAGATTACCAATTAGAGATTTCAAAACAATTGTTACTGCCAGGGGATGTAGCTAAGCAAAAACCGAATACGCTATCTGGGTGGGTAGCTGTACTGGTTCTGGTTTGCACAACTAATGCCAGGAGAGTAAACTGTTAGTTTAAACACGAAGACGCAGTATAAAAGGCGTGGGGCCTTCAGCACATGCAATTGATTTATCAATCAACCGTGGACGCAAACGAGCTGTGTGAAAATTTCAACTCGTTCCCAGGGTCTCTCTTCTCTGCCTCCATTGTCGTTGAGGAGGCAGAGAAGAGGGACCCTGGGAACGAGGTTGTGATCATTTGTGCAATAAAAAAGCCTCTTATGGCAGGCAATACGTCTGTCATATGTCACAAAAGGCTATCTGTCGTTCTCGTTTTCTACCCCCACTTCCTTTTCTCGCGCTAGAAATATCTTTTGGGGCTCCGTCTCTGTGTTCCTGTTTGTTGATCACCATCTTGGATAATTAATCAGTCGTGCTTGAATGAATAGGTCTAACAAAAGCAATGCGCGAAGCGACCCCTTTTATAGTACGTCTTCGTGTTTAAGAGCCCCTGATTAAGTCAAAAAATGGTGTTGAGATGAGCGGACAAGGTTGTCTCTTTTTTCCTCCCACAAAGCGGCTCTTCTGTTTGCTTTTTCAAAGGCACCCAACGATAATCTTCGATGTTTGGAAGAGTCAAACTGTGCTAAGAATTTCGGTTCTACGTTTCCAAACAGCTATAGATTTCTTTACGAAAGCATCACCTAAAGATTCGCAACCAGGGAAAAGTAGCCCCTTACGTTTTTGGAAGGAATATTTTTGCAATTTTTGGCGCTTAAAAAGGTCACCTAGCAGTTTCGGATGGTTCGCTGGGAAGTTCTTGGAAGGTAACGTCCAGCTAGCAATTTCTGAAATGAAGATATCAATCCCTAAAATTTTCGGACATTTGGATTTTCAGCTAAGATATCCGAACAGATCAAATTCTTCTAGGTGACAAAAACATATCTCTTGAGACAGTCTTTAAACATTACGAGGAGCCGAGAAATGTCTCTCAAAGGCTTTCGGCTTAATTTTAGCCTGCGTAGCAGGCGTCGAAAGGGGTAGGGGTAGGGGATAGGGGATAGGGAGGAAGGTAAAAAGGGGAGGGGGATTTGCGCCTGCCACGCAGGCTACTTAATTTGCGCTTTGGGTGCCCTTGCGTTTTACACTAACAGCTGTACATACAGGATTCCAACTTGCACATAGATAAAAAAAAAAACTGAACAAACGATGTAGCATTCTTACTTGCCAAAAGCTTTTTGTCCGAGCCAGCAAGCACAACTACCCAGTCTTTTTCCACAGCAATTCTAGTGCCAACACTTGACAAGTCAGCGATTGAGCCAACAATGATAACAAGGGCCTCAAGTACCACAAACCATGCATGCGGAATATCTTTTGTCAGCTCTAACATTATTATAAGCAAAACTGCGCAGATAATCACAGCAACATTCTGAATGATGAGCGAGACTTGGGCAACTAGAACAAAACATGAAATGTTTGGTGAGAATACATAACCAATATCTTAGAAGCAAGACGTTTCATTTCACCTTCCAGAATGAGATACGTAATCTTTCTATAAAATGGGCTAAAAACTCCAAACGTAAAAAAAAATTAAGGTTTTTCATTACGTTCTCAGTTTCTTGCTTCTTAATTAGAAGCAAAATATCTTGGTATTTTGTCACATTAGCCAATAAAAATTTCCCGCACATTGAGTTGCACAAACTTTCGAAAAAGACAAAACTGTATTCCCTTTTCACAAATTGAAATCCACTCAAAAACAGTGTCCTCTTTAATGCATACATGTCCACACCAACGCGTCCCATTTAAATTCCCAGTAACATATGGGTTGAGTGTGTTGGTTTTCTAATCTGCTCTGAGAAGCCTTTTTTCTCCGTACACTCCGTTTTTCTGCTATCCTCAAAAACCAACCTCAGATTTGATAGGAGTTAATTTGATTTGACTTGATTTCCTTCTCCAATTAATGCTTGATAAATTTTACTTTGTCTAGCGCCAAACCCACCCCCCCCCCCCCCCCCCCCGCCTGGTGCACCTGTGAGGGGATCAATGGGTTAACCAGTCAATGTCCCCTCCATCCATTAAGGTAACTTGTTTAAGTCATACTAAGTAAGCCAAAAATAGGACAGATCCTCATGTTTTCATGAATAATATTAGATTCACGAAATAAGGCTTGTGTTTTCACTTTTTGGAATAAGGATTTTAAAGGGGTTTGAGAAATTCAACTACAACATAGTTAAGAAGGCAGCCCTAAAATCATACAATCTCTTCTCTAATTTTTTCTATCATAATTTTGTACTCTCTGCTTCTTCTGTCGCTATCCAACTGCAGACTGGTTGATTCAGTTGAATGAGAATCATATTATAGGTGTTTGAGGGTTTGAACCCAGACCAGACTGAAACTCAGGGTCTTAAAACAACTAAGGAGAATGTGCTGGCCTTGTAATGGAAACAATTTCTTCTACAATTATTATTGGAGCTTTGCTCTGTTGCTTGACCCTCACAAAATTCATTGTGAAACTAAAATAAACAAATAAAATAAATAAACAAACAAACAAACTTCCTGACAATGCAGTTTTAGTACCTTTAAGTCTTGGGTTAGCATCTACCCAGTCTCCGACCAGAGGACCAAAGATAATAATAGACAGAGTACTGACAAGTTGGTAAATGGCCGTCAAACGAAGAGACCATGGAGTGAGTTCAACAAGGTATAATCCAATGGCAAAGTGCCACATACGATCCCCCTATAAAGGTCAGAAGAAACCAACAAAAAACCATTATGTTGACACGATGTTAACAGGTAATTGCAAGAGAAAAAAAGAAAGCCTGAACTGGTTGGCACCGTTGGTTGTCATAAGTATTGGACTACCACAAAGAGGTACTGCGTTGGAACCACTCAGGGTCTTAAAATAATCGAGGAGTACCAGGAAGTGGTGCCTTTGTAATTTCATTTCTTTATGGTTCATTTACTCAGTGAGATGTTAAGGAACCCACACACTATTCAAATAGGAGGGAAGCAAGGATTTTGTTCGATTCTTGTCTTGTTAATAATTAAAGCACCCAATGTCGCGTGTACACTACGTTTAATCAAATTACACTGTATAAACTACTTCACATGGAATTGGGGTACACAGTTTATTGAAGATTTTCCCTTATACACCAGGCACTCATCATCATCATCATCAATCCAATTTTGATCCAGGTCTATCCCCGTAAACGGGGGTGGCTGGATTTACCCCACTTTGTCAGATATCTCTCCATTTCGCTTGATTCATGGCGTCCTTTTTCTCCAAACCAACGCCCTTGCTCTCCTTCTCCACTTGCATCTTCCACGTCTTCTTTGGTCGTCCTCGCTTCCTCTTGCCCTTCACTTCAAACTGCAACACTTTCTCAGAACATGCCCATCATCCTTATCATTTGATCTCCATCCATTAATTCCCATCCATTATCATTTGGCTTTCTAAAACCTCTCCAACACATATTGCTCGATTATCATCACATTCAGACCAACTGCCCACTGCATATGACCAGACAATGCCATTTATCTTAACAACTTTGCTTCTTTTTAAGAGACTTCCCTTCCGATCTGCAAGCCCAGACTACAGATTTGCCAATTTCTTCCAAACAAATACAGTACTCGTCACATTTGTTGGAAAACCCATCCCCGTTTCCTCCCTCCTTCGATGTTGATTTTCACAACTACCAGCAATTCACCTGAAGATTTCACACACAACATTGAATTTGGGGGAGGGGGATGTGGCATAATCTGCGATCTTGTAACACAATGATTCTAGACCATTATGTTAAGTGTTTCAACTAAATGTGTCCAGTATCATAGATCAAACATGAGAAACCAGATAAATTTTATCTGCAATGTCAAAACCAGCAGCTAAATGGTCAAACATGTTTCTCCTGCTCCGTGGTGAAGGAAAATTTTTCCAGCTTTAAAAATTTCGCTTTTTCCTTCCAGGAAAAGAGTTAACTATTGGCAGTCAGCTGAATTATTGAAAGGAATTCTGGTTGGAGTCACAAAAAATTAGCATGTGTGTTTTTTTTTTAATGCATCACAATACATCAAAATAGGAAAAACGACCTTGCTTGCACAAACTTTCTTACGGCCGGCTAAACAAGTGCAATAGTTCAAGTTGCAGATCAGATATTTTACCTAGTTTACATGTACTTGAATACTGTTAACTCAACAGTTTCGCTCAAGACGGTATTCTTGGAATGTGATAATCACTACTTCTCGTTGCATAATTTACCAAGCTAGGCCAATGCAAATGGGAATATAAGATTTGTTTTTGAACACCAATTATCAGTCAGACTAAAAAGTGCATAAATTGCGAGTGCAGACAAAACCACAACACATCAGTACTGATAAGCGCTAATTAAATTGCCAAATTAAGCTTATTGATGGACATTCTTGCAATTGGAAAACTCACCCAAGCGGAGAACGCGTGACTGATACAAACAAGGCTCTGAGGCGAAAATTGGCAGCATTTTGTACGACCAGGGCGATCTGCACATTAAATACAAAAATGTATGCGGTATTATGAGCATGAAGACGCGATGTCACATACAGGCTTTGTCGAGATTGGCTTTGTATTAGAACAAAACAAAGGCTGTGGATAACCGTTTCCGAGAGGGATCGTGAAGAATAGTACCGGCCTACCTTCAACGGGTTTTTGTGCTTCGTCTGATTCTGACGTCTCCCTGGC
>NC_090883.1:36004976-36012476 GCF_036669925.1 Montipora capricornis
TCGACAATTTGCGACCCCATTCTAGTAACTCTGTCGGGAACTTTGTTCAAAATGCAATCCCATTATAGTCAATGCAGTCGTGAAAATGCGATCCCATCCAGCGGCAAATCCCCATTAGTTCATAATTGGAAGTACCCCCCCTCCCCCCTCCGGGTCTGCCCGTTTTTATACACAGACGGATTATCGGACGAACTACAGTTCTCTGCCCAAGTTCTTCCCAGACGGATTATCCGTCTCTAGCGTAAATACGGCCATTGACATCAGCCCAAAAATGAAACCATTGAGAGTCAGCATGTTTAGGAACTGAGAAGTGCAATAAGTGGGAGTACTTTTCGCCGAACTCAAGTATTATCCTTCACATATATATATATACCTAATACGTCACCAAAACCACGCTTCTTTTGCTTAGACCACCAACAAGTCCACGATGACGAAACAAGATAGCTTTGGTCACGTGGCTTGGCTGGCTGGCGTGGCTGGATTTAATTTGGTGAATTTAATATTAAGAGAAATATTCGAGACTTCATGTTGTGTTCGGTTTTTGTCGATGACTGCTCCACCTCTCGAGATATGGTATGTTGCCGTTAGACCTTTCATGTATTTTTTCTCAACGCTCCTGTACGGTGGCCCGTAAGTGCCATCCTTAAAGTTAAATAAAAATTGCATTTACCTTGCAAAAAAAGATCCGGCCGTTAGATCCAAAGTTTCCAGTCAACTTCAACAAATTCTTGCGAACCGAAAAATCTAACTGGAGGTTTGATGTTTCGAGTCCATAGTTACACCGGATCCATAGTTTATACTCCGGATCCAATGTTGCGTTCTTCAGATCCGTAGTTTCTACTCCGGATCCATAGTTTCTTACTCAGGATCCATAGTTTTTGCTCCGGATCCAAAGTTGTTTACTCCGGATCCATAGTTTATACCCCGGATCCAAAGTTGTTTACTCCGGATCCGTAGTTTATACCCCGGATCCAAAGTTGTTTACTCCGGCTCCATAGTTTATACTCCGGATCCAAAGTTGTTTACTCCGGATCCAAAGTTGTTTACTCCGGATCTGTAGTTTCTTACTCCGGTTCCAAAGTTCCACGAACGCCCTCGTTACCGTGGTGATCACAGTCAAATCAAAGTAACTACTTGGTGTAGACACTCATATAGTGGTCCGGTGTAGTCACTCATATAGTGGTCCCAGGTGGCGTACTTCATACCTATCCTTAATCATCCCTAGCCGTACCTAAGCATCCCTAGCTGTACGTAAGCATCCCTAAGCGTACTTAAGCATCCTTATTCCTCCCTAGCTGTACTTAAGGATCCTTAATCATCCCTACCCGTACCTAAGCATCCCTAACCGTACTTACGCATCCTTAATCATCCCTAGCCGTACCTAAGCACCCCTAGCCGTACTTAAGCATCCTTAATCATCCCTAGCCGTACCTAAGCATCCCTAAGCGTACTTAAGCATCCTTCTTCATCCCTAGCCGTACCTAAGCATCCCTAGCCGTACTTAAGCATCCTTAATCATCCCTAGCCGTACCTAAGCATCAGGATATCTAAGCGTACTTAAGCATCCTTCTTCATCCCTAGCCGTACTTAAGAATCCCTTAAGTACGGCTAGGGTTGATTAAGGATACTTAAGTACAGCTAGGAATGAAGAGGGATGCTTAGGGATGCTTAAGTACGGCTAGGGATGGTTAAGGATGCTTAAGTACAGCTAGAGATGCTTAGGTACGGCTAGGGATGATTAAGGATGCTTAAGTACGGCTAGGGATGCTTAGGTACGGCTAAGGATGATTGAGGATGCTTAAGTACGATTAGGGATCTTAAGTACGGCTAGGGTTAATTAAGGATGCTTAAGTACGCCTAGGGATGAAGAAGGATGCTTATTAAGTACGCTTAGGGATGCTTAGGTACGGCTAGGGATGATTAAGGATGCTTAAGTACGGCTAGGGATGCTTAGGTACGGCTAGGGATGATTAAGGATGCTTAAGTACGGTTAGGGATGCTTAGGTACGGGTAGGGATGATTAAGGATCCTTAAGTACAGCTAGGGAGGAATAAGGATGCTTAAGTACGCTTAGGGATGCTTACGTACAGCTAGGGATGCTTAGGTACGGCTAGGTATGATTAAGGATAGGTATTGAGTACGCCACCTGGGACCTCAATATGAGTGACTACACCGGACCACTATATGAGTTCCTACACCAAGTAGTTACCTACACCAAGTAGTTACCCTACACCAAGTAGTTACCTTGATTTGACTGTGATCACCACGGTAACGAGGGCGTTCGTGGAACTTTGGAACCGGAGTAAGAAACTACGGATCCGGAGTAAACAACTTTGGATCCCGAGTAAAAACTATGGATCCAGAGTAAAAACTATGGATCCCGAGTAAAAACTATGGATCCAGAGTAAAAACTATGGATTCGGAATATAAACTAAGGATCCGGAGTAAACAACTTTGGATCCGGAGTAAACAACTTTGGATCCGGAGTAAACAACTTTGGATCCGGAGTAAAAATTATGGATCCTGAGTTTAAACTACGGATCCGGAGTAAACAACTTTGGATCCGGGGTATAAACTATAGATCCGGAGTAAACAACTTTGGATCCGGAGTAAAAACTACGGATCCGGAGTAAACAACTTTAGATCCGGAGTAAAAATTATGGATCCTGAGTTTAAACTACGGATCCGGAGTAAACAACTTTGGATCCGGGGTATAAACTATGGATCCGGAGTAAACAACTTTGGATCCCGAGTAAAAACTATGGATCCAGAGTAAAAACTATGGATTCGGAATATAAACTAAGGATCCGGAGTAAACAACTTTGGATCCGGAGTAAACAACTTTGGATCCGGAGTAAAAATTATGGATCCTGAGTTTAAACTACGGATCCGGAGTAAACAACTTTGGATCCGGGGTATAAACTATGGATCCAGAGTAAACAACTTTGGATCCCGAGTAAAAACTATGGATCCAGAGTAAAAACTATGGATTCGGAATATAAACTAAGGATCCGGAGTAAACAACTTTGGATCCGGAGTAAACAACTTTGGATCCGGAGTAAAAATTATGGATCCTGAGTTTAAACTATGGATCCGGAGTAAACAACTTTGGATCCGGGGTATAAACTATGGATCCGGAGTAAACAACTTTGGATCCGGAGTAAAAACTACGGATCCGGAGTAAACAACTTTGGATCCGGAGTAAAAATTATGGATCCTGAGTTTAAACTACGGATCCGGAGTAAACAACTTTGGATCCGGGGTATAAACTATGGATCCGGAGTAAACAACTTTGGATCCGGAGTAAACAACTTTGGATCCGGAGTATAAACTATGGAGCCGGAGTAAACAACTTTGGATCCGGGGTATAAACTACGGATCCGGAGTAAACAACTTTGGATCCGGGGTATAAACTATGGATCCGGAGTAAACAACTTTGGATCCGGAGTAAACAACTTTGGATCCGGAGTATAAACTATGGAGCCGGAGTAAACAACTTTGGATCCGGGGTATAAACTACGGATCCGGAGTAAACAACTTTGGATCCGGGGTATAAACTATGGATCCGGAGTAAACAACTTTGGATCCGGAGCAAAAACTATGGATCCTGAGTAAGAAACTATGGATCCGGAGTAGAAACTACGGATCTGAAGAACGCAACATTGGATCCGGAGTATAAACTATGGATCCGGTGTAACTATGGACTCGAAACATCAAACCTCCAGTTAGATTTTTCGGTTCGCAAGAATTTGTTGAAGTTGACTGGAAACTTTGGATCTAACGGCCGGATCTTTTTTCGCAAGGTAAATACAAGTTTTATTTTACTTTAAGGATGGCACTTACGGGCCACCGTACTCCTGTGACATTCAGCCAACCGAGAATAAACTTGCTTGAAAATGAAAATAAGTTAAGTCTGGTTTCCATATGATCTGCAACGGGTCTGTAATCGGTCTGCGACACGATCGCCGACAAGTCTGCGCCACGTCGCAGATGTCACGGGAAACATCTGTCCCCGGTATCTGTGGCGATCTGTGGCACACGGTCTGGATGATCGGGAAAGTTGAATCTTTCCCGACCCTTACGACGCTTCCGTCTAAGACAGTTTTTAATGGCAACCTGTGTCTGAGATGATCTGTGTCCTATCGGCGACACACTGTTGTTCGCCTTGAAACATGTCCAATCAGACTTGAAGGGTAAGTGCGCTCCTTTTTCTCCTTGCTTCGTGGAGGATTAGTGGTACCCTTGTCTGCGATCGCTGCAGGTTTAAATGGAAACATTTGCCTCCTGTGTTTACGATCGTCTGCGATAAAACCGACGCAGACAGCTTCCGATAGTAGCGGACCGTTGCAGATCATATGGAAACCAGGTTTTGCTCCTTAGGATCTTTGTAAAATCCACATATGTAATTGAAGGATGCCTAAAATACGATGAAAGATTATTTAATTAATTGAAAGGCACAGTAACATAAGCAAGTGTTCACTGCTATGTAATCTGCCCATCTGAGATGAGTCATGGCGGATCAGCTCTGTTGGCTTTCTTCTTATTATGCTTCACAGATGTAAATAACTGTATACAAGATCTGTACTGGGAAAAGAAATCCTCCATTCTCTCAATGAATTCACAAGGAAAGACACTAATGAAAAGAACTCTTTTATTCCTGATTTACGGTTTGGCCGGCGCTGGAGTTTTCACATTTCTTGAAAAACGAGATGAGAGCAACAAGGTGACTTCAACGAAAATGTTACAGCAGCTAAAAAAGAACTTAACGATGCACCGAAACATGACAGACGAAGAATTTGAAGTTCTTGCAGTGGCAGCATACAGAGCTATTCGCGTTAGAAAGACAAGGGATTGGTCATATTTTAGGGCTGTGGATTTTACATACTCAGCTCTAACTACAATAGGTGAGTTTTTGTCCTTGGAACCAAGAACGGGAAAATTCACTCGGTTGGACTTGATTGAGAAGGCTTGGGAGCTAATGCTCATTGCCTCAATTCTGTGCTCGTTCCAGCTGAGTGCAACTGTGTGAAATATTGATCTGATCCCAAACAATAACAATAATAAAAAGTGTCATTTTTTAGATCTTCGCTTACTGTTGAGTACTCATTATTTCTCATTAAGTGTTATTCTCCTCATTTCCTTTGGAAGCAAACCTATTCAAGTCTTGGTTTTCACCCACGTGACCTTAGTCCTTGACAACCGTCGTTAACCGCCATTGTGGAGCCCCTCGAATCGTGAACAGAGACGCGTAGAGAGAGATGTGAGTGAGTTGTAGTGCGATGGTTCTCTGTATAATACCTGGCTGTGGAGTAAAATCTGGAAACATGGAAGGTATTAGTCTATTCCGTATACCTATCGTTGTTGATAAGAACGGTGAAAGTTATAAACAGCTAACAGAAGATCGCCGAAACGCTTGGATTTCACAGATAAGCCGAGACGACACGAAATCGAAAGACTTTGTTTCTGGGAAGCCTGCCTTACTCTGGGACAGATACAACGAACAAAGGACAATTTAAAAGCTTTCGCAGCGATTGACTCACGGTTTAATGTTAGATTTTAACTTTAAGTGTGGGGTTGTACTTATTTTGCTGAAATTGTCTGTACAGGTTTAGCAATTAAAGCTTTTGCGGTGATTGCCAGTAACGGCTTTTGCTGTGAACAGTTGTGTTTTATCCTGTAAAGCTTTCGCAGCGATTTAGCACGCGTTGGTTCAGGGTTTTTGGGTAAAAGGCGAGCGAGTCAGAATTTGTCGAAAGTTGGCTTTTTTTCGATAAAGCGTTTCTCGGCCGGCTTTCCACCGATGTCTTCCCAATTCACACCACCAAAGCGCTTGAACCCCTCAAACAAGTGTGCTTAATTTCGACCAATTAAACCACAACGTCGCGGAGAAATTCATCTTCGAAAATTCATCTCATTAATTTTGAATATTTAATGAGATGAATTTAACCTGAGTATCAGGCGTTTGTGATACTCAGGTTAGCAAATGTCTAACTCGGAGGCGTTTTATTCGATTTCGCTGAAATTCGACAGGCGAATGCGAGGGATGGAGCGCCCAAATTGACTGAGTTTGAAGGAAATCGGACGAATTTCGAAGGAAAAAAGCTTCTCACCTTCTCAAGGTGAAGGACTGAGACTCTAATCGACCAAGTACTTTGACAGAAAAAGAGGGAAATCATCGAAACAAAGGGAATGAGGAAGCCTTTTCTTCTCATCTGGCAGCCATAGCAGTTAGCGAAGGTATTAAAAGAAATCCAATTGGAAACTAATACAGATAAGGTCGACGCCGAGTGTCAAACTTCCGAGTCACCTTGGCCACAAACAACAGCAATCTTGCCCGCGATTTCCTTCCCTTGCTTAAACGGACGCAACGAAACCAGAAATCATCTGGTTGTACGCTTTCAAAATTTTGAAGGCCTTAAACTGCTTGTTTGTATAGTAGCTTGTCTCTAAAACTAACTAGGAAAGCAAGTCTGAGACTTCTAGAGGAGCCAAACTGATCGCTCCGTATGGCCGCTGGGTCTACGCAAACGACAGAAAATCTTCTTCAAATAGCGCTCTCGAACGTGGCTTTCGAGGTATTTTTTGCGTAGGATGAAGGTACTGGTACCTCGTCGAGTGATTTTGGGTCGCTTTCTTGGGAAATATCCATTGGAAAGATGAATTATTTGAAGACTTCGAACGTGAGCGCTCAAAATGTCATACATTTTCCTATAATCAGGGGCACCAGAATGGCGGAAACCTAATTTGCATAAGGTTATGACGTCAGCTGAAAACCGAGAATTCAAGGTTACATAGCCGGGGAAAAGGTGCTTTACTATGGCGGAAACTGCTCATCAAATCAAATTAACCAGATAATTTCAAATTTAAGTTTCCGATGAGTGTACCAGAGTCATTGTTGAGAGGTGAAAGCCGGAGAACAGACAGAAAAGCCTCCCGGAGAAGAATGGAGAACCCACAAACTCAATGATACATTGAATGAAGGAAAGTCCCCGGGAGGAGTTGGTCGGGTTACGTTCCTTGGACACATCAATGGAAGGCTAGTGCTGCCAGCGCCACCCCCTCCCCCCCCCCCCCCCCTTTAAAAAAAATTGAAGGGGCAAAATAATAAACATCAAGGGAAAACGCTTTGCCTGTTATTTGCGCCTTTATTAACGTATTTTGCCACATTTACAACATTAAAGTCCCTATGACGCTTATTTTTCCTCGTTTTTTCACTTTTCGTTTAAATATCTATAGTGTCTGAAGTGTAATACTTCAAAAAAAATTCCCTCATAGTGTATCCACGCGTTTTACCGGGCGTTTGATTTGTACGCAAAAAATTTTGGCCGAGCCAATTGGGCCCTGGTAACTAATGACGTCAAAGAAGTAACTTGATGGCATCTCTTCAGAAAGAAATGTTGACAAGTTTATGAATAAAAAGTCTTGCTGAAAATCTAGAACTTTTTTAAAATCTTAATAGAAATGTCGGACGATAGTACCCTTCGGATGCCGGGAACGTTC
>NC_090883.1:36017476-36019976 GCF_036669925.1 Montipora capricornis
TACACATTTATGAAAAGCGTAGTAAAAATCTTGGCAGGCCGGGACTACACGTAGTATCGTCTAGTCCGTAAAACCCAGAACAAGCGTACAATTCTCAAATAATTTAACTTATTGCATACCGTACTCAATAACGTGTTTCTCTGATTGGTCAGTAAAGAATGCATAATACAGAGCACACAGAGGTTGCAATACCGAATACAATGCATCACAGTACGTAAGTTGCTATGGAAACACGGCGACGAAGTAATTTTGTTGAATATGTAAGAAATAATCGTATAAACTTGCTGTGCATTTCGGAATTTATGGACACCAAGAGCGAATTAGATAATTCGCTCTAGTGGGCACGAGTTCTTACAGTTGCACGAGCCTTAGGCGAAATACGTGCGTAAGTTCATCATGAGATGGAAGTGATCCTTGAAACCTGAAAAATTCAGGGTGAAATGGTTGTGCGTATGCGTGATGTGTTGGCCACACCGGGTTGGTGTTAGCGTGTGTCACCTTGCTTTTTATTGTTAAAAAATTCAGGCGGCTCAATGGGCTTCTACGATGTCGGTGCAATGCGGACATCCTCCGAGGGGTTTTGGGGAACAAGGAAACGTGGCTAATTTGAACAGGGGAAACTTATATTGAGCATATACAATACAAATATTTTCATAAGCGCATAACAGGCAATAAGGCCTCGTCCACACTATGCCGGATAACTTTATTGTTACGGTTAAATTAATAAATCAATTAAAAAGCTATCATAAAAAATAGGTATAAATAAGTCAATTAAAAGCTGTCTTAAAAAAGTATGTTTTGAGAGCTCGTTTAAAGATGTGAGAGTCTGAATGTTTCTGATCTCCGCCGGAAGACTGTTCCACAGTTTCGGAGCAGCCGACTAATTTTGGGATCAAAAAGCTGCTAACAAGCTTGGGAAGAAACACGGGCAAACCCCTCCCCACCCCCCTCCGGGAGGACCTCAATGCGGCTTCAACGGGAACCCTATGAGGCCATTTTTGTCTTGCCGCCAACCGAGAGTTGGTGGAGCATTGCACCGGCATCGCATTTTTCAGGTGTCTAGAAGCAATTGTTCAAACTGTCCAGATAAGTGTGAGGGTCTCTTCTATCTTTTGCCTAAAACGCACACTGCAACACTTTTTTCTTCAGCGCCCCACTTTGACTGGGCTGGGTGTAGTGGGTTGGGGTGAGGAAGCGGGACGGCTCGCTTTGATAGCTGGGTAACCTTAACTTGTCCTGTGTGTCCTGTCCGGCGTCCGAGTTTAGTTCAGAGTGTTTCAGCGTGATGACGTTTTCGAATTTATGTCGCAAAAAATCCATAGTAATTTGATATGAAAACTCTGTATTCTGATCTTTGAGGCCCGTATTTACACACTGGATATGTGATGGTTAGGCAATTTGTAATTCTGATTGCCTAATTTCAGCCTAATTTGTATGCCCTCGAGGTCGTCAAGTAGTGTCCCTATTTCATTTAACGGGTGACATCCCTGGAATAATGCTGCATCTTTCAAACACTTAAAAACATCTGTATTGCGACTCTTGGACTTTTTTTTGTCCAGACAAAGGATTTTGTCGAGAAATGGATAAAGTGTTGCCGGCTCGACAACCTCCGGAACAGAGTCAAGTTGCGTTGTCCAGAGCATCGAAGATTTTCTTTGGATGTGACATCTTTCAAGGTAGTGTTGTAACATTTTAAGCTTTTGTGTTTCGTTTCATAAATTTAGTTCCACCATTATGTTCACGAAAGAAGATAAGTTTAAAGTTTGCTTGCTAGCTGTCATTTTTTGGCCCCGTCATGTAGTTTGTCAGTGATAGAACGTTCGAGGTGACGACATGAAACTACATGACCATTCAACTTTCCTTCCGATCCTACTACTTGACTTTTGAGGTGAGAGATTTCCCGCCTTCTCTAGTTCTGAAATCTTTTCGTTTACCATCAGGTACTAGTTGTACTTTAATTTTCTGTACAGTGTAAACAAGACGATACGACTAATTCCGTCATCACAATTTCTCAGCGAACTTCGTTTAGTTCAGAAAATAATAGCGGTACGAAATTAATTATAAACATAACAGTGAAAATAAATCATTCCTGATATTTTTCGTGGGCTTACGGTATAGTGACCAGTTTTATTCTCGAACATTGCTGTTTCTTTAAGACTTCATTTGCATAAAAACTCTTATATTTTAAACATTGCATAGACGTTTTCCTTCGGGTTTGTTCTCTATACAGTTAATTCAATATAGGTATCGTTTTTCAAATTTCATGCGTGTACTTGCAAAACACCTCTTGATATAAGTGAAATATAACATTAGAAATTTTTTTCACAAATTTTAAAATTTTGACAGACAGTTGGAAAATTAAAGGTATTGAACATTATTAAATATTTGTCAGATTTTTGTTTGATCAGAACCCTTTGGAGATGTTGATCATGTTTTTCATAGATTTTGTAGAAGTGACTGCGCAAGTTGATTTTGAACGCTCACGTATAAAAGAAGTAAC
>NC_090883.1:36024976-36032476 GCF_036669925.1 Montipora capricornis
GTTTCGAAAAGCCCTCAAACTAACCTTTTTGGTTGTTCTTAGATAGAAAGGGCTGGAGAATTGTTGAAAATGACTTGAAAAATGATGCAAAATGTGTGTAGTTTAATTTTATTAGTCTACATGTGTTAAAACTTGCCATCAGGTTAATCTCTCAGGTGATAAAGAAAAATTAAACTCTTTTAAGACCAAACACAACAAAGTTTCCAAAAGCAATTTTAAAAAAATCATTAACCAGAATTAGCCGTCAGTGAATGTGAGCAACAATGCATACATGCGGAGATCGTTTAATTCTGTTTTTTAGGGTGGAGTCCAAGTTAATTGACATGATTACAACTGCAATTATTTTTTCCTTTCCAGGTGAAGAGACAGAATTTCATGGAAATTGTCGCCTTTGATTTGCAGAATTTTGGATTTGTTGCCTACAGTTTTATTCAATGTGAGTGGCAAACTTTGTTTTTTCCAAGTAATCATAAACCGAAAACACAAGGCTGTGTAAAATAAGTTAGAGAATATGTGATGATATCATTATTGATAAATGATTGTATAACAACATGTCTGTTGATTCTGTTTAATTAATTAAGGTAGCTGTGGTTTTGTGATTTGTAGGATTCCTTTGTTGAAATGATAATATTATTTTACAGTGCAGTGCAAAAATAAGTGTCCCAAAAAACTTGTGTCACATGCACCTATGAAATTTGCTTACATTAGTGTTGGCATTGTTAAAGTGCCCCTGTGATAAAAAAAGCCACTTCCTGTTTTCCTTCAGATTTTGAAAGTGTCTTTGCTTATCACCTGACTGGCAAAATTTTGAGCTTTGATTTTTATCCAAAGACTGTTTACTTTGAGTGTAAGTTTTGGATATCACGGTCCACCATTACATTCAAAGCTGACCGATTGGACCTCAGACGGTTGGATCCAGGGAAAAGTGACGTCAGAGGCTCAGTAGCTTAAAATTTCAGCGTGTGAACGCAGCTTATTATATATGCAAAGCGTGAGTTTAAAAGTCTGAAAGCCCAAAACCCCCATGCTGCATATTAATTCTGCGGTGTACACACGTATTGCATTCTTAAACTAGTGAGCCTTTGACGTCATTTTCTCCTCAATCCAGCTCTCTCAAGAACATAATGTTAGTAGTGGTGGACCATTAAATAGGAAAATTACAGTTAAAATAAAGAGGTGTCTTTTTGAAATCAAGGCTTAAAACGTGGGTCACTTAGTGTTTTGTTAAGATAGTTTTGAAATCCAAAGAAAAATATGAATTGATTTTTTGGTCACAGGGGCACTTTAACATTTGCATCAAAAATGGGTTTTCTGTGAGGGTCATTAGCTTTAAAGAGCTAGCTTAACTTTCAGTGACCTTTTCAATGCATGATAAGAATCTCTGACACAATAAATGATCGGATACTACATGTTTACATGTGCAATTCAAATTAACAAGGCAGTTGATATTGATGTATATTGTAAAATCATACCGTTAAATTATCCTCCTTTCTATTGTATGTAGTGTCAAGGAGAGCCTCTACTCATCCTCATTATGTCAATGCCGTACCCCCTTTAGTAACTTAAAATCATCCATGTCTCTCACAAAGACAAAAAGACAATGACCAAGGAATTGAAAAGTGATCAATTTTCTGTTTTAGTTTATCATGTTGGTTTCAAGAAATACAAGGGATTGAGAATAAGTGAAAATGATGTTCTGCCAAAGATTGTGATAGCCAATGTGAGTCTGTTCTGGAGTATTAAACTTCAGTGTGAAATTATGTAATAGACTTCGAAGCTATGAAACCTTGCTGAGGATCAGGCTAAGTGATGGTAAACTCCTACCAGTTGTAAGCTTGATTTGTAAGTGATAGATGCAATTAGGTGCGTCATATCGATATGGGTATTTATAATATTAGAAGCCATTGTTGTGCCATCATAAATCAGGCACTCTGATCAGACATAAGTATTATATCACTATTATGAATTCAATGTGTGATATAGTACATGGGCTGATAATATAGTAATAATACTACTAATAATAAAATTTATTTTTTTAAGTCTCAAGGCTTCTAGTACTTGGACTCAGATTTCGAACACTGAACATAGAAATTAAATCAATTTATCTCAAGTCAAATCAAACATGGCTTTTGAGGAGAAGGGAAATCCAGAGTATATGTGGAGAAAAAACGTCTCCAAGCAGAGTGGAGAACCAACAAACTCAACCCACATATCACGCCAAGTCTGGGAATCGAACGTGGGCCAGATTGGTGGGAGGCGAGTGCTCTCACCACTGCGCCATCCCTGCTGCCTGAAATCATGGGTTGCGCATGAGCCACATCCAAATGAAATTTGGTTACAGAGGTATGTGTTGGACTCGAAAATTGGTGGCTATCAACTTAAGCCTTACCCTCCTATTAAAGCTTGTTACTTAGGAGATTTTACTGACTGGCTAATGCCAGGTGATGTAACTCCTCCATGGGAGTCATTCCAGGGGTGAATGGATTAACCCATTCACTCCTGAATGCTCCTGAATGGAGCAATGAAGAGTCCTACAAAATTATATGAGAATATAGAGTCATCAAACAAGTTTAATTAATGATTGAAGTACAATTGCCAAGTCTATAATTTTTATGCATCCACAATATTTGTTATAAATTTTTGTTATTTTACAGGCGATGACACTTTTGTTGTTAAATGTTGTCTTCGTTTATCTGTCATACAAACTTTACATAGAATTTGGATGGAAAATTTACAAGAGGGTGCGTTTTAACAACAAGCTTAGAGGTACATGTTTTTGTAGACAAAGATAAATATTTTTTAATGGATATTTTTATTCCCTCGAGTTTTCAGTCATAAAGTAGAGTTTAACCTAATGCAAAGGATACATGTATTTCTAAGGGTGATGTTTAATAATATTGTCACAATATCTGCTTTATTCAAGGTGTTTATCAAGTTTATGAACTTCTTTCCTGCCTTTTAAAAATGGAAATACTTTATTCGGTAAGTTTATGTAATTTCCACCCAAGATCTTTGGCATGAGAGTTTGAATTTTTGGCGTGTAAATTTATGGTGAATGATTGTGGTTTTAACTTGGATCTTGATAATCTTTGTCATTTTGTCTTTGGGCAAAGAAAGCACACATTTCTTAAAGATTTTGTTAATCAAACAGAAGTTGATCGTGGAATTGTGGAATAAAGGTTGAAGAAAAAGTGTTTTACAAATTTGCTACCCACATTCTCCCATCTGCTGAAAAAAGCACGAGAGCCTGGGAAGAGAAAACCTTGTGTGGACATCAGCGGCTTCTTGCCACAAATTGAGCACCTAGTTACTTCATGTATCCCTTATTATAGTGTATTATATTGTGTATCCATGTATATCGCTGTATACCCCTAAATACCTTCGTATATATACCCCTATATACCTTTGTATATTATATACCCATGTCTACCCATGTTTTCCCTATTATACCCATGTATACCATTATAATAAGGGATACATAAAATTCTAACTTACCCATCAGCGGCTTCTTGCCACACATTCCACACTGGTCAACATGTGCTGTTTCAAAAGCTTTAAGTAGTGGCATCAGCTGCAGATAAGGAATATTTAAGGGTTTGGACTTAAAATTCACCGGTTTTTTAATTTTATTTTTACTTTTTACAGATCATGTTTGGCATTTGTCACAGTTTGGTTCTTTTAAGAGATACACAAAACGTCTTTTATTACCTCAGCTTGTCATTGATACCTCTTTCATTTTTGTATGCTGCTTTTGGATTTTATGTGGTGAGTACATTACTTTGTTATTATCTTCTTCTTCTTCTTCTGCTTCTTTTCTCTTGTTCTTCTTTATTTTTTTCCGTCTTTTTTTGTATTTGAACATGTTTTACTGGTGAAGTTTGCCCTAATAGTGGCAAAACTCATCGAGAGGGTGAACTCTTCTTCTTTATCTTCATCATCAATCATCATTATGGCAATGCTTGAAATTTAAAAAAAATTCCTTATCACCTAGATTCGCCGTGAAAACAGATGCCTGATGATAATCTTTCTCAGTTGGACTCTAACTGTGATTGGTTATTTTTTTTACAAACTTTATGGGTAAGTGTTCCCCGGAGATCTTATTAACCTATTCTTTTAAAGAATTCCAAACTCAGAGCAGAAATGTCAAAGGTTGGAATATTTAGATTGAATCTCTCTAACTTCATCAGGGGTGTGAATAATCAGTCAATTCTTGGTTTTCACTCATGTGATCAACAGCAATGTTTTTCAAGGAAAACAAAAGGAAACGTTTGCATAATAATAGAGTTTAATTTGCGGAGGATTGGGTCAGGACACCAGCATGGCCGCCGTTTCTTTGTTTGGGGACACCAACATGGCGGCTGTGATATCATGTGAAAACCGAGAATTGATTTGATTTGTTCTGATTTCAGTTAACTTGTAGCCTCCACAGTTAGTAGAGCACTCATGCTCGGCTAAATATCCTTGAGACTTAAATAAAGTTGCTATTATTGTTATTTTTGTTATCATCATCATCATCATCATCATCATCATCATCAAGATCATGTAACTTCGTTATCACGTATTCCGAGGAGAGAGTTATAAATGGCTGGGAGTCCAGTCCCTCGTCCCTATGCAAGGAAGATTTCCTTTGGAAATGGCGCCTTAACGCAACGTTCGTGGTGCAACCCTCAGTGGTTACTTGATGCATATTTTACCATATTCCAGCATACTGCATGGTAATCATCATCTTAAACCTATCATTTTGGGGAAGCAGACCAATGAGATCACCTTAAAAGAGTAAAACAAAACTTTCTCTTTAACGATGCAAGGCTGTTGCCTAACAGGAGCCCGGTAGCCTGGGGCTCCCAAAGAATAGCTCTGGGCGCCTTAATTTTTCACAGCAACACCTTTCACTTCATACATGTACTGTATGTTGGGCTCCTAAGTTCTCAGCGTTTAGCTATGAGGGCCCCTTTAAAATTTTCTTAGGCAGCAGCCTTGCAATGTAGTTTTCAATTTATTTATTTTTCACGTATACGTATGTTCAGTAAGGAGTAATGAATGTTCTTATTAATTTAACAGAGCCACAGATGTATTTATGTTCATTTGTCAAGGTTTAACACTTTTGGTTCTTCTAACTTGATTTCCTCCTGTCTCCTACTCCAGCCATTCTCAACCTATTAATAACCCACACATCCCGTATTATGGACTAAAACCAAGAAAGAGTTTAAAATAAACAGTTTACTAGTGTTCAGAATTTCCAATTCAGTGTAAAATTCTGGGGTTTTTTTCTAACAAGAACTTGAAACAAATGCTACAGGTTTGTCACCCG
The DNA here is from genome assembly GCF_036669925.1 of Montipora capricornis. Taxonomy (NCBI): domain Eukaryota; kingdom Metazoa; phylum Cnidaria; class Anthozoa; order Scleractinia; family Acroporidae; genus Montipora; species Montipora capricornis. Next base: position 36,030,288 of record NC_090883.1, read on the forward strand.
AACTTGCATTGGATGTAAAGAATTTGAGCAAAATGGAAAAGATATACCCCAGGAGGCATTTATGCATTTCGTGTATTTAGGTAAGGTGAAGTTTGCCACTAATTATTGTGGTAGCTCTTTGTGGTGTCGCCTGTGCAAGATTGTTCTAAGGAGGTGGGTCTTCAACACAGGTCACATTCCACAGACTAGAAGTCCCTGCTCCACTAATGAACAACCGAGACAAAGGTTTTTCCTAGACATGAAACAACATTTTTGTAAAGTGATCAGGGTTAGGGGAATTTGTGTGGTTTACTTATCTATAGCACAGTGACGTGACGAAATATCAAGCTTAAAGTTCATTCAGGTAATAGATACGGAGCAACACTTTTCTGTTCTGCCTTAGTGGTGAAAATGTAAAAAAAAAAAGACCGTTTAGGTATTTGCGTCTGAGTGTAGGACTTTACTGTTGTGGTATATTAGAGGGCACTATGTTTTGTGTGTTGAAGGCGTATCAGCTTGTGACCATTGAAAACTACTGAAAAAAACATTTGTTCAATGTTGATTTTGCTGTTGCACATGACACTCCTACGTATTTTTGTTTCTCGATTGTTTGGACTGTATACGATTATATCAGTAGAATTTGATGGCTGTCACGGTAAATGACACAAACAATACTTATAGCTGTCTCATTAGCTTCTTTCTTCGTCATGCAGCTTTTGTACTTTTCGCAGTCGTTATCTGCGTCTCTGGAGGCAGGTTGCAAGGCACCAACATTGACATTCATTTTCTAATGATAATTTCGTTTATTTTTAGGAACCATAAACGTTGTCGTTTCCATAGCAATACTTGGAGTGGCGCTGAAGGCGTTTCTCAATTTCGGCAAAGGACTGGCCGAGCATTGTAAGTGTCATTGGCACTTGTTTGTTCGTTTTGGTTATTGCCATTTATTAAGATAGGACACTAGTGAATCTTAGGAGGCCTTAGTCTGTGTACAGCATCCCGCTCTCCTAAAAAAGATCGGAGAGGAGCGTCTGTGATTTACCGTCGATAATCGTGTTCATTCATTACCACGTGATTTTTCCTGGAATGTGTGGAAAATGATTTGATTGGTTATTACCCCGATCCATTACATCATTGAAACAACGAGTTTTGATTGGCTTTTATTTTTATTTCGCCAAACAAGTATCTTCCGTTTACAACAACAACAACACCGTGAAAGATTTTAGGGTCAGGGTTATGTTTAAAGGGGCTAGGTCAAGCAATTTTAGGCAATTTCAGTATTGATCGAATGGTCATAGAATTAACTAAAATATCAAAATAACTATTCAAACCTATAGAAGAACTCTAACAAAACACAGGGAAGCCAAGAACGGGCATGGATGGACAAAACTGGAGAGGATTGATATGGATTGAATTTGGGGAAATTTGAAAAACGTCGGCCCACCTTTTTTCAAATTTATATCAGTCTATATCAAAATGTCATTAAGAAAATTAAACAAATTTACCAAAAATAGCGTGACCTAGCCCCTTTAAGGAGAGCGGTCTGCTGTACACAGTCTAAGGACGCTTCCATTTGACAGAACTGACCAGCCAGACCGGGCATTTGGAAGGACTAACTCTACAACGCCTTCAAATTAACACACTTCAAGGATGATGTATACTCCTCCAGAAGAATGCGACGGATAATCATGGAAGTGTTCCTTCAGATTGTTGCATTTTCTTTGCAAACTGACGGGTCTGGCCGGCCAGTTCTGACAAAATGAAAGCGCCCGGTCTTTTTCTCTATCATTCAAGGCTCCCTCTGGCCTCTGGGGTTGGAGGATAAATTTCCCTGAAAACGACCCAGGAGAAAATGTGAAGTTCTTTTGAGGCATTAGGGACTTAAAGATCTGCGAAGGCGATGGCCAATCTCGTTCCCAGGGTCTCTCTTCTCTGCCTCCATTGTAGTTGGCAACAACGGCGCCTCAAAATATAGCTTTGCACCATCGTAAGTGAATAAACCGTTCCGAGTGAGGCCCCGATCAGTTTATTCACAGAGCGAGTTTCAATCGAGTGTCGTAAAACCAAAACCAAAGTAATTACTTTGGCCAGTTAAAAATGACGGAGACAATCCACTCAACCAATCAAAACTCTAAGTAATTACACGTAGCCGACACAAAGCGCGGGAAAATGTGCACGCGCGAGCCATGATTGGTTTTGGTTTCACTTCT
>NC_090883.1:36037476-36054976 GCF_036669925.1 Montipora capricornis
GAATTGAGTTCTATTATCATGCAAACGTATTCTTTGTTTCGGTGGAAAAACAAGGTTACTGATCGCGTGAGTGAAAACACTCTGTAGGTACACAAGTATAAAATGCACCCGTAAATGGAAATCCCACCCTCCAGGTCCCGGGAAAGGGTGGGGGAAAACACGGGAATGGAATCACTTTTGAACAAGAATTTGTCCCGCGGGGGTAGTGAAAGACAAATTACGTCGAGAACAAGAGGGACTGGTACTTGTACTTTTCAAGCACAAGGAAGATACGGATCTTTTGAAGAGCTGACTTCTGAAGACATACACCTGCTGGCAAAGCAAATATTGCCCTCTACTTGTGAAGTAGAAATGTGGGTGAAACACCATAGGAATGTGAAAAGACATTGTCAGGAAGGTGCTCATATTAAAAGCTTCCGCTTAGAGAAAAGAAAAACCAGTGGATAAATCGAGTCGTTGATCATCATTTTGGACCTTGAAAAACCATGGTATGTTTTTGGTGGACTCGACCCGAAAGAAAGACTGCCCAATAAAGTGGTTTCACTTTCAGTGCGTGGGGATTGCAACAGCACCAAGTGGAAAGTGGCTCCGTGCCACCTGCAGACATAGGTGTAATATCAAAGTTAGGTAGGGGAATTTGATTCCAATTTCTGCCCAGGAGGTGGGGAAATCGATGCTTTTCACCTTGATGCTCTTTCAATTCCCCACCCTTTCCCGGGACCGGGGGGGGGGGGGGAGGGGAAGGGGTGCATAAATAAGTCTTCAAAAAGTGCTCAGCGCAATCGGGATAGGCCAAATTGTGGGATGTTACTACACATTTTTAACGCAAAACGACATGAAGTAGTTTCGTAGTGATACTGAATAACGCGAACTCCTATTTTTAAATAAAGTCCTCGCAGCCGTCGTCGTCCTTGTTTCGTAAGCTCCCTAATGAATGACCTTTTACCACGGGAAACTGCTTTTAGTGCGTGTGACCTAAATTTCCCGTGATAAATTTCCATAGACACGTTAGAAAGATCAGACAAAGCGCCCATGACATTTAACATGGTAAGTTGGAAGGGTTTGATGTCCGAATTACAAGAGCCAATCACGATGCTGATGAAGTTGTGTTTAAATTTCCCGCGCCAATGAATTGCGGGAGATTTCTTTTTACCTCGGTAATCTTCGTAACGCGTGACCGCTGGTTAATACGGTATACTAAAACCCAAGTGTGAGGCACTGCGGGATAATTTGCAATGGGAATGGCATTTACCATGGTGTGTGTAACCGCACCTATTGTTTGAAGATGATATGATACGGATTTGCTAACTGTCTGTTTTTCAGCGGAAAAAAATACAGTATATTTATCTCTGTTTATTGCAAACGGGCAATTTTACAAGGATGAGGAGTATCCGCTCGTGCCATTTAAACTTCCTTTTATTGTAAAAGTTAAAAAAGTTTTACAAACTCGGAGCTAAAAGTTAAAACTTATGAAATATTTCGTCCGTTTTCAACCGGACTTCATCAGTCAATGATGTGAATGTTAAAAAGATGAATTTTAAAAAGGTTTTTTAACGCCTCTTGGGGGTTAGAATTGTGTCATAGATGGCTGCTAATTCGTAACCATTGTCTCTGTTTAACGCCGGTTTCGTAAGTTTATTTGAATAGCTTCTTTTATCCTGCGTTTGAAGGTGTTAACTTCGGTTGATAGTACTTTTGTCTTATTTGGGTTCACCGAGTGGCCCTCCAGGCGACAATGCTCGTGAATAGCTGATGAACTTCTTGATTGGTGTTCTTTTACCCTGATTTCCAGAGAGCGGGCCGTTTCGCCAACGTACTCCTTCTTACACTTCTCACAATGGATCTGGTACACAGTACCGCATTTCTTGAGATTGACAGTTGTGTCCTTGACACGTACCAATTGTGATCTTAGAGAATTGACGGGTTTATGAATAAGTGTAACCTCATGTGACTTAAAAGCTCTTTGCAGGCGTTCCGAGATTCCTTTGATGTATGGCGTTGATGCATAGATTTTCTTCTCGTTTTGAGGCTCTTCGGTATCCTCTGTTGTAGATTTTGGATGTGGTATTGTTAGCATCCATTCTGGATAGTTATTCATTTTTAGAGCTTGCTTGACGTGCTGTGTTTCTCTGGTTCTGTCATCGTTTTCCGTAACCAAGGTCTGAGCTCTCAACATCAGGGTGTTAACCACAGCTCTTTTTGTGTTGTAGATGATGGTTTGATTGGAAGTTTAGGTACTGGTCCGTGTGCGTAGGTTTGCGGTACACGGAGATCTTGGTAGAACCATCTTGGTTAATACTCACACAGGTATCAAGGAAAGGAATCCTGCCATCCTTTTCTTGTTCCGAAGTGAACTGGATATGTTGGTCAATGGAGTTTAGATGTTCTGAGAAGGAATCGACGGCGTTTTCGTGAATCTTGGCCATCGTGTCATCCACATATCGATACCACATAGTTGGAGGGGTGGGGGCGGTGTCCAGAGCTCTGCTCTCGAACTGTTCCATGTAGAGATTGGCCACTACAGGGGAAATTGGAGACCCCATGGCGGCTCCTTTCTTTTGTTTGTAGAATTCACCCTGGAATGTGAAGTATGTGCTCGAGAGGCACATCTCTAGTAGAACAGATAATTGGGCGATGTCTAACGGGCATCTATCCGGTAAGCTCTGGTCACTTTCCAGTTTGGCTCTGACAACTGGAATGGCTTCATTGATCGGAATGCTGGTAAACAGTGAGGAAACATCGTATGAAACGAGTTTCTGTCCAGGGGGTACTTCAAGTTCTGCAATCTTGTTGACAAAGTCTTCACTGTTGACGATGTGATGACTGTTGAGGCCAACAAGAGGTTTCATAATCTTAGCAAGGAACTTGGCAGTATCATACATCACGCTACCAATGCTCGAAACTATTGGCCGTAGCGGTACGTCTTTCTTGTGAATCTTGGGTAGCCCGTAGAACTTTGGGACATTCTCTGCTGTGGGGTACAGTTGATTGTAAAGATAATTAGGGATTCTCTTTTCTTTGCGCCACTCCTTCAAGGTTTGAATGAGTTTGTTTTTGATGGCTCTGGTTGGGTCAGATGTCAGTTTTTCATACGTATTGGTATCGTCTAGAAGAGCCTTCACCTTGTTGTGATAATCTTGTTTGTTTAGGATTACCGTAGTGCGCCCTTTGTCCGCTGGTAAGATTACAATTGAATCGTCTTTCGCCAGAGCCTTAATGGCTTCCCTTTCAGCTCTGCTGATGTTTGATCTTGGGGTTTGCTCTTGCTTACGATTTTAACTACTTCATTTCTCAGGCTCTCGGCTTGGCTTTTATCTTTTAGTTGATTACAGGCCAGTTCAGTGGCTGCCACGATCTCATCAACTGGGATCTTTGATGGAGTTACGCTAAAATTCAGACCTTTCATGAGAACCGAGCGTTCACTATCGGAAAGAGGGCGGTCAGAGAGATTCATAACCCACTTTGTCTGATCAATGTTGGTATCTCCAATGTTTGTCGTCGGTGATCGAGTTTCTTCTTTACTCAGTAGGCGGTCAAACTTTTGCCTCTGGCGGCTCTTTGCCATCTCAAAGTGCGACGAATGTGTTTTCTCGAAGAGAGTTAGAATTTGGTTGTTTATCTCTGTTGACACCTTGGATTGTAAACTTGATTTCAGTTCTTTTACGCTCTCCTCGTACTTTCTGATCGTTTCCTTTTATTGGTTTTAGTTGTATGCAGACGACTGCAAATCAAATCGAATTAGCTAAAAAACAAATTTCTATAGTTTCTAAAGAAACTGTGGTGCTGCGTCGGTGGGCGAGTGGAACAGGAAAATTTGGTTTTATCAAACGTGTTCGTGTTTTCGGGACTTTTAAATAATTACTCGGTTTACAACACGGTAATAGTATAGTATTTGGAACGACTAGAACAGACCACATAAAGTACTTGATCAAGGATCGAGGCTCGAAAGGGTTTTCGGCTGAGCGTGCTCGCGTGAGCCATACATGCAATACTTTAGCTGTTTGCTTGACATCGTGAATCAAAATGGGTGCCCTGAGATAAGAATGTTTACTATAGATTTCGCACAGTTTTTTATATAGATTGAATATAAACCGTACATTTCCCATTCACGAAAACTACGAAAATTTTGCACAAGACGTTTATGGTCAAAAAAATTGATTTTTTTGTAAAACTGGCCTGAGAATTTTTTATTTTATTTTCAATAGGTTAGAGATTATTTCTAACATTATCAGGTAACGCTGTATGACAAGATTTCACCGTCCCATTTTTTCAAAAAACAGAAATGCCTTAGTTGTTGCCATGGTAACGGTATTTTTGGCGCTGGAATGTGAGCTTGTTTGAGTCCAGTCTTTCTCCTGTGACGCAAAATGGGTGAGCACCGACGAACTCTCCGCCTGTTATCGCTCGTGCTCTGACGTCAATACATCTGTGTGGGTGTCTATTGAAAATGTTGAACTTGCCTGTTTTAGATTTATGCAAACAACCGTGGTACCAGAGGGCACTTCGCCACCTGAATCAACAAACAACGCCAAATGAGCAACAGATTGACTCATGAAATATTCAACACGATGGAACACCAATGACGAGTCGAGTATCTATTCACAGCCGCGATTGATAACAATCGAATGTTTACTGAATGTAGTTAAAATGAACTAGGACGCTGAAGGATGAAAATAAGGTCGTCGATTCTTCTTGGCCACTCCAACAAAGCCACATGCTGTCCACTTTCCATCGGAAGACCCATTCGTTCGAAGAGTTTAATGCCGTGCTTACAGATCGTTCGAAAGGCAACGTGGCTCAAGCCGAGATAAGCTTTTCAAGCTCCACTAGTTTGAAAAGAAAAATGAAATCAGTCCGTGGGTTGAGATTTCGGCCGATAATTCCTGCCATCATCGGAGTGAGCCTTGGTTTTGCCTTGTCGATGTTCTACATTCCTGTTGTTGAACAACAGTGCTTGTATGACTTAGAGGAATCACAAGTTTTAATTTTGGGTCATCAACAAGCTGGTTTGTACGCCGGCCCAAGGGAAGAGAGAAGTGAAGAGGTCAATTCTCAACCCGTCCTTCACAACACAGTGGCGCCGAAAGTTTCACATTTTAGTTACGGTTTAAGACCATTTTACGTTGCCAGCGAACTCGGCCATAGAGACAAATTACTCGTTGGTATTTTAACATCGGAGGAGAACATTGACTCTTTGGTGTTGGCTATAAACAACACATGGGCACCGCTTTTGCCGAAAATTATTTTCTTTACTCCTTTCTCGAGGGACGTGGAGTTTTATGAGAAGTATAACAAAGTACTTGGTCTTCCAATCGTTCAGTTGGCCGATGTAGAAGATGAGGACATTTCCAAGACAAAATTGTCGTTTAGGATGCTGAAATATATTCACGAACATTACATAAATAATTTCGAATGGTTCATGAGGGTCGAGGATGCCATTTATCTGAAACCAGACAAGTTGTTAGAGTTTCTGAACAGTGCAAACAGCTCAAAGGATATGTACGTTGGGAGACCCGGCTCTTTTGAAGCCAACGGAGCCCAGTTCGGCGAAGATTTATACACCCACGAGAGGTACTGCCAGGGTGGTACGGGGTTGGTTTTGTCCAGAAGCGCACTTGCAAAGCTTGTTCCTTACCTCGACAATTGTCTCGAAGACGCTGTGACAGAACGAGAAGACGTTGAATTGGGAAGATGTTTATACAAAAACGTTGGATTACAGTGCACTTGGAGTTACGAGGTAAGCTCATGATTTGGAAAAATCGATTGAAACTTGAATAAATTGGGTAAGCTTATATGTAGTTTCCTATGATCGTGCGAACGATTGTTGGATAGTTGGTAGCTAATATCCCAGACGTTTAATTGTTTATTTTTAGCTATTTAACTGTGATGATATTTTGAGGCACTAACTTTGAATAGCATTTGAGTAAAGGGGTTGTAACTTTTAAAATTCTTTCCTTGATATGTTTGCAGTTTATATATCATGCGGTACATTGATAAAAATTAAATGCATGACCAAAAAAAATATAAGCTTACGACTCCGGTAACCATTTCGCTTGGGTTTATAAAATGACTCTCGAGGGAAAAGTTTCCTCTTGGGAAGTGATTATCACGTTGTAAACAATGGGAACAAAATTTCAGAGAAGATGGAAAGTGCGTGTAGATTGTTTTTTTTCCTGTTTCGTTGTTGTGTATTATGTAGTATTTTCAACTTAGTCTTTAGTTAAAGCAATAAGAATAGCGCATCAATATGATGTAACCTGCAAAAATTTAACTTAATTTTTGAAAATAAACTTGAACTTGAAAGTTTTAACGGAAACAATGTTCTATTTCCGCTTGATTTTTTTTCTCGGTTTTTTTTCCTGTTGAGAAGTAAATTTGCATTTTAGTGTATGAACTTAACTGCTGCGTTGTTGTGTATTATGTAGTTTTTCAGCTCAGTCTTTAGTTAAAGCAATAAGAATAGCTCATCAATATGATGTACCCTGCAAAAATTTAACTTAATTTTTGAAAATAAACTTGAACTTGAAAGTTTTAACGGAAACAATGCTCTATTTCCACTTGATTTTTTTTTTCTTGGTTTTTTCCCTGTTGAGAGGTAAATTTGCATTTTAGTATATGTACTTAACTGCTGGTGTAAATAAGCTTATTTCACGCACCAAATAAACAATACTACTTTATCTTTCAAGAAAGAATAATTTGCTTTCAAAAGATCACCAGGTGCCTCTAAGAAAAAAAAGGGTTTGATTGAGTTATTTCCAAGGCTGGTTAAAGCGGGAAAATGGGTGCATGGAAAATTGGCAAACAGAGTTATTTAACTCATTACTGATTATGCAAACATAGAGCTCAGCTAGTGAGTTTCCCTTAGGGACTATTTAGAACTTCCTATTGGAAAAAAAACCTACACAATTGTTGATCATTTGTCAGAATCTCTCAACTCTTCAAAACCCTTTTTATAACTTCTTGAAGGTAAAGCCTCTTTGTGGAGGGGACATTTTGACTGGTTGACCCATTGACTCCTCAGGCATCTTAGGACGCCCTCGGTTGACGAGGAAAATCAAGAGTAAAATCTGTTAAAGCGCATATGAAACAGAAATTTTCATCAGCTTGTTCAAAAGGGCTTTCAAAATGATGAAGACAGGCGTTTATTTTATTGTGATAGCACTCTTGGTTGCGGAGTTATTCAGAAAAGATTTTGATTTATGCAAATTAGAGGACTTGTGACGTCACATAGTGGACGCAAAATTCGATTGCCCCCTTTAATTTAACCTGTTAGCCCCTCAGGCTTGCCATAGGATGCCCCCGGTTGATGAGTAAAATCTTTTGAGTCTCACCCCCAGGGGTCAATGGGATAATGGAGGGGACATCCAACCCTCAGGCAGCCTAGGAGATGCAGGGATAGCACAGCGGCGAGAGCACTCGCCTCCCACCAATGTGGCCTGGGTTCAATTCTGAGACTCTGCGTCATATGTGGGTTGAGTTTGATGGTTCTCCACTCTGCACTGAGAGGTTTTCTCTGGGTAGTCTGGTTTCCCCTCCCCTTAAAACCAACATTTGACTTGATTTGCATTAACTGTTAATTTCAGTCTTCAATGTCCGCAATTAGTGCTCCAGTGCTAGAACGACTAGACAATTAACCCATTCACACCTCAAAGGCCCTAGGACGTCCCCATTAATGAGTAAGATCATCTGGTGTTAGATAGAGTAAAATCTGTCAAGTGTTATTCCCAGGAGTCAATGGGTTAAAGCTGTCAAGGATCCTTTATCAAGAAAGATTAGGTGAAAGCAGGATACGGCAGAATGCTAGTAATTTAACTGGCTTAGATTTATCACAAATTGAAATTTGACTAAACCAATGTAGAGAATTTTTAAGTCTACACTGTATGAAATGATCCAATGGGTTATTCAGTGAGCTGATGTAGGTTTTCCTTACCAGTATAATATTACTGAGTAAGAAACTTAAGGATCCTTAAACAAATGTATTCAGTCCAGTTGATGCCATGAATTCTATTGCATCCCTTTCTTGCAAATTATACAATACAATACATACTTAATTGGCCGCTCACCATAGGGGTTTTTCAGGGCCATTGAAACACAATCAACGAAATGACGGAGCAGAACAACAACTACTGTCCCAGTCAACTCTCTCTTAACGGACACCTGTTGCTGGTCCCGGCCGTTTCTTAGTCATTAATTTTACTATAACCAAACTCTCTATAAGACGGACACCTCCATAAGACGGACATCGGACATCGGGGGAGTTGAATCAGGGACTACCAGGAACAAATGTGGCCAGAATGTGTCTTAAACCTGCGATCCCCGGATTGCCCTAACCACTGGGCCACACTTTATTTAATTAATTTATTGTTTATTATGTTGGAGACAATCATTAAAAATACTGATTTGCATCTTATATGGTATTATTTTTTTCCCAGGCATCAGAACTATTTTATCATTTCTCAAAAGATGATGAAGCTAGTATAATGAGTTTGATCAAGGAGAGAAAGTTGCTGCATGCCATTACACTGCATCCCATTAATGATCCAGTCACCATGTACAAGATTCACCGCTATCTTACTGAGCTTGAGTTGAACAAAACATTTGTGGAAACAAGAACTCTTCAGAATGCCATTAAGGATATGTTACCATATTTACCAGATGGTAAGGGTTATAATAATATTACGTTATTTTATCGGCTATAAGCTGAGCGCTTTTTACAGAAGTTTCATCTGAGTTGTATTAAAATCCAAGGGAAAGAGGGGTACAGTACACGGCACATAGCCCAGAGCTTAACCACAACTGAAAAAATTGTCCTCTTTAAAAGAAAGATAAGTGTGTAAGTGTTAATTTTGCATACAAGCCAAGTGAAACACAAAGAAACAAAGGATGATGTGGTTTTGTAATGTGGGAGATCATCTTATGGCTCATTTTCATTACTGTCAGTATCAAATTCTTCTTCTTCTTCTGCTCCTTTGGCCACTGTGCACCCACATTGTAAAAAACTATTTTTATCCTCAGTTTTTCCTAATTTTGTCTTATATACCTGTATAATCTCTATAATTAGTTAAAATATCAATGTGTGCAATAAAGATTCCTTCCTTCCTTCCTTCCTCTTCTTCTTCTTCTTCTTCTGCATTGAACCTGGTATTCAAGTGGATTTTTGGCAAACATTGGGTGGATTTTGTGCAGCATTTATTGCATAATACCGTTGCCTGTGCAGTTTCGTCATTAATTTTGAGAAAGATGTATCTGTAGCTTGTTCTTGAAACTTTTTATCACTTTCTATGGTGTACAGTTGTGTATACTAAAGTCGATTGGGTAGGTTTGCTTCATATGTTACCAATAACTGTGTTGAACAAAATCTTCAGCTCTCTATTCAGAAATTTGGCTACTGTTTGTGATCATGCAGTGCTTCTTTGGTTGAATGCCATTTTTAACATTTTTGTCTGAAATCTTTATTTTGAAGTTTTCAGGTTGTATTTTCTTGTCACTGTTTAGGGGTTCCAGAAAAAAGACCATCGTGGCCAATTGGTTTTCGTCAACCATTCAAACCAACATCTCGGTTTGAGGTGCTACAGTGGGAATATTTCACTGATACGTCCAGTTATGGATTCACAGAAGTCAACCCAAAGGTATATTTTGGGTCCATTCAAACCGTTACGTAGCTTTGGCGTTATAATTTCCCCAAAGTTCAGATTCTGCACTGCATCCTGGTGCTTCTGGGGGTCCCTCACATTTTTTAATCGTCGTGTACTTTATCATCCCAGTGTGACAAGAGTGTCATGGATGGCATTGAGGACCATCCATGCTTGGTTATGGGGTTGCCACTGGGTGTTTAACCCTTTAACTCCTGTAAAGGCCAATGAGACTTAGACTGTCTAATGCCAGACGATTTTACTCGTCAATGGGGAACCCCACAGGAGTGAAAGGGTAAAAGCCTGGACACTATCTAGTGCCGTAAAAACCTTCTGAAAAGAAAAATCCTGTCGAACCCCCCCCCCCCCCCCCCTGTCTTTTTTACAACCCCTGTCATGTCGATCGAGGGCTGAACATGGTCAGCCCTCTCCTTGGGTTACTTCCGAGATACGACCAGAAATACCCCTAATTAGACGCACCCAGATTTCAATAGGCATCATGAAGTGTGCTCTTTTCCCCAAGTTCATAATGACTCGTGTCAAGGCTGCTGCCTAAGAAAATTTTAAAGGGGCCCTCAGAGCTAAACGCTGAGAACTTAGGAGCCCAACATATGAAGTGAAAGGTGCTGCTGTGAAAAATTAAGGCCCCCAGAGCTATTCTTTGGGAGCCCCAGGCTACCGGGCTCCTTTTAGGCAACAGCCTTGACTCGTGTCTCGGAATACAGACAGTTAATGTCACAAAGTGTCCCCCAAATTCTGCTTCTCAAGTAAGCATAAACAGCTACATTTTTCCTAAGATTAAAATATAACCCTTAGCTAACCTTTGAATGAACTGAATGAATGAACTTTATTTAAGCATCTAGTCTGTTAGCGCTGGGGCAGTAATTGGGGACATTAATTGAAATCAAGTTTTGGATTTCATGGTTCACTATTACTCACGTTCCAAACTGAGCAATTGGATCTCAGAGGGTTGGATCTAGGGAAAAGTGACGTCATTTACTCACTAGCTTAAAATTTCAGCGTGTAAACTAAGCTTATTATATATGTAAAACACGGAGTTTAAAAGTCTGAAAGCCCAAATCTCCCATGCTGCATATTAATTCAGCCGCGTACACACGCATTGCATTCTTAAACTATTGAGTCTTTGACGTCATTTTCTTCTCGATCCAGAACTCTCAAGATTTTAAAGTTAGTAATGGCGGACCATTAAATAGGAAAATTCCAGTTAAAATGAACAGGTGTCTTTTTGAAATCAAAGCTGAAAACTTCGATCAGTTACTGTTTAGTTAACATAGTTTTAAAATCCAAAGAAAAATAAAAATAGTTTTTCTGGTCATAGTAGCACTTTAACCCTTGAAATTCAGAGGGCCCCTCCCCCCTTCCCCCCTTCCCCCCTTCCTCTCCCCCCCTTCCCCCCTTCCCCCAACTGATGAATAAAATCGTCTGACAGAGTTAAATCCATTAAAGGGTCACTTCATTTTGGGCATAAATGTTAGTTCCTGCAGGGAAATCTTTGCAAAATTTTAATGAGGGCTGTCTAAAGAAATCTAAAATTGTGATGGCATATTATCCATTACATTTTTAGGTCCCTTTGCAAGGCGACTACAAAAAGGATGTTGAGGACGTCAAGGAAACAGCTATAAAAATGCTGTCACGCGAATACAGTAGCACAGAGAGATCTTTTCGAATGGTTAACGGCTACAGGCGAGTTGACCCCAGAAGAGGAGCAGAGTACATCTTGGATATTGGAATTAAAATGGGTTCCAGTAAGGAGCAAACAGAGATTCTTAGGTATTAATACTTGTTCGGTTGGTGTAATCCAAGGAAGTTGCCCATTCGTTTTCATAAGAAAATTTGAATAAGGCATTGATCTTTTTTCTACAGTGTCCTGATGGTCAGATAACTGTGTGTGTATATACACTCTTTTTTTGATAAGAACATTTTTTGTAAGAACGTTCAGGCTGAGATGAACTTAAATTTTAAGAACATACTAAGAGGCATCTGAGAGTCAGTTAAGACCGTGTTAACCCTAACCCTAAATTTTCATCACTCAAGTCAGTGCTTAGACCTAATCATTGAAATGAGTGCTTTGACTTAATCATTAAAATGAGATTTTAGACACAATAATAGGTGGGACGGAATGACCGGTTACCGTTTTATTGACGCTAGTTTTTGCTACAAAATGAATCTTTCGGTTTTCTTCAGACGTGTCCATCTGCTGCGACCATACACGAAAGTAGAAAGCATCCAGATGCCCACGGCAATCGAGCAACGAGGAATCCATCTTGTGTTGCCAGTGAAGAAGAACGAAATCAAACTTATGGCGGAATTTCTTCAGATGTACCAGAAAGTTTGCCTACAGACAGGGGAAAACGTTGTGTTGCTGACAGTGTTTATCAATGTAAAGGACCACGAAACTGCTGACGAGGGAAATGCTGATAAATTTTCTGATGGCAAAGCTCTTATTACACGGTAAGCTGGGGTTAATTGGCTTAATTTAACTCTTTCATTCCCACGATCGGAACGTTAATTCTCCCAACTAGTGCCATAGAGTTATTTGTTGGGTAGTCGTGAGAATTTATTATATCGAGATCGCAACTCTTAAGCTGATAATCATCTTCATCCTCAATACCTGTCTGATTGACATGTCATTCGTGAATGGTTTGAAACCAGGAGTCGTATCATAATTAAGTGAAGTACGATCGTCCGGCTGAGTTTCGTCCTGAGAAAGGCTGTTTAAGATGACATTGACAGACTTTTCGACAACCTGAGCGGAAGTCATCTTCAGAGTCTTCAGTGATTTGTGTAACGTCAGTAGATACTATAAAAACATCACCAACGGACAAACAACACACTGATTTACTCTCTGAAACTACTGCCTGACGTATTCTACGATACACGTACAGATCTTGGACCTATTGACGGATCGAAATGCACAATCACTGTTTTATAGTCTTCCCAGCTAATTACATCTAGGCTCAACTGACAGTCGACCAATAATATTACGAATAAGTTGACCAATGACATCTACGACCAGAATTGTTATAGTATCCACTGACGTTGCACAAATCACTTGACTCTGAAGATGACTTCCGCTCAGGTTGTCGAAACGTCAGTCAATGTCATCTCAAACAGTCCTTCTCAGGACTACACTCACCCGGACGATCGTACTTTACTTAATAGCACTCTTTTCAATTGACGTCACGATCTAACGCCCAAAGCATTGTGGGATTAACTTGTGGACAAAGACAAAGACATTTTTGCGATGTTTGTCCGCATTTCAATCCCATAATGGTTTGCAATCTATTTTTATCAACTGTAGAAAATGCTATAATGACATTTCATTGAAATTGTGAAGAGACTTTACGTACCGTTCATTCCAGGGAGTGAAAGGGTTATTTAGTCTCGAAAAAGGCAAAACTGATTTAAAAAAAAACCATGAAATTTATTTTAGAGGTTTGGAATTTAACATAATTGCAGGGAAACTCATCCTAATTGTGTTAAGGGACAGGATGTGACGTAGACACTACCGTGCCTTGCTTCTTAAAGTCTGCTTTTTTTTTTTCGCTTTGCGAATTCCAGGTACAAACAGAAGTACACGTGGGCTCAGTTACCATGGATACAGATTGGCGTCAAACAGAGTTCGCTGACACTATTGATGGATATCGTGACAATGAAGCTGCCACCAAACGCTTTGATCTTTCTCACTGCGCTTGGTGTGGAATTTAATGTCAATTTTCTCAATCGATGTCGCGTGAACGCTCTCAGTGGCGAACAGGCAAGTAAAGCCCGAATTTTCGTTTTTCTGAGATTCAGCAGTTGCTGAAACTACTTCTGAGATGCGTTGTATTTGGTTGCCGTAATAAAATTAGACAAAAGAACGAATAGTCCCTGCGTTCTTGTTGGAATCTTAATTTCTGTTTCATTCATGGACACGACTCGTTTTTCCTCGCTTTATTCCCTAGTGGCCTTTACTAGAAATTAAAAAAAAAACCGCTGCAAATACGTCATACGCATGCGCTTGGAAGTGTTACTAAGAAAACGAAACTTGGAAGCGGTCCCTTATTCTTAAAGTAAAGTAAAAGTAAAGTGGTGCATTTATATAGCGCCCTTATCACTAACGTCTCAAGGGCTCTTTACAATGATCAATTTACCCCCAGCGGACTGGAAGCATTTACAGGCGCAAATTGCAGCCGCTTCTAAGCAGTCCATGCATGCTGGTACTCATTTCACCGACCTCGGAAGGATGGAAAGCTGAGTGAACTTTAGCGGGAAAGAAGGTCGCCAAATATTCCAGTCTCGGCAGAACCGGGAATGGAACCCGGGACCTTAGGGTTGGAAGGCAGAGATCTTACCACTGCGCGAACCCCTCCGCCATCCACTGCGCCAACTGCGCTACTGCGCCAACCCCTCCGCCATCCTCCATTCTTACCGGACTAAAAATTCATGCTGAAGAGCCGCTGAAGCTACTGTCAGGACAAAATATTCGTGAAGAGAAAAAGACAAAGACAAAGCAATTTTCTGGGACAAAAATACTCGTTGGAGGACCGATCTAAGAATTACACTCATGCGTATGCATGTAGCTATCTATCTCAACCGTATTTCTGAGGCAGAAATGGGGCTCGTAAACACGAGACGTTTTTGAACCACGAGCGGCAATCGGAAGTAACCTGTTTTCTTTTTTTAACTTGTCTTGATGTAAAATGTAAAATGAAAATGCTTTGTTTATGGCGGAAGTGCACTTAGCCATCAAGCTAGTTGATGTTCATTTCCGGTAACTGGCCGTGGCTCTGTCTCACGCGTAAGCTCCAGTGACGAGTAGAATAAACTTCATGCTTCAACGGGATCAGTCTCTTTCGTAATGAATGCGTTGTTTTATTTCTGTTCTGTACATTAGGTCTTCTTTCCCGTTCCATACGCCTACTACGATCTCAACATCGTTTACAGTCAAACCAAGGTCCCGGATGTTATCCCTATTCATAGAGACACAGGACACTGGGCTCAAGGTCCAAGGAACATGGCTTGCTTTGATAACAAGGACTATAAAAACATCCGAGTCAACAGCGACGACTTTTTGAAGGAAAACCATCCACAAGAACGGGAACTGATGAAGGTACATGGACATAATTGTTTCTCACTTGAGTGTGAACACAATTTCTTTTGATAATTTTTACAGTAGTTAGCGTTATTTACAAGGCACAAGTACTTTGTAATTGTTTGAAATGTAATCCATGACATGGCAATTATTATACGCACCGATATTAATTTTCACGAGTTGCGTTAGCGTAGTATTTTTCCAAGCCCCCATGACGCGATTGTTTTTGTCAAGAAGATGAACAAGAGATTTGCTTTTTTATGGTAAAAAAAATCACTTCGTAAAACCGTTCTGCAGCAACACTGATGAAAGGGTAACGCATCAATATTCGGTAGACACCATGTACTTGACGTTTACTTTTTCTCGTCAAAAACCATTATTTGATTTGATTTGTGGAGCACTTGGTCTCAGCCGAATAAGTTTAAAGGGCCTGTGTCAAAGCAGTGCAGTTCGCCCCAAATCGCTATGCAACTTAGCTCTTCTCCACGTGACAGGAAGACTTAGCTTTTTCTGACTAACGCCAGATGATTTTACTTGTCAGTTTGGACCGCTTTAGGTGTGAATGGGTGAACTTTAACTCGGAAGTAAATTTTAAACAAGACAAATCAAAGCTTTGTAACGGAAAAATGCGGTCTGTCAAGCAGAATTTAAGTTAAAAACAACAGATACCAACTTTGAAAAACTGGTGGGCTGAGGTAAAGGTGGGTAAAGTCTGCATACGAGCCAAGTGGCCCATCAGGCCGGAGCTTATCCCGGTTTCCATGGCATGAAGCGACTATGAGTATTTCTACTCCCCCCTGGATGGGATGCCAGTCCATAGCAGGGTTACCCCCAGCATTAAATTCGCCAGTATCCATTAAAACACCTGGGTGGAGAGAGGCACCGTGAGAGTAAAGTGTCTTGCCCAAGAACACAACACAATGTCCCCAGCCAGGACCCGAACCCGAACCCGAACCCGAACCCGAACCCGAACCCGGACCACTCGATCCGGACCACTCGATCCGGAGTCGAGCACACTAACCATTAGGCCACCGCTCCTCCCACTGTTGGGCTGCGCAGTTTTCAAAAAAATCAAAATCCGTTTTAATCTTCTTCAACTTTGCCCATCCCTGCCTCCTTTTGCGTTTGCTGTTTTATTCAAACCTTCCCTCAATGTTTTAACTGGTAGGTATTTTTACTTTCCCTTGATTGGGTTGTCAGTTCCCAGTCGCTGAATTTGATAAATTTTGTGTAAAAAATCAAGTCGTCTTTTTATTTGGATTTAAAAACTATGTTAACTAAACACTAAGTGGCCCAAGTTTTAAGCTTTCGTTTAAAAAAGACGCCTCTATATTTTAACTGGAATTTTCCCATTTGATGGTCCGTCATTAATAAATTTAAATCTTGAGAGCTGGATCGAGGAGAAAATGACGTCAAAGACTCGCAAGTTTAGCATGCAATGCCTATATATGCTACCGAATTTACATCAGAAATTGTGTTTTGTACATATAATAAGCTGCATTTTAATCAGGGAAGAGTTACGTTTTTGCAAACGTTGGCCGTGTATTAGGCTTAGCTACATAATTCCCGAAAAATTGTCTAAAATTCTTTCCGGAATTTCCCAAACAAAAGCTCTAAAATTCTTTTAGAAATGTCTAAAATTCTCCAAAAACTCTCTAAAATTCCCGAAAATTCTTATAAATTTCGTTTCTTATAGTGCAAAGTCTGCCATATTTGCTATCAAGCAAAGATCCCAATTGCGAAAGTACGGTGAGAAAACGCTGCTTAGATCAGATGCATTGTAGGACCCCTTTTGGTGAATAACCGCTGATAAGGAACGGACATAAATGGACTGACCCCTCTCCTTGGTAGGTTGGAATACGGCAAAACAAGTTTTATCAGCGTTTTTGCCTGTGAAAAGTTTCCAACATGTCAGGTGAAGGTTCAAATTGCTCTGAAGTTCTCGAAATTATCGAGCGTTTCTAAAATTCTTTTTAATGTCTAAAATTCCCAAAAACATACCGGAATTTTGTAGCTAAGCCTACCGTGTAGCACTTTTATATCAACAGACTTAATTATTAGAGTGTAATGCGAAGTGCTAGTTTTCTACCCATATAGACCATGTGGGCGTTAGCCCTACTTATGGAATTCAATTCCTACCCTGGTCAGAGTTTTTCTGTCCTTTTTTGGGACATTTCCATTAATAGGGCTAACGCTCACATGGGCTATGTGGGTAGAAAACTAGCACTTCGCATTACACTTTACAGTGTGGGCACTCGAACCGTGAACACTTGACATTTTTGTGTACATTGTTTTTTTTGACGACAAAGAAAAAAAGCTCTTCTTATGATGTATAGTGTTTCATGTATAGCATTTTGCAAGTGTAAAAACATTAAATACTCTTGTCAAAAGGACAAGCTCACATTCTATAGTCACTAAAAAAATGTACAAAAAAGTATCAAGTGTTCATGGTTCGAGTGTCCTCACTGTAATAGTTAAGTCTGCATTTTAATCAAGTGATTAACTGACGTCACTTTTCCTTGGGGTCCAATCAGGTCAGTTTTGAACGTGAGTAGTGGCGGACCATGAACTCCAAAACTTAAGTAAACAGCCTTTGGATACAAACAAAGCAAACACACTTTCAAAATATGAAGGGGAAAAAGGAAGTTAATTTTTTTTTTCAAATCATAGGAGCTCTTTAAGGTGAAGAGAATTTTCGTTTTTGTGACTGACATTTTTCCTCTTCTCTTGGCAGGTATTCGCTTCGAGTACTTTGCACGTTTTCCAAGCAGTC
>NC_090883.1:36059976-36062476 GCF_036669925.1 Montipora capricornis
TCCATCGTGCCTGTCTTCTCACCAACATGATCTCTTCTTTAAATTTAATGATTATCGTCAATTCGTAAATGGCTTTGAATGTACTATTATCCAGAATTTAGGACTATGTGTCCTAGGACTTGTGGTAGCAGAGAAAATAAGGAGAGTAAAAATCGTATCCGTGGATTGGATTTGAACCCGGAGTTTTTGCTCCCCTGGAACCGCTTCTTTCTGCTACTCCAATGGAGATCAAGACATTGCTCTTTGAAACAAAGATTTATTTAAACCTCCCATAGAATATCGCGGCTGAAGAGTAATTAGGCCTAACCTAGATTAATCGGGCCTAAGCTTTGATTTTAAATGTTGAGCTTTGTCGTGAAGTTTGGTAACCGACCTCTTAAAGCGCTTATTATTGTTTGTTGCCGTTTGATAATACAGCATTATCATATAGTGTTAAATATATTGCCTCTAAGCAGCTAGTGGTGTGGTGGTCGATTGGTCTCGCAAAGGTACAGGTCTGTGCGATGTTTGGTGCGGGAGATATTCGAAGAAATATTTTACTCAAATGTATAAGACTTCGTATGGAGACGCCATTTTTGTGTCCCTGAGAGGGGCACAAATATGGCGGCCGGAAGCTAACAAAGACATATGTCATCGAGTTTTGCTACAAAAGGCCTGTAGTCGTCTTCCGAGGACTCATTAACATCTATATGAGTACTTATTCTCATACAAGGACTGTTCAGATTGCAAAATCTCCGCGGATAAGTCACTTTTTTAACCTACGTGACAGCATTCTCGGCCGCAATATTAATATCGTGTGACGCAAAAGCTTAGAAATTCAACCTTGCTTTATCACAAGACAAAAAATCCTATCAAACTGAAAATTTGTAAAAAGATAAGTCTTCAGCTGTTCTATTAAATAACCAACTAAACTAAAATCTCAAGAGGATTGATAGTTCTTTATTTTTGTATTTTGACGACGTCACGTGAAAACCAAGAATACGTGCCGACACCTCTATCAGCGGGTTGAGGAACACAAAGGATCGTCTTCAATCGGGAATCCCTTTAAAGAGCAACATGGAACAGTCCCAAGTGACATATACCGTGATTTTAAGATTTAAGATTTTGAGAAAGTGCCAAAGTGAATTCGACTGCCTGACCCACGAAATGCTCTTTATAAAGAAGCTTAAGCCAACTTTGAACAAACAGTCAGATTCAATCCGTCATTGATTAGAGTCTCCGTGAAAGTCACCAAGGGAACAAAACGAAAAATTACTTTAGGAGCCCCAATGGATTTAAAGACATTTAGGTTCTTTGACAGTCGTTTTTCTCCACTTTACTTATTCGTTCCTTACACGAGCCCACAACTTTAAGTTTTGAATGCCCCTATGTCTAAAAAACGATTCTTTACTCTTAACGACTTACTCGTTTGCATGTTGGGCAAGTCCATGACGCTCTTGGAACTCTGAAAAAGATCACATCAAAATAACACATAAAATATGAAGACGATTAAGTGTGCATATACGGCAACGAATCCAAGGAAAGTCAAACAGGTTTTTTTCCTGCGAACGCAGACTTATTTCCACCGGCCGTAAATATGTAGAAGATAAAACGGAAGCAGGTTTCACCATGCAATTTACTTACTTGCTTAGCGGTGGTTCGAGGCACTGTAGATGGAAATTTCTGGGACAGTTATCGCATTTAGCCATCTTGCCAGTAGCTCCACCACACATACAGCAGTTGTCCCCGCCCGCCGCCTGCAAGCGCACCAGTCAATAATTTGTTACATTTACGTACTCAAGAAATGAAGATGGGGTGCTCGAGTGTCTTATTTTCGAAATGCTTTTAATCCGAAAAAAGGCCGAACTTAAACCCTCAAGAAGACTTCATTCGCGAGAAAGTTTTTATTTCGTGGGAAAGATTGAACATCGAGTTTGCGTGAAACGGCAAACGGGAGGATGATGTTTTTTCTAAAAGCTCGAAAACTTTAAAAAACCTTAATCAAATAACAATGACCACAACCAGGTTTTCTGAGCCCGCGAGACTGAGCACCCCCAGCAAACCATTGTTTTAGGTAAGTACTTCATGTATAATAGGAAAGTAACTAAGTTGTTTAAACGAAAACCGCTAGGCAGCAACCTGGTTCTGTCATTACTGTCTAAGGTCTTCTCGAAAACTTTCTTATCCTAGCAACTCTCTCTTTCCCTCTTTTGAGAAGTTGCCTGACATCTGGTTTTCGTTAGCGACGCAAGCACAAGTGAGCTTATGCATATAACAAACAAACAAACAAACGTCAACACAAGCATCAAAATCAACTACGGCCTCCGCCATCTTGTTGAGATGCGGGGAATCTGGAAGAGTTCTTTAATTGGCTAGACACGGCCAGACAGACGTAGCAAATTTCCTTGTGCTTCTGCTGCGTTTCGTTTTCACTCAACGCAAGCGGAACGCAAGCATAAGCGCAAGCACAAGGAAAAGAAAAACATTCATATTTGCGCTGGAGTTTGCGTCAACCCCGTTT
>NC_090883.1:36067476-36072476 GCF_036669925.1 Montipora capricornis
AGAAACATTTTACTCCCTATTTCTGATTCGAGCAGGGTACATGCAACGAGATACGCTCAAAGAAATATCAAAATTATATTTGTACCAGATTTACTTTCGAAACGTTGTCCAGTGATAATTGTGTTGAGTGAAAAAAGTATTTTATTTGCAGTACTGGTCACATGTAGGCTCGAAACTCAATCCTCAATGTTTTAGAGAATCGAGGATTGAGTTTCAAGGCTTGAGTTTTGAAATTTGAGAATCAAGAACAGGAAATGGAGGAATGAGCCCCAAGTGTTTGGATTAATCCTGTAGCTCAGTAGACAGCTATGTTCACTGGTCCCTATGGCCCGTTGCCTCTCTTGTTATCAGAGATAGCAGCACTGTTTGTGTTATATCATCTATGGTTTCGTTCTCAAATCACAGACCACATATGGAAAGCTACAGGGTCTCCCAAGTAATTGAGACGCATGAAGTTTTTATCGAGCATATTATTGATAAGGAGTGGAAGTGGTCGGGGCTAAGTGGATTCAGATAATACATAAGAGAACAGAAAAGATGAAAATCTGTGATGCAACTGAAAAAAGACAGCTCAGTAAAGGTGGAAGGAGTGCATGAGATGGCCTTAATGTTTACAAATTGTTCACTCACCAGACAGTGAATTACGACTCAATCCCTTTGAAGCCTTTGGTGGTAACCTCCAACCCTAAAAGAAAATTAATTCTTTCTTTAATTAAGTCATAAACTTTCATTTATTTCAGGGTGCATTCTTTTGAAAGAATTATTTTGGAATAAGGGCAGATGGTGGAACTAGGAGTCCTGCTTACTTTACTCATCTACCATTTTCAGTATTCAGGAACAAAATGGCACGAATAGTAGATTGTTCAGTATTCGTAAGCAGAATGATCAGAAATGAAGGAAACAGGGTTGATCTTGATCACTTTGAAAAATTGGAGGGTCAGTGTGTCAAGTTGTTAGTTTGAGAGATTTACCTTGATTTGTAGACTTGCAGTAAACACTTTTTCCTCCATTTCCTCAACCTCCCGTAGAATAGCTTTGTCAACAGCAAATGCCACATGAGGGAAGGTCTTGTCCTCAACAGGAGTGTCTTTCTTGGGCTCATTGTTTGACGATGTTTCATTTTCTTCTTCTTCTTCATCTGAATCGCTGTCCACTGTGATTTTATCCAAGGGGAAGCAAAAAAATATATCACTCAGTAAATGACACCAAAGATGCGATCGCCTGAGAACTAATCACCACCATAAAAATTTGGGCTCGTCAAGAAATGGAGGATTTAGAGATTTGCCACTTAAAATATGCTGTACCTTTCCTATATCGTCAAGAAATCAATCAAAGTTTTCGACAACTTTCTTCAAGAAGAATTACAAGGTTTTATATGGGACATCACCGTCTATATGTGGCCACCTAATTTCTACTATACATCATGTACACAAGCTATCCACTATCTAATAAAATTACAATCACTTTAAATTAAAAAACTCACAAGAACAAAAACTAGGATGGAATTAATTTCACAAAATTTAATGTTAAAACACTGGGGCCGGTTCCTGAAAGGAGGAATAACTCTATTCCAGGGATAAATGTGCCGGAATAAGGCACGTTTATCCCTGGAATGGAGTTATTACACCTTTCAGGAACCAGCCCCTGGTGTCTTAGGCCATATTTTAAAACTAAGAGTTCAGACATTTTAATTGACAGTTCAATGCAATGCATAACAAGAACTTGTTTTGGGGTTTGCACAGGAAGCTCAATGATGGGCCCACAGGCTAACAGGGGACCAACTGCTTTTAAAATTTTACAATACCATGTAATTATCGATAATTACCTTGATCACCCTTGGTACAGGAACTGTTCGCATATTCATTGTATTTCTGGCAATTCTTTTGCAAAATCTTCTCCCTTATTCCCCTGCACAGAGGAGAGAAAATGTCGCTCATTTAATTAATTAAAGGGAATAATCAAGACTGCCTTCTTTAGACCAGGGTAAGCCTCTGGGTAAAATAAAAGTGTTAACTGGGTTAAATTAAAATCACTAAAGGAAACCTGTTCATTTTGGTTGCGGATTGCAAGATTTTCAGTGCACTAGACCAACGTCAAGTTTTGGAGCACAAGAACACACCCAACAGCACACAGTACTTTTGGCTCTAACTATGTGGACTACATTTTTGTCAGTACACTAACCTGTGATATATTTGGATCATGTGATCAGATCACATGCTTGCAAGGACAAGTGCAAAGACATTTTTAAAGTCCCTATGATGCTTATTTTTTCCCTGTTTTTGTTTTTTGTTTATTTATCCATAGTGTCTGGATTGCAGTACTTCAAAAACTTTTCCCTCAAAGTGTATCCATGCGTTTTAGCGGGCATTACTTCGATTCTTTGACGTCACTTGTTACCAGGACCAAAAATCAAAGGCCAGCTTAAACGCGTTTATATTCTATGAGGGAAATTTTTTTGAAATACTGCAGTCCAGACACTATACATGTAGATATTTAAACGAAAAGTAAAAAAAGAAAAAAAAAAACACTGGGGAAAAAATAAGCGTCATAGGGACTCTTGAGTTGTCTTGCCTTGTTCTATGGAAAATTAGCAGAAATTAAGAAGTTTCTTAGAAATGCGAGTCTGCTTATTGTTTTATTTTTTTAGCATTATGCTTAAAGTGTTCTTCCCTTTACCTCTTTCTTTTGCTTAGTACTATATCACACACTAAAAAGATGCACCTCCAAATCCAATGCACACACTTACATGTAGTTTGAACCTGCATTAATAGAGTCAAATGTGTTTTAATCAACTCCACACAGAACTGAAACTCAAGTTCCAAGAAAAGGAAGCAAAAATTAAATTTTATTTCTACCTTGTGTGCAATATTTTGATGATTTCCTTCAGATGGGATGGCTCTGTTATTCTCCACCAACCATGCTGTAACTCTAAACAAACAGAAAATAATGCTTTAAAACAAGATCATTGATTTTGTCTAATTTGAAAACCACCAAATTCATTCATTTTTTCCTGGCAAAACAGGCATGGCCTATTGTTGCCAGTGGGATAAGCTACATTGCGCAAAGGTGTCTTCGTCACTTACCAGGTGGGATAGGTGCTGGTTCCTGCATCAATGACTCCAACACATTCCTCTTTAACTCCTCAAATGACAAGGACATTGTTGATACAGACTGTGTGCTGGCAGCTACAGTGGCGGTTGGTATAGCACCAGCAAGATTGTTGCCGTCAAAACATGTCAGATTAAATGTCTGGTAAGATGATTTAGGTGGTCGCCCTGGTGGTCGTTTAACAGGAAGCTGTGGAAGGTATTGAATCGAGACTGAATGCCCAGGAGCATCCCTCTGAACAGAGCTGGGCCCAGCTTGACCATCACTCAGATTAGAAATCCTTGGTGGCCGGCCAGGGGGGCGTTTTAACGTAGGTGGTGTGTTACTTAAGTCCATATCTCCTCCCCTCTTACTGTATGTGGGCACAAAGTTCCCACTGTTGTGTGTGTGAGAGAGTGTCAGCGATGACTCATCACAGGGCATGCGCGGAAGAACATTAAACCAACCGTTTTTTTCCTGTGGCTTTGGTGCCCTGGAATGACTTTGTGAAGCCAGCTTTGATGATGATGATTCATTTCTAAAAAGGTTTTCAATTCGTTGAATTTCCATGGCATTTCTACTTGCCGCACTGGGTATGTAAGCCTTGTCAAGTCTCTGCTGGGTACTCTGTGACTGAATGTTATTTCCTTCCGAAAGCATGCTGTTACCTGACATGACTGAAGCATTGTCTCTGTTATCAGCTTTCATATGTGGAGGTGACTTGAGGGGAGATTTTAGTGGAGACTTGAGACCTGCATGACAAGGAGATTTCAACGACGTCTCTGGCAAAGTTTGGTATTCCATACCACTTTTTGTCGGATCCCCTTGGTGTTCCTGTTTCACAGAATCAAATTCAGTCCCAGCCTTCACATCCTGTGCATGAAAGTTTTCTAGGCATTCTGTCATCAAATCAAGTACAATTTCTTTTTCTGCTGTCTCCATTCCTTCCACAAAGACACCACCCCCGTGGGGCAAAATCCAATAACGTCTTTTGTAGCGGTCCTGGCCTAGGCATAAAGCCCGCAGGGCATGAGAAGAACTGAACAGTTTGGAACGAAATTGTGAGTGTTTCTGCAAGTTAAAAATTTCTTTAAATTAGCTAGTATACAGGGAAAATGCACTCAACAAAATCTTGATATAAAAACTGTGAATAAAGATGCGCGAGATTTTACCTTTTCAAACTTTTTTAGTCTTCTCTCAAGTTCCTCCTGAGTTGTAGGCTCTGTAGCATCCTGTTTATTGAAAATTATTTAATTAAAAGCAATCATTTTCCTTGACCATAATAATATCTGCATATTGACTTTTTACAAATAATACCTCTTCCTCGTCAGATTCTTCGCTGGACTGTGTGCCATCCCCTCCACCCTCGCCGTCGTCATCATCATCTTCATCTTCATCTTCCTCCTCCTCCTCTTCCTCCTCATCATCATCTTCATTTCCTTGCACACTGTCGTCAGCCAAGGAGTTAGACATGCTGTTTTCACCCTCAGGGTCTGCAATATTGGCATCAGCTCTGGGACGTCCTGGTGGCTTCTTTACTTTCACTACAGGGTATTTCTCTGCTTGGATGGCTTTCAATCTAAGCAAAAAGTGGAAGCATAAAAAGGAAAGCAAAGAAGAGAGGTGGTAACAAATCACCTTACATTTTCCAGAAGGTAAGAAACACTGCTTTTGACTTGCAACTTTAGCCCAACTCTCACTGCAACTTAGAGCAATAAAGTCTCCGCTTACGAGCCAGAAGGCTCATCAGGCCGGCGCTTATCTCCGGTTTCTGTAGCATGAAGCGACTAGGAGTATTTGTACTCCCCCCTGGATGGGATGCTAGTCCATCGCAGGGTTACCCCCAGCATTACACCGGTACCCATTTATACACCTGGGTGGAGAGAGGCACCGTGAGAGTAAAGTGTCTTGCC
>NC_090883.1:36077476-36134976 GCF_036669925.1 Montipora capricornis
TCCCACATGGCAGACCAATGCTCAACTAACAGAATCACTGGTGCACAGTCCACAATATAACAGAATATGAGAATACTGGTCAACACAATAATCATAATATTGTCTGTGATATCTTTAAAACCCAACTACAATTATTTTATTGAGCAAGAGTTATAACGTATAACTCACATCAGGTCCTTCACATCCTGGGTCCTCTAATGCAGATATCAGAAGACTTTGACAAAGTGGCACAAAGACATCCTCACTGCTATCATTTAACAGTGAGGACTGCATTTCCCACAGGGAAGGGATCTCATTAGCATCTGTAACGCAACACAAATTTAAAACTACTCAGCTCTTGAAAAGTTAAATAGCTGCTACATGTAAGCACACACAAGTTTTCAGTATTTTGAGATAGACGATTTTACTCATGAACTGGGGGGGGGAGGGTCCTCGGGTGCCAGGAGAGGATGGGTTAACTGTGGACATTCACTCACTGGACCAGCCAACAAAAGCAAATGTTAAGAAAAATGGCAATATTGAAGTACCGTAAAAAACCCACAGATGAGTCCCACCCGCAGATAAGCCGCACCCTGAATTTAGCAGCCCAAATTTGGGAAAAAAAAGTTTTTGGAAAGAAATCTAAAGAAATCCAAAGTCGAATCTTGAGAAATCTTCTTTGCCTACTGTTCATTGAACATACGAACTCACTATACGAAGCCATGTTAAGACTGGGACG
Source organism: Montipora capricornis (assembly GCF_036669925.1). Taxonomy (NCBI): domain Eukaryota; kingdom Metazoa; phylum Cnidaria; class Anthozoa; order Scleractinia; family Acroporidae; genus Montipora; species Montipora capricornis. The sequence continues at coordinate 36,078,195 of NC_090883.1, forward strand.
AGAACAATCTCGCTTTGGTCTGGCTTGTTTGATTACCCAGATGGAGATGTTCGAGTTTGAATCTGCTTTTCGTGGTTACCATAATCTACAAAGAGATTTGGCAGCCCTCTGTCCGAGATAAACTTGTAGTACAAAGATAGTTTGATAATCAGTTCAACAAATTTGCTATCAAAGTGCTAAACAGCAAAGAAACAATGGGCCGTCTACCACACGAATACTCAAGAATAGCGTGATATTTTCTTGCTGATGGAGGATCGATTACTGTTGAAGTTACAGGCCATCATCGATGCTGCAAACAGGTTTCCAGGGAATGGAATTTCTGTGATGTGTGACATTTTCCTGTTGGAGAAAAGTGACCATACACCCCTTAAAGGATCTGTTAACGAAGACGGAAGCAATGACCAGTACTCCCTTGTAGGTTTGTGTAATATTTGTTTACATACATTTCCATAAAGTGTCAATTGACGGAAATTGGCATCAATTTTCACGATACCTTTTTTCAAATGTTCCCGAAGGTAAGCGGCAAGATTTCTAGCGACAATTTTTGGAAAAAAGGAGCGGCTTATCTGCAGGTTTTCATGGTAACCAAAGGCACGCAATCAACTGAGAAACAACAACCTCTTCGAGGTCCTGTTGTTTGCCTTCCAAAGTGATGATGCTGAAATGTTAAACTAGCCACTGATCACTCTAGATTAACTCCCTTACCCAAATCCAAAGCTTCACTAAAATTGTGCACAAATTCCTGAACCATCAACAAGTCAGCAAAAGCACCACCTGGTATTTTCAGACCCATAACTCGTGCCAATGCAGGAAGCACCTTGAGAGAAAGGAAACAGTCACAGAAGGGGTATAAATTATGCAAACATTAATTTTACCCATCATAAACTTGTGCAACTGTGCAGCAACAGAGCACAGACATGTATAAAAATAATGTGAGAACAAAAACATGGATAGCAAAGTATGTCACTGACGTTGTTACCACACACCCGCGATTTACTAGTAAAGAAACACATGGCAATTTGAAATTTATTTCGTATCATCAAGGAACATTTGAAAAGGCAATGCCCCAGGTTTGATTCCTAAAGCTGGGCTCTATCTGGGTTGAGTTTGTTTGTTCCTGACTCTGCTCCAAGAGGTTAATAATAATGATGATGATAATAATAATAATAATAATAATAATAATAATAATAATAATAATAATAATAATAAATATTATAATATGTTGGACAACATAAAGGAAATACAGCAAAAGAAAAGAGAAGCATGGATGGACACAAATGGACAAGACTGAAACAGATTGCATTTGGGTAATTTTGAAAAAAGTTGGCTCAACGTTCTTCAAGATTATGGCAAATCGCCTAGATAAAGGTCATTTTTACTCAGCATCATCTTGCTTGTGATGTAATGATAATGTTAGCAGTAAAGGAATCCCACATTACCATTTTCGAGTTTTAAACACATGATTAACTAAAGATTTCCCCCCTAAACACCCTAAATTAATAAGGTGACATAGCCCCTTCAAGTTAACCCCTTCACTCCCAATAATGCCACTTATATATTTTACTCTGTCTAACATTCACAAGAGGATTTTACCCATCAGTGAGGGCCCCCGCAGAGCTGAAGGGTTAAACAATGTGCTCTGCTGTAGTACTGTGCAAATTGTAAGGCTTCAAAAAAAGTGGACATAACGTGTCCTTGTCAGTATCAGTATAATTATCATTATCATTATCATACCCCATGAGTAAGAGCGACCAACTCCCACACTAAGCCTATGTCACGGCATTTTTAAGACCAATCTCTTTTAGACTACCTTTGCCGCAAAATTAAAAAGGCAGATCCACTTCGGTGACACATTGACATCAAGTTAGTTTCCTGTGATTGGTCATCGGGCTCCTCTGGGAGTCTCATTTTGCGGGAAATTCAATCTAAAAATAAACTGGTAAACTTGTGAAAACGCAGTGACAGGAATATATGGGAGTTGCTCGCTCCTACTCATGAGTTCCTGCATACCCTTGATTTTGAAAGGCCATTTGCCAAAGCATTTGATTAGAATGTGACAAATTCCTTACACAGATTGCAAATTATTACCTTGCTATCCTTTAGAACCATGTCTTCAACTGGTTTCTTTAATTCACGAGCCAGGATCATTTCCCTTCTCTTTTGCTCCTGTGCAAGGAAACAATACATGTATATGTAATTTAAGTGGATTAGCAGAAGGATAACAGGAAGGAAATTGCCTTCCTACAATCTTCACAAAGGAGAAAAAGGACATTTCTCAGCATATACAATGTACCTAATGCAGAGAGTGGCTTTAAAATGACAGTATGCAGTGGCAAAAGATGCCGATATTACCAAGTAACCGTAAATGTTTGTTGATAGTTCAAAAACAACAGTATTATTGCCTTGCCCACTACTACATTTTTGTCAGTATACTTGTCAGTAATTTTGCATACACACAGATTATCTTCTTACAAGCTTTTTCTCCCTTTGAAGCTTCTTTTCCATCTTTTTCTCTTCCTTTAATCTCTCACGCTCCTAAAAGAGATGAAAACATGATTTCTGTCAAATCGAAAGTAAATTGTCCATCATGCAAAGAACTTCCTGTCCAAAACTTTAAAAGTCCTGCACATTTTAAAATAGTTTTCAATTAGACTATTTAACAATACTAACTTCATCATTAACAACTACCTTCTAAATAATAAAGTGTTTTTAACATTCCTTTCAATAACATTTTATTAGCTGATTTGAAGCCAATTTTGGATAGGTTCCAAATTACAATGTATCTTTTTGAAGCCAATTTTTGTTAGAAATAGCAAAAAAATATATGAACAAATTTTGCCAGTAATCAAAATATATTTTTGAAAATCCAGGGCACCATTTTTTAATTTTTACAAATATATCATTACAGCCTTTAAAGAGTAATATATTTAATTTATTGTTACTGTAAGCATTTTAATAGATTTAACGCAAGTTAAAAATATGGTAATAGTAGATTGTCGTCAAAAGACCCCTAAACTTGGACATTACAATGACTTACTGTACCTCTTGTTTCCTTTGTGTTTCAATGGCCCTTATCATCATTTGCTGCTGTTTCTTTTGTTCCTTTTCCTGTTGATTGAAAAAACAAGGGAAGATAATTAATGATGATGTTGAGAAAAAGACTGGCCTTCACTAGGAATGCAAGCACAAGGGTAAGCTCAAGTGAAAACGAACATCAACATAAGCATCAAAATCAACCAAGTCCTCTGCCATTTTGTTCAAAGTAAAAGCTCAGATGTGGAGAATCTGGAACCAGTACTTTAATTGGTCAGATATGGTCAGACACAGTAAATTTCTTTGTTCTTCTGCCAGGTTTGGTTCCACGCAGCATAAGGTGAACGCAAGCACAAATTTAAGCACAAGTGCTTCTGTTTATGCTCGTGTCAAGGCTGTTTTCATGGTGAAATAATCACGAGAGCTGCTACGCTTGCACTTGTGCAAGTGCTTGTGTCAATTGTGAAAACCAGGCTTAACAAAGATGCTGACAACTATAATAATAATTAGGATGCACGACCACGACAAGGGCAATGACAAAAATCATGATGATGATGACAATGACCCTGACTATAATTTGAGTTTGCTGTACCTGTTGCTTGAGAAGAACAGCTTGTTGTCGCTTAAGTTCCCTTTCCTAAGAACAGTTAAACATTCAGTAAATCCATGAAAAATCTAGCAAAATAAAAATATATTATACACCTAGCGTTCAAGATGAAAAATAAATAAGAAAAAAATAGCACTAGTACAGCAAATACATTTATTTATTGATCTTGACCTTTGCTTTCTTCATTGCGTCTTCATACTTGGCATTAGCTGCATCTTCTTTCTTTTTCAGACGAGCCTAACAAAACACACTTTTATTGTTGTCTCAATTAAAAGAGTGAAAATGATGACAATAATAACCAAGAAGGAAGAATTACAAATGTCGAAAGCTAAGTTGCAGATAAAGGGTTGACAAAAATATTTATGGTGATTTGTATAAGAAATCGCATGAACGGGAGTGCAATTTGTGATTTATGGGCACAAGTGATATTTTTAAAGTTCTCAAAAGTGTCAGAGACATAGGCGAGTGCAATTTGAGAACTTCCAGAACATCACAAGTGACCACTAATCATGCAATGAATGAGCAAGTTCATACGTTTTTAAATTTATTATATACTCCACAAAATCACTCCATCGCTGTTTCCATAGCAACTTCCGCATTGCACTCTATATCCTCTTTTGCACTCCATAACCTATTTAATTGCATTTTATTTCAATACATTTGACATTGACCAATCAGAAAGGCGATATTACTGGTCCCCAATGTATTGTTCTTCAAATGATTAATTGCATTCCAAAAGTACGAATGTGACTAGTGACATCAACATTCCTTGGAACATTTTGAAACCTTGAGACATTTGTTACATTTGGTAAAAAAAATATTTGCTAATAAAGACACAGAAAGATCATGTTCATGTTACAAATGCTAAGTATTTTGCAAAGAAATATACAGAAATAATAATGGAAGAAAGTATTAGGGTCACAAATATTACTAATTAAAATTGGAAAAAACACAAAATTCTTTATTGCTCGAGTTTATTTAATTGTTTCATGATCCCTAATGCTCTGGCTGTTGCTTATTATTATCATTATTCCCAATTCTTGGCACTTTTACCATGAAAATGAGCTACCTGAAAAAAAAAAAAAGTAATAATTGTATCTACATGTAAAACAGAAATGGCACCTTACCATCTGCCGCTGCTCTTTAGCTCGTTCTTTGGCAAGACGCTTCTGCTCTGCTAGCATTCGGACTGAAACAAAAAGAGGAGATCAAGAGATTGTGAATAAACAGATCATTCAAATAATAGCAATGAATAGAGAAAAATCATGGCTCTGTAGCTCTGTACCTCTTTCTTTTTTAGCTTCTCTTGCTGCCTGGAGTGCTTCTTGCTTCATTGCTTTGCTGCGCATTCTCGCTTCCGCTATAAAAGAGAATTCAAACAAGATCATAATTTTTTGCTTTAGCAAAGGTGAATCATTGCTATTTTAATCCAGGCATATTATAAATGTATCTTATGCCTCACTTAACTCTCAATTGCCATTTTCAGTAGGAAAAGCTTTCCTCTAACCAATCAACAGCAAAATTGACCATAAAGTTCAACAACTTTTAATAATTCATTTTTCTTCAAGTCGTATTATTGCAAATGAAAGGATTTAATATCAACAGAAAAAGGAAAAAGGCTTGCAAATTAACAAGACTTTTCCTCTGGGTCAACCAAACACGAGTTTCTCAAGGATTTTTTTTGACAAAGACATGATTTATGAAAACCAAGTTTTTCCTGGGCATCCTGGTCACACGACGATTGCTGTGTTTAAAATGGTTAGTCAGTCTTTCTGGAAAATGCATTTCAAATCCACCAGTCAACAAACATTTGAATTTTATAAAAACCTCGCTCTCTTTTGGCCATCTTAACGGCTTCCAAGGCAGCTTCTCGCTGAGCTTTTTGAAGTCGTTTGGCAGCAGCTGCCTTATTGGCCATTTCTGAAATGAAATCGCCACACAAGGCCAAACAGGTAGAGTACAACATTAGCATGCGATACACGAGTGTCTGTTGGAATTTCGTGCCCTCTCACTCCAACTCTGTCGCCTGGCATCGAGATTGCGCAGAATGGTAAAATCTCATCCCAACCTAATTTCTGAACCAATTTTCCTTCAGACAAACTTGAATAAAATTTTAGACAATTAATTTTGTTGTAAAATTGTACTATTTGGAGAATCAGATCTATTTTTAAAGAGACCATAGAATAAAGAAGGACAAAGAAAATTTTGCAGGGGTAAGTTTTTTGTTCTCTTTTTATTAATTTTCTATTCTGCTGAACTCTTGCCAAGCAACAGGTTTCACACACTTCCCCTCTTTCTTGTAAGTACACATGCTATCATTCGTCTTCAATAACCTTTTTCTCTCTTGGCCATCTTAGCAGCATCCAAAACCGCCTGACGCTGAGCTTTTCTTACAAGTTTAGCTTCCATAGCTTTCTGCATCATTTCTGCAGTGAGATGGAAATCAATTCCACTGAATTCATGATTGATCTCTAAATTCTTCCCATCTACACTGTACTAGCATTTGAATTAAGAGATAATCAAGAGGATGAGCATACAACTGATCATGCCAATAAATATGGTTATAATATTGTTTGCACATGAGGATGTACCACTGTATGACAAAAGGTGATTAAAACAACTGGATCACTTAGATTGTAATCTGATGATTTCATTATTCATCTTAAGCTTGACCTGGCTTATCTATACTCTTTATATTTGATGTGAAATCGCCAAACTAGTCGATATTACAGCACATAACAAATACCATAATATACAAAAATATATATATACGATCTGACACTGTTAAACTAATGTTTTAAAAACAACATACCGGCTTGCTTTTGCTTCTTCTCTTTCTTTTTGTTTAATTTATCCAGTTTCACTCTAGCCTTTTCATCAGCCATCAATTTTCTTCTATTGACTTCTTCTTCAGACAGAGGTTCAAAGACTGTTCCCTGACGATAGCAAAACCTTGCAACTCAATTGATACTTCAATTATTACAGTAAAGTAAAATGTAAATGTAAATGCTTTGTTCATAGTGAAAGTGCACTTAGCTATCAAGCTAGTTTACAGGCACTCCACTGTTAACAAGGTGAAAGTAAAAATTCAAACTTAACAGAAACATTATTAAGAACCCCAACTGGCGGGAGGCAACCAGTTGGCTATTTACAAAGCGTGGTGGAGTTGAATCTGGGACTACTGGAACAAATCCAAGCCAGAGGTTAGAACGGGATTTGAACCCAGAGCAGCCGCATGCAAACCCAATGCTCTAACCACTGGACCACACTGCCTCCTCTAAGTAATGTACAGAGTGTTTTCGCTAATGTCATTAGCAGCCATATTTGCAAACTAAAACAAAACTTAAGGAAGAATTTTCATAAAAATGGAGTTCAATTCCGAAAAGAATACATGTATTTCACTCCTTCAACATGGCCGCTGTTTCTTTGTTTCACTCTTCCAGCATAGCTGCCATGTTGTCATGTGAAAACACTTGATACTGTAAAGATCTAAATTTATACACAGCGATATTTACATATAGGGTGGTGAAAGACAACAGTTGACTACATTGTATTTACAAGGTGTACGGCACTTGGTAAAGTTAAAGTCAGGATCTTTGAAGGCGAATACAGTCAAAAAAGGATTTAAATTCAAAGCATTCATCTGGTGGTTGGAAATAGGGTTCACATGTAAATCTAGGGCCCTAATCACTTGGGGGTGCAGGGATGGTGCACTGGTGAGAGCATTAATTTTGCCTCCCATCAATGTGACCCGGGTTCGATTCCCAAGCACGGCCCCATATGTGGGTTGAGTTTCTATACCGAGAGGTTTTTCTCCCCGTACTCCAGCATTTGATGTGATTTGACTTCTAAATTTGTTGATTTCAGTTTACAGTATCCCCAATTAGTGCTCCAGTGTTAGGAAACATGACACTTAAATAAAGTTCCTTTCCTTTACTTTCCTGGTTTAGGTCAAGCTGCCTCCGAAAACAACATTATATTCTTTTGAAAAAAAGAAAGATCCTAGCTAATTGGTATTGGTAACCCACAATCTGGATGGTAAAAATTATTCCCATTAGGAAGGGGTAGTTAAGTGTGCAGTGGTAGCCTTTAAAGGCATGACCAGAAAACTCAGCCATAAATGTTGCGATGGCTGGGGCTTGTCAGATCAAGCCTTTCTATATCAAACATGCAGTTTTGGGTTAGAGGACATCAAATCTTTTACATTTGAGCATCAGAACCAACTGAGATTGGTAATATAAAAATATAACATCATAAAGAAAAAGTTCACAAACCTCTTTACACTCCAGAAACTCTCCAATATGGAGTTTTGTGCTAAAACTGAAATTTTCTAAAGTTATTTCTGTGACACCATTTTTGTTGAGGTACTGTGAAAACAATCACAAGAATGACAGTTTGTCAAAACTCAAGTAGCATAGAGCATGGGGAACAATTGAAACAGATAAATAGAGGATATTACATGGCCGTTTGGAGATACAAAATTTATCTTCGAGTGTTGAAAAATATTTCACGAGTGAGTGCAGCAAACAAGTGATATATTTTAATTTCAACAAAGGAAAGCAAATTTTGCATCTCCAAGCGGTCATGTAATATTCTATTTATTATATAAACACCAATGAAATACTAAATCATTCACGAAAGACATCGAAAGACGCGATTTTTATACGTAACTATAGCAACAGTGATCTTTTCACATGTGAAAATAACATGTTATTTTCACACGTGAAGATATCATGTTTTGTTTTTGTGCGAAAGCTCACTTGGTATTTCATTGGTGTTTATATAACAAGTCCAGAAAAGAAATGAGGGCGGATTTCAATAAGCACTTTGAAGTGTGCTCTTTTCCCCAACTTCAATGTCACTCATGTCTCAGAATAGAAACAATTCTGCTCCTAAAGTAACGATAAACAGCTGCATTTACCGTGACTCTAGACGGTTTCCGAAATCAACAGCAAAAACCTAGAATTTGATCCCATCAGTGCAAATGATCAGCAGAATGGTGTAGAGATCTTAAATATTTACATGTAACTTTTGCATAAATCACATTTCTTTACGGACCTTTTGTTGTTTTTGGATTGTGTAGATTCAGTTAAGAAAATGAAAAACTCTTGATAGGATCATGCTTGCTAAGTGCTAATCTACATCTACACATTCCAGCACTCTGCAAAGTCCCTTTTTGACTTATGGCTGTTTCTGCTAAGGTGGCCCTCGTACACCATAAGCCTTTTTAGAGGTATCACTTCCAAGCTGGCTGGAGAGAAGTGGACAGCCACAACACCAGGGACTTCATCCCCTAGTCTTCTTGAATAGTGTGTGGGTTCTTTAACATCCCACAGGGAACTTATGAACATAGAGGACACATGTACCATTTGTGAGACAGTACCTACAAATCATAGTCCTTATCCGAAAAGACACGCAAGTCTAACCATTTGCATATGAAATTACAAAGGCAGCCCTTTCTCCTCAAATATTTTAAGATCCCAAGTGTTGATCCAGCCGGGGTGCGAACCCACGATCTGATCAAACCAGGCCCCAGTTGTTCAAACAATGGATAGCGCTATTTACCGGATAAATCACTACCAATGGATAAGTATTAGGGAAGCCAATTGCGCTATCCAACAGAAAGTGATTTATCCGGTGGATAGCACTATCCACCTTTTGAAAAACTGGGAACAGATGATCACCTTGTTACAAAATTAATCTGTTTGGCCTTATAGTGAGGTGCAAGTTATGTCAACAACTTTAATTAACCAAAGATTATTTTTTAATCTTAGATATAGTTGACAAAATGTACAATATTTCCTAAATCCGAGAATGTCTGAGCCACTAAACACAGTAAATATTAGTAATTTTAGAAGTGATAGCCATTCACCATTGGAATAAAAATTAGTATGGGACAATTTGCATGGCCAATAAAGACACTGGCAGCATTCCCAACAAAATCAACTATCTTGACATGACACTCACCCTGGTAACCTCTGGATATGTACGAAGTTTCTTGCCACATGGAGCAAAGTAGTACACATCACCTCTCAAACTACCCGCAGCTCCAACTTGCCGCAAGCGAGTTTGGCGTCGCCATCTATGTATCCAAAACATAACTGTTAAATGCCCATTAAGTGAAAGAAGAGAAGGAAAATGTCTCGCAAACTAAAGTAGATCAGAAGAAGAAGAGTCCTTGGAGAGCCAATAGGAGAAAGCAGTTAACATAATATTCTATACATCTTGCATGTGCGTTCAGTCTTGCAGTAAGTAGCGATATGATCTATGCTGGTGTTTGGTGTTGTAACATGACGAGATTTACACAAATGCATACTATCGATCTCAGACGTCCGTGGACGAAGGCTCTTTTTCAGCACACTTCACAGACTGTTGATTTCAGTCTGCGGTTAAAAAATTCTGATCACGTGATAACATTTTTTGTGGCTCTGGGGTTTCGAAAATAACTGTTACTTTCCTTAAAGGGAAAAGGGCGAAACAATGTTGACGGCGAGTAAAACCGGCCAAAACTATTATGGGTAACCCATTAAAAGCTTTGTCCAAGGAAAAAAGAATGCTGGTGGAAACTTTTCTTCAGTTTTTTTTTCTTTTCTCGGCCGTGGGAAGAAAAAAGGAATAGCGCCACGTGGTCGGTATTTTCGAACCACAGAGCCACAAAAATGTTATCACGTGATCAGAATTTGAAATCAACCGTCCGTGAAGTGGGCTGAAAAAAACCCTTGTCCACGGACCTCTGAGATCGGTAGTAAACAAGTAGCGGGATAGCATACATGTATGTAGAATGGTTAACTGTGAGCTTTACATAATGTTGGGGAACAAAAATACATGTAGTATATGATTTGTACTTAAAGCTTTTTTGTTCTGAACACCCAAGTAAGACTTGGATGACAAAGTTTTCTTTAGTATATGGGTTGGAACTAAAATCATACTTGAACTACAATGGTTTTTCATTTACTGTTAGAGATTAAAGGCTATTGATTTTTCAGGACACCTAGAGTCTTATCCTGGTTTATTTCACAAGTTGCAACAGCCACATGTTAACAGTACTAACAGAACACATCAGAGCACACATTTTAATTTCAGTGTATATTATTGTACTTACGTTGGTATTTCATCTTTAAGTTAGCTTTTCATACACTGCAATCTTATTATCTTAGCTACAGTAACTGTAAATGATTCACTTGATCATTTCAAATGAAATCACAAAATGCAATCAATGAAAAGCTATAAAGTTTCTAAAACTTTAAAAAACAAAATTCCTATTTCATACCCCTTTCCCAAAGGAACTTGAATGGCATCTTCATTGACAGCTCTGCGTCTTTTTCTTGGACTCCCTAGAAGTAACCAGTTTGATATGAATGAATGCGTAATAATTAACTAACCCCCCTCCCCCCCTTCCCCTCCAAGGTCTTAACAGGGCAAATGAACAATATTAAAGTAAATTAATTAAAGTATTAAAGTAGATTTCACAGGTACCCCCAAAACAGAATGAGTTCAGAAACCACCACACTGGCGACTACAGTATGTGGGTTCTTTAACATTCCATACAAAGTGATGTGAGACAGGGCCTACGGTTTATCATCCCTATCCGAGAAGACTACAAAGTCTGACCATTTGCAGATGTCACTAATCTTTCTCCCCAGTTATTTAAAGACCCCGAGTGTCGGTCTGGCTGGAGTTTTGATTCCGCAACCTCCCACAGAGTAGTCAGACGCTCAATCAAATAAGGCAACCAGTCAGCGGTTCTTCTGATATTCAGACGACAAAAATAAATGAACTCTGCATAAGGAAGAGGCAAAAGACACTTCACCTTCTGAACACAGAGTCATGGGAAAACAATGAACTTAACTTTCCTAAATTAAGGACATTGACATTTGGACAATTTTCCAAGAGATACCCTTTGAAGAAACACAAAGGAATTTTTATTTTGAAAGGGTCTTTGAAATAGCATGACGTATCACAAAAGTGTCAAAAGGGCATCCTTATGGTAAAAATAAACTTACAAATCATTTACCTTCAATTGGTGTTCAATAAATTGTCAAACTTCAATTTTCTACTTTGTAAGAAATTCACAGTTTTATTACACCATTTCAATTTACTTAAATTTCATAATTTACTTCCTTAATTTTTCAAATTACCTGAAAAGGACTCATCCACTTTTCTTTTGCTTGGGGAATGAGATTCATCCTTTAAAGAAGTACCACTTTCTTGTGTTTCCATGGAAACATCATCATCATCGTCATCATCATCATCCTCATGCGGTTCACACGCATCATCTTCCTCGTCACTGCCTTCGCTATCAGTATCGCTGCCGCTACTTTCCTCATTCTCCCCCTCTTCACCCTCCTCACTTTCGTCATCACTTCCACTACCACTCTCACTACCACTACTAACATTGCTAGTATCACTGTCATCATCGCTGCTGTCCTGCTCACTGAATTTTGTGCCGTGGAAGTGCGTAAGTAATGGGGGTTTTCCTGATGGAATTCTGGGCTGATTGACGGGTGGTTTTGAGGATGCCTTTTGAATAACAGGTACACTTTTAGAAGTACTCATCAATTTTGGTTCCGCAATATCATTTCCTCTGCTTTCTACATCACTGCTGACATCACTCTGTGATTTCTCAGTCAGTATAGACTTAACAGAGTTTGTCGTGTTTGAGGTGGATTTCAACATTTCCTCTTTAAGAAGAGTAGATAGATCTTTTCCCTTATTTATTGAAGGCTCAGGTTGTGTGGGGACAATTCCCTCAGTTTTATTTAAAATTGACTTTGGCACTTGAAGCCGAGGTGGGGGACCAGATTTCACCTTTTGTAATTTTGGTGGAGCTGACTTTGAAGGCTCAGAATTCACAGCATAGTTTGATGATGAGTGGGTCTCCTCTGTACCCCTCACAGGGGCCTTGCTGTCATTCCTCTGGTCCATTGGACTTTTCTGCAGTGTTGGTATGTTGCTGTTTTCATTTAATGATGGCAAGTTCCTTGGTCTTTGACTACTGGAGTTGGCGGAATCAATGTGATGCTTGGTTTTGAGAGGTTGGGGTTTTTGTCCAGATCTCAAGTCTGTGTTTTCAGGAAACCTGTTAGATGCCTTAGGTTTCTCAAAATCACTCGTTGCCTTGAGACTAGAATCCTTAACTCTTTCTTTATGATACAGTGGCAGATCCCCAGGTCTCATTTCACTTTCTCTGTCACTATTTTCCTCACTGCAGTTGCTCAACTTTCTGTTGAGACGTGGAATCATATCCAAATCATGACTGTCTCCAAGATCAAGAACACTTTTTCCATCATGGTTGCCATGACTACCCCAATGCGCCAATACATTTTTTGTGCCAGCAGAAGTAGGGCTAGCCTGATGAACAAAGCTGTGCATTGACTGTGGACTTGAGGGTGGTGGGTAAAATATACCAGATCCACTTCCAAAACCACCAGATGAACTGACACCATTCATGAGACCGCTACTTCTAGACCTTGCTGACGGATAAAGACATTCTTCAAGTCTCTCATGGCTAGCAAGGGCACAATCACGTTCATGTGTGAGCCATCCACCAGGGAGATGACTGGTAAAGTAATCTGGCGTAAGTCCATGAGAGTGTGGATGAGGGGGCATCCACCACCCTGCACCCCCTCCACTAGCCGGCAGTGTCCCATGAAGTGCACCAGGAGAGGTGAGACTTGCCGGTGCACTTAATATGGGATCATGTGTTAACGTTCCTCTGAAATCTGGCAAACCAGGTCTTCTGCCCATCATGGAGAAAGCACCTGGGCGCATTCCATAAGAAGGATCGTGGGATAAAGGGGGAGAGCGAAGACCTGACGAAACAGACAAAACGGCAACTGACAAGTCTCGACCACAACAAACTTAAACTGACACAGTTAAAAACAAATTAGCTGTAGGTAAATGTAGTCGAGTTTTGAAACGAAAGATTAAATGCAGCAGAAGGCGAAATGCACGCTACTGTTGTTTTGAAACAACAAAACGCCGCTAGCAAATTTGATTTGAACGATAAGGCACGCATAAAACACTCGCTCACCTGGATTGCCATCAAAATAGCTGTGTGTGTGTGCGGGACTGTGGCTTGGGACGTCTCGGGGATCCATTCCGGTACAGATAGGTATGTAGGACACGCAGCTATTCCTAAGGATTAGAAATACGATGTCAGAGGACGAAACAATAGCTTCCACAGAAATGAAGATGACGACGAAATGCGTGCTTACGCCGAGTCAAGAATATCGAGCATTAAGGAAGCTGTTGTGCGAAGTTAATACACATGTTTATTTACAACTGTTAGAAAAACTATTTCAGAGTATTGTGCGATCAAAAAAAGATGAGCAGTCTTTCAAGATACCAAGTCAAAGCGATTTGCTTCGCCGACGAATTCCCCGCCCCGAAATTCACGACAAAATTCAACCGAAGTACGCAGAGGAAAGTTACAAACTATTTGATAAGGATAGGAAGCCAGGAATCACATTAAAATCGACATCTTACCGGCAAAAGTCGTCCTTAATATGCCTCTAAGATTTTCCTTGCTTATTATCCTGTCCCCTACACATCATCTTGCCTTCGTCGGGGAAAGACAAAAACAGCCATTTTGGATGGCGTTTTGAGGGAATTTTAACTCTCGAAAGCTCAGAAAACCTGCAAAACGAGCTCTGGAAATGCTGCAACACGTGAACAAATCTACTTTACAGACTGTCTGACCGTCTCCGAGGGCCAAAATGCCGTGTAAAAATGAAAAAAGCAGCGATTGTTGGAATCAACGTGAAAAATTTACCTTTTAGGGTTGTTTGGTGCGATATTGAGGAAAGAAGGGCGAAGGAAAGCATAAAGCGCATGTGGTACGTGACGTCACAGAATTGTAAAACAATGCCTCGTGAAATAATCAAAGGTAAACTGACTCGATGTGCCACGAGTTACGGTAAAGAATTACCACTTTCGTCTTATTACTCCTCCCATCAAAAACTCGCCCGTCAGCGACCGGAAAAGCCTCGTAAATGACATTTTAGCTTCTTAAGAAGTCGTAGAAATAATAATCCTCGTCGATTTGTTTGCGATAAGTGAGCATTTTGCCGCGAAATTCGCCCGTAGTCAAAAACGGATACTGAAGGGAAACCCATGTCTTTAACTATGTAAATTTGTCGAAATTCATCGATTTATGACTTTCGAGCAAGGAGCCTCAGTTATTTCCACTGAATTTGATAGCTAGAAAGAAGTTTTTTCGAGTTGTAGGCGCGGAGGCTTGTGAGGTGTTCCTTTAGATTGACACGAGATAATTTGAGGAACCTCTTCGAGAAGGAAACCGCGCTGAGGTTGGTCTAAAAATACATCCAGTCACACATTATAAGCGCAATACGGACCCATAACAATAATTTTTGGAACAAGACAATATTTTTGACAATGTTCGAAGTGCCTGATCTCTAGACAAAGTCATGGATTTCAAGAAAATACCTTTGGCGCTAAGACTCGGCGGTTGGACTGGAATATGAAGTTGTTGTTTATCCTTCAAATCTGAAATCGCTACGCAAAATATTGTCACTGTGATGCGGGTCGGACATAAATTTTGTCATAAACAGCACTTTGAGAAGACAGACCAAGCGTGTAAGGATAAAAAAATGTGGCTTTTTCATTATTTAAACATTTCAGTCAGGTAGATAAAGTGGAAACTTCCTTTTCTACCGCTGGCAATAATTTTACAGATATAGTCAACAAACAGCGATAATAAAAACTTCAATGGGCTATTTATACCACTTGGCGAAAGCTTCGTTCGTTCGGTGGCCATTTTAGCGCGAAAGGAATTTTCTCCGATCACAAATTATGCCCGCGCATTCTCGCTTCCGAGGAATGGTAAAGTTGATTTATGTAAAACACTCGAGGAATTGGAATTCTCTCAGGGATATAAAAATATTAAGATCCCGAGCGGTTGGCGACAAGTGTTAATAACAGAACCATCACCCGTAAAACCTATTGAATTCTCGTTCTCTGATTGGTTAGCCATTGTTAAGCCGTTTGCAATTTATCCACTTTGGATCGCAAATTGTCAAAGTGAGACAATGCATGAACTCCTGCGGGGATAAACAAGCATTCGGTCAAGCATTGAGAAAAAAGTGAAAGGATCGGGGCTATTTAGAAATTCAAATTTATTAAGGAAAATTACTCACCATGTGTAAACTGAATCATACAATTATGCGCGCAGATGCGAATAATGCAATAATTGAAATGCAAGCAATGCTGCAAGGATTTTAGCCACACCTCCCTCGACAGGTTCAAGTATCCGAAAAACACGTCAGTAAATCGCCGAAGCTGATGCGGATCGTTATCGACCTCCGATCCTGCTTCTCTTGAGACTGGCGCACTAATTTGGTTTCCCGAACGGTTCAGATACCTCAAGATAGCGCAGTTGTGTTGTCAAGCTGGTGAACTTGTTGCGGGAAACAAAATTAATTTGAAAGAATCCAAAAGTCAAGAATTTACTTAAATATAGTAAACTAATTTTCCACTCTTCATGTGCTTGTTTGATTTCAGATTTGATTTTAGCCAATTCGGGCTATTCGCTCTTCCATTCTTCGACTCTCTGTTTTTAGTAACCATAGATATGTCAATATTCGTCGCAAGTTTTTTTTTTTTTGCCATAATGAAGAATATTTTTGAATGAAACGTCACTGTTACAACTTCTTTTAATAAACTGACGCAGATCGCCAAATATAAAATAATTCAGAAATCAACGAACAGTTCACTTAGATATTTCAGTTAAATCATCGGCCATGACGGAATCAAAGGATCAGAGATTGCAAATTATGTTATAAGATATAAAATGATCATGGATGTTCCTCTAATAATTTTTAGGGAGAAGGTACAATTTTTCCCTATTTTTAAAAATAAAAATATCATCTTTCACACGAAAATGTTTGCATTGGAATTCACTGGTCGAAACACAAGCATACGAGTTCATCGCTCTTACCTCCAATCCGTTCCCAGTCCACTTTGGAAGAACTTACACACGCTGGATCCCCACCGAACTCGCGAAATCACGAATCAAAAAAAGGAGTTTTGAATAAAGAGTAATTTTAAACCAAAACTTGCACGCTTTGTGTCTTAGGAAACTCGCCCTTGATCCATAAATTGCACAAGTTTTCGCATTACATTGTATTGAAAGGTACTGATGATTTTCGTGATGTCACAGTCAAACCGGTAAGTCCTTAAAGAGGAAGATTTGCGACCGCATAAGATCAGACGAGCTACACAGTTCTGACCGAATTGAACACTAGAAGTTTATCGGAAGTCCATAAAGATAAAGTAAGTGCAGATATTGAATATGCACGTTGTCGAACTAGTCCGGCTTTCCCATGAGGGGAGCGAAAAAGTAAAGACAAGTGTTTTGGATGTAACTCTCATACCAGGTAAATAAAAAACGTCTGTTGTTCTTAGCGTGAGGCGTCCATAAAACCCAACCCCCTCCCAGTTTATACCACTCTCGAAGATGACCTCTCTGGTATCTCACCAAGTCATAGTAATTTTCACTTTATACTATGAAATGACCTCAACTATTTTCAGTTTTATTCGTTTTCTTGTTTTTCCTTCTTTGATTCTTGCTCTTTCACTCTGATTGAGTTCACGATCGGATCATTTCACATGAAGAGATGAAGCCGCGTATTATTACCAAATATCGTACAATCAAAATTAAAAGTGTACGAAGTAAAATATTCTTCATCGTTTTTCTATCTCTGTTATAAACATAAACGTTTCTTCGCTATTCAGATTAAATAAAGGATGCTCTGTTCGTGGAGTGGCCTGCGCAGCAGAGCTTTCCCGTGCGAAAGAAGAGTTTCGAGATTTTTTCCACATTCTGGCCAGGGGAACGAGAGACAGCCTCTTTCTAACACGATATTGCTATATATATTGCCTCTGAAACGAGGAATTAGAACCCAGCTAGGCCTTGGCGTATTGTGCTAGCATGATTTTTGGCATAATTGGAGCAAAAAAGCATAATTTTTTAGAACGAGCACTGCCACGGCATAATTAGCAAATTTTTAGTCCTTTTTGGAGCATAAATTCATAAAATTGATTAGATATGGTGTATTTTTTACAGAAATAAATTAAATTTAGGTGGTATGTTCTTGCAATGCGTGTTTTAGCTACGCTAATAGTAGTATTGACTTTGTTCTAACATGCATAGTTACTAGGCCTCTTTTGGCGAATTCTGCGTGCGCGGTTAACCTTTTGGAGGAGTCTGGTACCCTGGTTTCCCATCCCAATTCACGTGGGGATTGTGTAAGCTTGCACAACATTTGGTGTCGTTATTGCGCGCCTATATGTACAGAATCAACGTCATTTTGTGAGCATAATTTTTATCCGGAAATCAGGAGCATAATTTGAGAATTCTGGCATAATTTTGGCATAATTTGGCAAAATTTCGAGCATTGCTAATAGCATAATATGCCACTTTTAGGAGCACAATCCGCCAAGGCCTACACCCAGTCCCCCCCCCCCCTCCCTGAGCGCAAGGGGGTAGGAGTGGTTGCAATATTTCATCTGAAACGTCTAGGATTGTTGCTCATACGGTTTCGAGCACGCAAAGCGTGGGCGTTCGCACGCCTTTGTTGAAATCTTGCATCAACTGAAACGTAAAGTCTAAGACAAAAACAAAAACGTTCCTTTTTTTCTATCTTTGTAAATATGAGACCGCAGAACTCGTATCTGATGTCGAAAATATCCTGCGAAGGTCTTATCATGAAGTACTGCACTGAGAATCAGGTGGTTGACTTGTCGATGCCTGTGAAGAGTCACCCTGTCCTGGCTCAATCGAGGAAATTTGGCTTATTCTTTCACACAATCTCTGCGAACTCTACAAGAAGCAAAACAGAAAAATAGAGAAAAAACGACAATAAGAACAACAAGCAAGACAGACAAAGCCAAATCTATGGTACAGCAACCAGCTGATTGGTTTCCAAGTGACCAGGGAGGTTTCAGCCTCTATATGAATACAATGCCATTCAGCTGTGAGGAAGTCTTGTCGTGCCACAGTGGCGCCGGGTCGGAACAATCTTAGACGGGGTTACGTTATCAAGCCGAGGGTAATACCATGTGCCAAATTAAAGGAAGTAGTTTTTAAAATAGCAAACATCCTTTCTATTTAATTAGCCGAAGCGGAAAATACCATAATACTCTTTGTTTTTCCCCCAAATTTTGAATAAACCTTGGTTTTGTTTTCCGGCTTGGGACCATTGTAAGTGATTTTTAAAACACATTTAAAAAACCCGAACGACGTTTCGGTTCTACGTTACATTATTATCAAGTTAAAAAGTGAAAAAGTGTAAGTTGTAATACGAATACATCAATTGTGAAACAATACATAAAATATTTACGGGTCCTATGGGTATAATTCCCAAGGTAAGAAACACAATAAGGAAAAAAGAAAAATGTGCGGAAGTGTCACGTAAACAGTTTGGCACGAATGGAGTCGCCTTGCGTGTTAAGAGAAAATTTGGTGTCCTTTATGTACAATATCTCGTAGACTAAGCAATCAAACTTGCTGTTACATTTCCTCAGAACTTTGAAACGGTGGTTAGTCTTGGTTTTGTCTTTGCCATGCTCAGTGTGTTTCAAGGTGTTTCCCTATGGCTGAACAACGTTGTTCACTTATGCGGTGATGTACGTAAGTGTCGGGCAGTGAACCCGACATAATTTGCATATGATGTCGGGTTCACTGCCATGCCCGACAATGTAAATGAAATGTGACAGCAAGTTTGATTGCTTTGTCAAGGAGATGTAGGCTAGTAACCAAACCCCTATATTTCGACCGCGCGCCATATTGCGCGTGTACATACAATGTAGTTGCATGCGGAAGTTCGGGCGGCCTAACTTTCCTTTTTATTGAGTCTATGAAAGCTGGACGGAGTAGATCAGTAAATAAGCGGAAGAGCATGGAATTCCACAGCCACCCCTCATTGAAGGTCCCGAGATCTTTCCTCCATTTTTGTGACGTGAGAAAAGCTTAATCTGCACCAATTACACGACCTTACAGGATTGGTCCAAGAAACAATCACGAGGATCGAAAACAATAGGTGCTAAAATGTAGATGCCGTGAATTTCAATATTTTTAAGAGCCCACCCGGGCTGCGGCCAAGAAAACCTGGCGTATTGTTTACAATGTGTCACTTTGCACCTCTTGTAGTGTTCTTTTATTCTCGAAAACTGAAAAGATTGATTGATCGATGGGAACTATTAGCCATATCTAGTTGTGTACTGTTGGTATTTACCGGTTGAGAAGTCTGTACATCTCTCCACATCACGAGCTCCTTGGTGATATCAATACCCTGTTGAGCTAATTCAGCTAATGGTAACAGGACATCCCCTATCACTTTCTGTCGTGAATACACATCATACCCCATCACACAAAACTGTAGCGTTTGAAGCTGTAGTGCTTCGTAATTCAACTCTATCTCAAACGATTCAAATCGGCGACGACGGCGTCGGGACAACGAACGCATTCTTTTCTGTGTTTCCTTCAAGAAAACGAAGAATGAAAAAAATGTTCAAACGAAGCAAATAATGAAGTAAACTTATATATATGAAGTGCGAGTTACAGATGAACGGGATAGTTGAACATCACACTTATCTGGAAGACTAAAGCAATAGACCAATTTCGATATATTAAAATTCAGTCCTAAACAAAAGGCATCAACTCGAGGCTCTGGGGAAAAATGTAAGGCTTTGTATGAGTTTATTCCCCAGAGCCTCGAGATGATGTCTTTTGTTTAGGACTGAATTTTACTATATCGAAATTTATTTATTTATTTATTTATATACATTGTTTATACAGAAATTCCAGTTCATCATAGCTGGTTTAAATGGAAATCTGTACAAAATTATATGAATAAATAATAAAATATAGAAATGAAAGCAAAAAATCATTCGAAGAGTTCATGAAGGTGAAAAATTAACTAAGATGATTTAGATGTTTCTTGACTCTCTTTTCATAACTAGTGAGAGACTGATCATGGCGTAAGTTACGAGGAAGAGTGTTCCAGGATTTGGCGGCATTGTACTTAAAAGATGTTTGAAATTTAGTAGTCTTGGCAAGAGGCAGGCGGATAAGGTCTTTGTTCCTAGTGTCGTAGTTATGGATCTGCTCCGCGGATTGGAAGTCGTCTAGTAGATATGCTGGAGCCAAGAAATTGGTCTATTGTCTATAATAGATACATGAAAAATTCAGGTAGCTCTAACGGGATTCGAACACATTACCGCTGTGATGCCGGTACAATGCTGTTCCAACTAAGCTATGAAGCCCCTCAGTTGGAAGCAGGTCAACTTGTTGAGCAAAATTGGTAGAGCGTTGCAACGGCATCATAAGAGAACATGGGTTTCAATCCCCCTTTAAAGTCACCTTAATTAATATATTTTTGGCGTGTGTAGGACAGTGCGAGGATCAAGTTCTCTTTTTCTAAGAATGTAAAATGACACTTGTTTCGAGCGCTCATGAAGTCAGTGTAGCTCCTGGTACTACTATTGAAAATAAACAGGCTTGGGTCAAGCGAGCCTCGCTCTCGAGCATTTCTCAGTCTTTCTTGACTCTTGAAAACCAATGAAGCTTCACATCGTTTGAGAACGGGTAAACCCAACTAATCACTCAGTGAAAAACACAGTTGTCCCATAAATTCACCAGGGCCCGGTTCCTCGAAAGCCGATTAACTTAATCCAGGATTAGCGTAAACTTTTGTTTCACGTTTTCAACTTTTTGGTGAAAGTTTCTTTTGCTTATTTGTGTTTTTCAAGATTGACGTCTTCTCATGTAAAGTTCTGCCAAAAATCTGCGTTGAACAGCATTTGGGAGTAGAGAAATAAACTGCTTGGTTAATTTTTAATCTTAGATTAGCGTTAATCAGCTTTCGAGGAACCGGGCCCAGAAATTTGGTTTAATTAATAAAACGAGTTGATACGGATAAATTAATCACCGTAAGAGAATTTCAACTTGATTGCAAGCCCTTAAACCAGAGAGAGTTCCCCTGCTAACAGAGATATCATTTCTTTTTGCGTTGGCTGTGCTGACGCGAGTACGCGGGAAAACAGACCTCTGCCATGGGTCAGAACTCTCTTTGATCCAACCGCCGCCCACAATCATGGACGGCACTCTTCAAACCGCATGCTCTATGATATGTTTGCTGACTGTGACTTGAGCCCCCGCACTAATTCCGCTGTTGTTAAGTGAGCCCACACCGTGACATGAAGTATCACGTGAGGATTCGGTCGCTAAGTAACCACCGGGCATGCACATGGCAGCGGTCTCCTTTCCCGTAGCGTCAGCCCAGCGAACACAAAAGAAAAGAAACCTCTGCTAACTGAGAAGAGAGAGAAACTAACCCCATCATTACGCTTTGATTGTTTTGGTATGTGATCACTTCAGAAGATATTTCCGTCTCGATGAGGCACGACCAATTCTTTCCGTCTAAAAAGGACTTATATTTTCCACTGTCAACGAGCACAAACCTGTTGTTTCAGAAAAACGTCTGTAAAGAGAAACACAGAATCTTCATCGTCGAAGCATTCATCACTGAGGTTTTCCAAAGCTATGTTTGCAGCGTCAAGAAGTTCTACTTGCAACAAACCACTAAAATAAAAAGATATAAACCTCTTATTAGTATCACTTAACTTGTGGACTAATGCATCTCCTGCATTTTGATTTTTTATACGCTACTAGAGGACTATTAATAATAGTCCTCGAATAGCGAAAAGCTTGACGCTTTCCTTGGTTTTATTCCCAAATAAATATTTCTTCAACTTGCATTTGCTAACTTTGTTATTGCCTTTTCTGTCCGACTAGTTGGGTGATTCTAAAACAATTAGACCCTTCGCCCTTAAGGGCCATTGGTCAATAGCCCATTCGGCTTCGCCACATGGGCTATTGACCCGTAGCCCGCAAGGGCTACGGGTCTAATTGTTAATTAACCGAGTTCGAGGTCCGTGCTGTAAGCGCTTGGGCCATAAATCAATGGGAAAATCTTACAGTACGGACCGCGAAAACGAGGTTAATAAGATGTTAATTACATCTCTTCATTATATGGCTCTGTCGCACAAGGACTGGGATCTACCAAATTCAGGAATTTGATTGGCTGAAATCGATATTGACCGCGGTCTAGATTTTCCCATCTAAACCGGCATCTAGACCGGTAATGTTTTGCGGTGAAAAAGTTGCAAACTAAAATGCAAAAATATTGAGTATTTTCTTCTACCAATATTTATTTATAGAAGTGCCAAAAAACATAATGAGAAAAAAGGTAAGGATGACGAGCAAACTTTGGCAGAATTAAGTTCAGCTCATCGCCGTTCGCAACCAAAATGTCAGTTAGTACAAACCAGTTACGAATTAAATTATTCTTGTTTGCCATATAATAAACATCTTATTAACCGAGCTTTGTCAGTCTGTATGGGAGAATCTTGACCTCGGTCGTGTGTAGAGACCTCACTGCGTTCGGTCTGTACTCACGACCTCGGTCAAGATTCTCCCGTACAGACCTCCTGCTCGGTTAATACGAGCCAAGTGGTAAATCAGCCGCGAGGGAAAGGAAACTAGTTGCAGTCAAGCGGAAGGTTCAACTGCCACAAAGATTGTCGTGTCAAAATCCGAATAACGAAATCCTCTTGTCTCTTTGAAATAGTTGCTTGCAAGATTCAAACAGTTTTACAAGTTTATGTGACAGAAACGACATGAAAAACTTGCTGGAGAATGTTTTTATTTAGCGGGCCGTACTGAAGAATACGACCCGCTAATTTGGCCAATCACATCGCGCGTACTATCTGAGAAATACAATAATAATAATTTCCATCTAGTCCGAGAAGCGATCTCGGATAACCACTGCGCCAGACCTTCTCCTCGATCATTGAGATTTAGAATTAGCGAAAAAATTAAATGCCAATAACGAGAGCATTTAATCAGGTAATCCACATCCCTGTCGCTGGTTTTCAGTAAAGGCCTGGCCAAACGCTCGCAACATTTCAACGCAACATCTCGCAACATTTTGCACAATTTGACCGTTTTCAAATTTGATCCAAGATCATCCAACATTTTGCAACATATAGCAACGGGGAGGCCAAACGTACGGAAAATGTTGCGCCCAACAATGTTGCAAGATGTTGCGTTGAAATATTGAGAGCGTTTGGCCAGGCCTTAAGGCTCTGATTTCTGCACAGTTTTTGAAACCCGTCATCATGTAAAGTAGACATTAGTAGAACTTAATTTTCCCTTGAATGCAGGTTGAAATGAAGGAGTCATCGATGTATTTTTCACACCCATGTACCGGGCTCGGCCTAACATGCCCTAACAACCTACCTATCTTGGTGGTACTGAATTGAAAACTTTAGTTTTGGTACTTCTTCCCGATGCTACAAAAGAATAAATAAATTTTTTCTTTAATGAAGGAAAAATCGTAATTTGAACGAAGTTCGTCATAGTTTTAATATCAGGATCCTTAAGCAACGAGGACGACTACAACTACGAGAACTCCACAAAACAATAAGTTTAATTAGCAAAAACAATACTTTTGCACGTCCTGCAAGTGCATCTTACATTTTGATTCATTTCTTTGCCGTTTTCGTCCTAGCAACGACTTGAAATGATCAACATTGGGGTCATGTGGAGGACGAAATCTCAGTAATCTCGATCCCAGAGCTCTCCTCTTGACTGAGGGAGAGAAGAGTTCTGGGGAACCCTGAAGCAAAGTGTCTTCTCATTGGTTTTCGTGAAGAACAATCAAAAGCGTCTCTAATTGGTGCATTCATGTTAGCATGAGGAGTGAGCAGGCGCCGTATAAGATTCAAATAGCCAATTTTTGGCTATGACAACCCTACGGCACATGTTCTCCTACATAGAGTTTCCCAGAGCCTTGGGTCGATCCGAGGCTCTGGTGACGAGAATGCATTCTCACCAATGTGGGCTCACATTTTCCATGCCGAGTGACTTTGAGTAATCGCCAAATTATCACAGTGACAGGAAATAATATTTTTAGACCACGTTCTCGTAGCCGTTGTCGTCGTGCTTGCTTAAGGGCCCTATTTTCCTCAAACTATCGATCTTCTTCGGTTATCGAGGAAGGTCTTCGCCCTCCGGCTCGCGGGCAAGTTTTTATTTACAGGTTCGTTAACAGTTATAGCGTGTTCAAAAGATAAAATGTTAGCTAGTAATTTTGGCCTAAGGACATCGAGCGAAACTCAGAGTGACAGGCGAATCGAGTGTATTCAGGAGCCCACCAGTAGTAGAAGCCTCCATCTCCCACTTTGTTTCTATGAAGTAGCGTTTTTCCTGACCTATCTATTTTTAGAACCATTTCGCGCCATTCGTTGTCATGGTAAACGTCAATCACAATTGAAAAGCTAAGGGAACGCGGAGGCGTCTTCAAAACTTTGAGTCTTGTTTCCCGCATTCGGCCGCCATCTTGGATCGCCCCTTCATGCGGACCATTTAGGGGACACCTTTAATTTGCGCGTCAAATTCAAAAAAGTTGTTTCTAAAAATAGATAGGTCAGGGAAAAGGCTACCTCACCTCAGTTGGGAAGCCAGTTGGAGGCTCCTACTGATCCCAACTCTTTTATTCGTACGAAAATTGTTCCATTGTTTCAGTTTTACATACCGCCGATCACAAGAGTGAAGAGACTCAATTAGGATACTCCCCACTCACCACTTTGCCTCGCCGGGACTTCGTTGCGTAAGGCATTATCGCATGCGCAGACGGCTGAATCTCTAAACCGACCATATCAGCATGGCCGGGTCCGCCTGGAACCCAAAATGGCGTACTCTCAATTACCGGTATTTTCCGCATCCTTAACTCCGTTGCACTTGGCATGGTTTTTCGCTTGATCCAGAATAAGTTTTGTATTTTTTTCAAGATGAATGTTAACGACACCATACAAGTGAGGAGAACACCCAGTACCACGATGGGAAGGGCGAAAAGACCAGTGCTCGTCATGACGAAAATATGCAAGCTCTCGTTGACCTCTAAAAAAAATTTAAAAGGTAAACTTATAAAATCAGGTTTGAACGGAGGGGGGGGGGGGGGGTGGGGGAGAGGGGCTCAAACCCGTCCCTGTGTAACGCTGCAACCTGCTGCTCTTGGAACCAATGACTTTGAGCCACCAGTTGAGGCGATACCACTAGTTTGAGAGGTCGTTCTCTCGGGCCTATTCATTGCATGCATTTGTGATGTAATCAGCTTGCGAAGTTAACAATAACAAGAGAGCCCTATGAGTTACAGATATCAAGGATAACTTTTCAAGAGGAAAAGCATGCTAAGCATCAATCAGCTGTCGTTTGGAGTTTTTGGTAAACGCAATTCTAAATCCTCTCTAATGATAAAGAGGAATAGAGCAAGTCAAAGCTGGTTTACACGGTGTTTTTACAAGCATTAAGATCAAGACCCGATAGTGGCTTTTTCTTTCATCCCGGTAATGCTTATGTCACGAGAATTAAGCTACATTAGCAAGGCATAAAACATAAGCCCAGGAAATCAGCTGTTTTTTTTTATGTCAGCGGAAGCACAATGGAATAGTATGCAGCCCTACTCTTTTTAATTTGATTCTGAAGCGCTTGAGTTTGACACTTTCCTTGTGCTCATGTTACAAGTGTGAACATTGTTATGGTTCAGGTTATGGCATTGTGTAAACCAATCTAGGGGCCTAATTACCTACGGTGACAGCGATGGCTACGAGAACTTCACAAGTCAAGAGAATTCATTGACAAAGCAATCGTGCTTTAACTAAGGCGCTTCCTGATTGGACGAAGCGTTTTTAACACAAGCAGCGATTTCGGGTTTGAAATGAGAAAATTTTTATGTCTCTGGATGGATATAACAGAAGCATCTCTTTACTTTGAAGTCCTCTGAGAAAAAAAAAACAACGTGGAAAGGATGTTTTCGAGGGATTGTAGGAAATTGCAAAAGCTACCTGCATTTCTGATTCGTGCAGTTTTTTTCTTTGATTCAACGCGGTTTTTATACAACTCTTCTACTGGATGATTCATAATTAGTCACAATGTGTGTTCTGTGCACTGAACTGCTTGGAATAATCGCAAAGAACATCTTGTAAAGGACGTTTCTCTTGGCCCTGGCGTTGCCGCTGTCGGAGTCCCTTCTTGTTAATGAACTAACAAGGGCGCATGCCATTGTTTTGTACGGTAATTATAACAAACAAAGGTCCCGGGGAACAAAACAAAAGTAAACAGAAAAAGTAACTTAACCTACCTTAGATTTTTAACAGAACCTTTTCACAGCAAAGTGGTAAGACATTCCATTGTTGTATTTGAGGAGAAGCACAACAAGTCTTGTTGTGTTCGGGATTGTATGCTAAATATCAGTCACGTTTGCACGTGTTTGCAGTGTAATGATGGGTGCGATCTTTTTAATTAATGCCATTGTCGTAAATTATCATGACAAAAGGTTATTTTTCTGAGGCGAGCCATAGGCTTTTGTACATTATGCTTTTACTTCGCCACTAAAATGCTTCATAATGATGTCCTTCTTTTTTCCCCACTAAAATGCTTGGTCTTCCCCCGAAAGTCACTAAAATGATCAGTTAATACTCATTATACATAGGCTGATAAGGCTGTTTTTGAAATTTGATTTTTTTAAACATTTCCGCACAAGTAAAGGCTCAGCTTGACAAGAAGGTACAGTCGAACCTCGATTATCCGGACTCGTTGGGACTAGACGAAATAGTCCGGATAATCGAGGGTCCGAATAATCGAGAATATGAATATTAGTGAGGAACAAAAACTGATTACATTAAGAAAGCGACATTTAATCGTGAAACAAAACATTTGCAAATCGTTTGGAAAACAATATTTTTCATTTTGGAGCGCTGCTATATTTTGCTTTTTTTGAAAGAGAAACAAACTCGCGTTTACTTTACTTTTCAACGCTGTAGTTTTAAAAAGCATATGGCTACGGATCTTGATGATGACTAATAAATATTCATGACAAAATTGGGACCAGAGAAAAAGTCCGGATAATCGAGAAATCCGGATAATCGAGGTCCGTATAATCGAGGTTCGACTGTATGTGAATCGTATGTGTTCAACACGAATGTAGTACAACATAGTTAATGATATAGTTATAGTATACTATAGCTGTCTGTTGACCTTTCATGGTCTTTCTCCCCTGGGTTGTATTAGCTGGGTGATATTTGAATTTCATTTTGTCATAAAAAAGTATTTTTCTTTCATTTTCTTTGAAAATAATTTCTTTTCTGGGAAACTGCCATTTAAATGCTCGAATAATGCTTAATGCTTTTTCCTTACTCAAATTAATGCTCGAAAAAATGCTAGCATAATGTGCATAAGCCCAGCGAGCAACACACAAACACGAGTATTATTTAAATCAAACATCGCTCACCCTTGCATGAGTCGATTTACTTTCCACAGTGACGATCCCTGAAGTGCGTTGACATTCAGAGCGTTTTTACTTGTAGTTTTAAACGATGTACGTCTTCGTAGACATGGAAGTAGGAATTTCAGTTTCAGGCCGAGAAACTGGTCAATTCAGTTTCCTCTATCAACCCGTTTGGTAAAGCCAAATTTCCGTTTCTCGTAGATATGGGCTCTGCAACGAAATATTTAGACCCCTAATATTTACTTCCACACGTATCAGGAAATTTTTTTATCCGTAATTTCTTTTTTGGATTCCAAAATTTCCGCTTCCACACGTAGCGTATTCCAATCGTTTTCACTGTCCATGCGTACGTATCCGGATACTTTTTAGTGCCCAGTGCTTTTGACAAAGGTTTTGTTTGTTAAGCATGTGCAAAATCGTATGTTGGCGTCATTTTCTCTGTTTTGTTAACAAGTCTTTCAAGGTCCAAGGTCGATACGGCATGTTGGTTCATCTCACCCGGGAAAGTCCCGTAGTGTTACGTCATCGTATTCGAAAATTTGCGGATACGGCCGTCCGACACGTATCCGAATTCGCAACGTATTAAAAAATTTCCACTATGGAGACCGTATTCTAAAATGTCCGGATATGGCTTCAGAATTTGCCGGATACTTAAGCTTGTGGAAGCAAGCCGTATTTGGAAAAACACATTTGCGGATACGTGTGGACTGGGCCCGAGTCGCTAGCGAATAAAAATCCTTGGGAACTACAATCTATGTTCCAATCCATTAATTTTTCGTAGATTTGAGTTCCCTCATTCCCTTCGATGATAATTGATTTATGCTTCCTGGAGAATAAAGCAAATTGATTACGAATGGAAATCTTTTAACGTGGGGGGATGGCGCAGTAGTGAGAGCACTCGCCTCCCACAAATGTGGTCTTGGTTAAGCCTGGTTTTCACTAGGGACGCAAGACCAAAGCGCAAACACAGGCGCAGGCAAGCATAAGAACGCTTATTTCATCCTGAAAAAACGGTGTCCCCAATAGGCCATTTTCGAATTCCTACGGCTGGACTGGATCTAGCATGAAATGGAGGCTAATGTGGGCAAATCTTTTCAAATGCAAATTAATTATTATTTGCCCGCATTAGCCTCCATTTCATGCTAGATCCAGTCCAACCGTTAGAATATGAAACTGGCCTATCAGTGCTGGAGCGCTAGAGGACTGGACACTTAAATAAAATTCCTTTCCTTTCCTTTCCTTTCCATTCTAAATCTTTCTGCTTTGCCGGAAGGAAAACGTTAGAAACGAAGAGAAAGGCCACGAAAAAGACTTGGGGGGTTTAAGTAGCTGAGACTATCTAAAAGTTTCAGAAGACTAGACGTTCCGTGAGCGTAGACTGGGCTGCCTGCCGTACGTGTTACACAAAAACTAGAGGGCACTGAGTTGGGTGATATTGAAAGGAAAGGAAAGGAACTTTATTTAAGTGTCTAGTCGATTTAGCGCCGGAGCATTAATTGGGGACACTGTAAAGTGAAATTAACAATCAACGCAAATCAAGTCAAATGTTGGTTTTTGAGGAGAGGGCAAACCGGAATACCCGGAGAAAACCTCTCGGTGCAGAGTAGAGAACCAACAAACTCAACCCACATATGACGCCGAGTCGAAGAATCGAACCCGGGCCACATTGGTGGGAGGCGAGTGCTCTCACCACTGCGCTATCCCTAAATCTTTGAAGACGCTGAAACTGGATTTTCCCCAGGAGTAATGCTGGCAGGGCCAATCCGTAAATAAAAAGGAAAAAAGCCTAGGAATCCAATTGGTACTCATGGTAACTCCTACCATGGAAGAAGCAAGCCTTGGGATCGAGCTTGTTCGGAAGCGGTAGGCGAACTCGGTCCAACAGCAATGTCCTTTAATCGGAAAACAACAACGGTTCAAAACGGTAACAGTAAGATAAGGGCGAATTGTATAATTTTGCGAACGGTTTGAAAATAATGAAACGATGCCGGTCAGGCATGAACCAAAACCTTGATACGGCTCACTCGGGAAAAAAAAACAAAAAACATAATACGCTGCTCCTGATTGGACGTATCGTTTTCTGCTCGCGTGAAAAATGTAATACGCGACAATTGATTGGCTTTCTGCAACTTATACCAGTTTGTGAATGGAAATTTATTTCGCGCCTTTTTGGTGAGTAAATCTCAGTATGTATATCATAAAAAGCTTTACTTACTAGTTATCCTGACAAGTTAATAATTTTCATGAAAGAGCCTGTTTACCTGGTCGAAAAAATTCAAATTCGAAAATTAAATCGATCACACGCACCGCTTAACGAATTTTTCTCGAAACTAAATTTGGATGTACGTCAATCAAATGTTTCCATGACGAATTCGACCGCCTCCAAGTGAACAGGACTATTGCCATGGAAACATTTGATTGACGTCCACCCAAATTTAGTTTCGAAAAACAAAAAAAAATTCGACGAGGTGCGTGTGTGACTGATGTGACTGATGACCGCTGTAAATACGAATGCCAGACATCGAGATTTCGATATTTAGTAACTATTAATAACGATTAAGCCCGAAGATATTTCTCAAATTTCGAATACATGGCTTCTCACTTTAAGCTATTACAATGTACAGCGGTTATCAGTCACATGCGCCCCTCAACGACATTTTTTCACTTTTAGAAAATTATGGTGTTAAAAGACCGTGGGTAATGAAACAATACCACACCAAAAATTTTCTTTTCACCAAGTGTTAACTACATAATCCATGCCTCTCACGCAATCGTTTTTAGGGTAGTGAGGACTAGTAATCGTACGCCTGTTTACCCGAAGGCAACAACTTACGTCCCGAAACGCAAGAAGGCAACATTCCTTTCCCACAGTTTGAACTGTGTAGCGTCCTGGCCAATCGCGATCCATTCATTCTCTGACGATGACCAATAAATTTTATGCTTACAAAGAAGTCCGTTTTTTCCGGCCATATGTTTTACTCCTGAATTTCCCGCAAAGTTTGTTCTCCATGTGACGTCACTTTCCAAAATTAAAGTAGGCAAAAATTTAATTAGCTAAAAAGCGGAAAAAGCTTGGTTTTCACAAGCGACGCAAGCATAGACGCAAGCACAAGAGAATCCTGTCAAAGTGAAAACGAGTGTAATCTTGAATTAACGGATCGTTTTCATTGAACCAACATCACAGCTGGCGTTGTGCTTGCGTTACGTCCCGTTTTCACACACCTCAAGCGAAAGCAAGTATAAACCGAAAGCAGAAGGAAAAGGAAAAAATTTGATCATTGCGCTTCAGGCTTGTGCTTATGCTTGGGTCAGACCCGTTTTCACAGTGAAATATGCGCTCTTGTTGTTGCCGTTTGTGCCTACACTAGCGCTTGTGCTTGCGTTGCTAGTGAAAACCAGGCCTAAGAGATTTTTTTTGTATTTTATTCGGCTTAAGGAATGTTGCTTACGGATAAGCAGGCGTTTGAAGTGGGGAAGTGAAAATACGATTCCCCTTAAAACGACTGCGCGTTGAAGGCTACAAGTGAAATCACATTATTTTGACGACTAAAATATTTTCACCAGTCCACTGATGGATTCTCAAGATTCCCAAGTTATCCCTTTGTACAATATAAACATTTTACAAAATTATTTACAAGATATTAACCTCTAAAATATTTGAACAAGCAGACGTTTGAGAACATTCTTCAACCTTCATTCCATACGAGGTTTGGAAATGTACACACACAGAGAAATTTCTCTTAGTATGTTAAATCCATGTGTCCCTAGATCGGCTAAATGCACGGTGACTTCGCCGATAGATTTGTACCTAGACATACAGTCAAAATCTAAAATTGTGAACATCAGAGTTTGTTGCTGAAGTTCTTGATACTCAATGTCGAACTCATATGCTTCATCAAACACAGGATTCAATGTCTCTCTGTGGACTTTGGAGATGAAAACTCGTCGGCGGCTTGGAACAAGTTGTGTTTTGACGTATACAGCAGGGAAGACTTCCTCATCTTTGGTTGGTAGGTTTTGTGCATTGTCAAGCTTAACTAGGAGCACGGACCTGCGAAAGAAGTTCATTAGACAAGTTCAAGTACCTCCAGTCCGTTAGGTTAGGGAACGTGAAAAAGTTTTCCGAAAAAGTCACTTTTTGACTGGAAAACTGCAAAAGTGGGTGAAACTGGTAATAGATAGATTTCCGGCAAAGCGCTCTGAAATATTAATGGCGTAATTAACGAGAAGATTCCATCACAGATTTGATTTCCGAGTCTTTTGACGTGCTCTCGACTCCAAGCGTTGTTTTGACATGATCATACCAACACAGCAAATGAAATGAACGATAAGGAGTTTCTCGAAAAAAACAGAAGAAAATTAAAATAGCCATTGTAACCATTGAAAAGACAAATGAAAAAAAAAAAAAAACTTACGTTTTCGAGGCATATCGATAATGATAATGAAGAGTGAAGGTCAGTCTACCTCTTCCGCCTTGTTCCTATATGATTCGAACAAAGGAAAGCAAAGAAACATACTCAACCACATATGACATTGGTCGTATTTACACTAGAGGACGTCTAGACGTATTAAACGTCTGGCCGTGAGTGCGACTAATATAATTAATAAGGGACGGCTAGAAATCAAATCATGTAATGATTTTCTTCAAAAGATGCCGGGATTTAATTACCAAAGAGACTGTGTACCCTTCATCGTTAAGTGCGTCTCGCTTTTATTCTATTAGACAGCTTAGACGTCTGACAAGACTAACCATTTGTATAATCAAGGGTGCTCTCGATTGGGAAAGCCGGATCTGGGTTTTCGGATTTCCAATCAAACACAAAATCTCGAAACAGAATTTTTCGCAGATTTCACTCATTGGAAAACCATGTCAGGAAAGATTTCAATTAGCAAGATCCACGACAAAATCCGTTTCTCAGATTTTGTGCTCGATTGGAAATCCGAAAATCCAGATTTTAAGATCTAAATCCAGATTTTACAATCGAACGCACCCGTGGTGTACCAAACTAATCCTCCAAGAATTGAACTCTATTTTTATGCAAATACTTCCTTTTGTTTTAGTAATGCAATATGGCTGCTGGTCACGTGAGTGAATACGCGGCATTTAAGATGGACAAGTTTCTTAGCAATCACTTTCGACAAAATGGTGTTTGGTGTGTCGATCGAGAGGGTGGATTGGCGTAGAATTTAACTCCATCGAAACTAAAGGAATTTTACTTTGGAAGCATAAAAATTCCCATTAACAGGCATTTTGGATTTTATGACGTCACATGATTGGTGCTATATATTTAAGCGGAATTTTTTGTGTTTAACAAATATTTGGCAGAGAAGAGAGGTCATAAATTTCAGAATGGTGGTAAACAGGTACTAGAACAATATTTCCGACCGTTGTCAGCTCAGAGTAACTTCAAACCAGATTCGAAACCCGAAGTTTTTTGTAATAATTTAATATCAATTTGTCATAAGAGATGCGCTTTCTTGTTATTAAAATGCTCGTCACGATTTGCTTAGGGAAGACCGTCGCAAGTTTAATGGAACAATTCAGTTTAGCAGTTGTAACTCAGTCGAACCCATGTTCTACCATTGAACGATCGAGCCATCTGTAACAACACTGAGGGAAAGAAAATTTTTCGATTCTAACCTTGCAATGTTCTGTGATCGTTGGTTGAACCATGGTTGCTGTCAACATTGGCAAACTTTCCTTCTTTTTCGGCAACCATAAACTCCTAACCTCTTTTCTCTTTTCTTTCTTTTTGCTTTTCGCCACTTTGTCTTCACTTTCCTTCGAAGCTCTCCTGTCTCTTGTCGGTGCGTAGAGTCTCTTTTTCGAAGGTTCAGGACTAGAAGACGACAGAACTATATTTGGGGGGAAAAGCACTTTAGTCTCGGCGTCCCCGGCTCCTTGAGAAGATTTTTTTGCAAAAATTCTGAACGCTAAATAAATGAGAATTGCAACCACCGAAAAGCCAGCTGCGAAGGAACCAGCGATGACATAGCCTCGCATCCTTCAGCTG
The DNA here is from genome assembly GCF_036669925.1 of Montipora capricornis. Lineage (NCBI taxonomy): Eukaryota > Metazoa > Cnidaria > Anthozoa > Scleractinia > Acroporidae > Montipora > Montipora capricornis. The sequence goes on from NC_090883.1 coordinate 36,112,220, forward strand.
AAAGAAGGACAAAACAAAGACATCAGGAAGCATAACTATCTTAAGAATGAATAATTAATTGCAGCTGAAACAATAATGGCTGGAAAAATATAAGAACTCGCACAATGACAATTAGCTTCAATAACCATCAACTTGACATAAACAAATCGATTAAGGTGGTTTTAAAAACAATGTTCATTGTTTTGTTACTCGTCTAAAGTTCAACCGGGTTTTGCGACCCATTTTCGCGAAAAGTTTCTCAAAATAAAGGCATACCAATCACTTGAGATTTCCCTGATTCTTCGAAATTAATTTAGTAGGACCAACTGGATGATATTTCATCCTGATGAAAAGAAATATCGATGCTTTCTTGAAGGCTTACCACGTGGTAACTTCAGACTTGAAGAAGTGTGCAGTGTTAATTAAATTCGTATTCTGTTGTACAAAGCACGTGATCCATGGAAGCGGAAATTATCGCACGGTTGCGAAAAAGTAACAAGAGTGTGTCAAATTGGTGGAAAAGACTATTTTTACTCCAGTTGAAGGATTTCTCTTATGCCAATTCTTAGCTTTTTCTCTTCGTTAAATTTCATTATCTTTTAACTTTTACAAAACGCTATTCCTATTGGTCGAGGACCCATTCAAAAAATCACCCATAAAATTTCCTGCCTAAGTCTCCGTCTGAGTTCCAGTTCCACGGAAATTGTTCATGCAGTCATAAAGTAATCATATTATCAGAGAGAGAGTTAAATTTCATTTTATACTTCTTGTGAACCAAGAGGTGCATCTAGTGTCAAGGTATTCCCCTTACTATAATGATATGTCCTAGCTTCAGATGTTTCCTGCAACGCCGGTAAGTTGACGTCTCGGCATGTTTTGACGACATAACTGCATCGCACAACTCACATAACTAATTGCGCACAACACATCGTCGACTTACAATTACAGGGTTTGGTTTAAATATAATTATATCCTGCTTCGCTTTAATACTTTCGGACTGCTCAGGTTTCTTTATCATTTTTTGGACCTCTAAACTTTCAAGATGAGATAGTTTTGTAACAACCTGAATAATTTAAAACTAACGAAATCTTATAATACAGACATTCAGGATTTACGGCTGGTCTTTCATATACAGGATCCGAAATAATTAATGGTTCTTTTGTTCTCCGCCATTTTAGTCTAGTACATAAAAGTCTACGCGCAAAAAAAAGCAAGTTGTCGTATCGCCCAAGCCATTTCTGCATACGTTGGAGAAAGAAATTACGATTCATAGTAAGACGTGAAAACCAAACGAAATTGTACAGCATGCAAGAAATAACGTAAGAAATATTAAAGAAGGCATCGACAAAAAACAAATAAAAGGAAACTTGAGAAACTGATATTTTGGTTTCGGATTTTAGCTTGTTCTTCAGAACACATCGAAAGGTGCGGTAAATTTAGTAACAATGTTTGGATTTACCTTTTTTGCAGCGTCGTGGTCAATTGGTCAAGCCTCGGTAAAAACCGAGCTTTTGTGACACATCGTAGGACAACTACCGTAAGCCGCTCGTGCATGCAAATGAATAATACATCGCACCTTTAACCTCGTGCGGTCGTCAATTTGAAATTTAGAATCGATCGACTCCGCATAAACCTTTCGTTATATTCGATTACTCCAATTGTATCACAGCAGCATTGACAATCTGTCGTGTACAATCTGTTCAAGACGCAGTGAATGTATCGATTCCCCAAAGATAGGTTCAATTACTTCTGCAGGAAGGGTAAAGGGTAAAGGGACTTTCACCTGTTACCTAGAAACTCAACATGTTTGCGGAAATCACAGATTCGAAAACAGATGAAAAGTTAAAGAAATGGCTTTATCAATTTATGGTGATTCGAGGATACTAGGAAAAATGCGAGTACTATCCTTTGGAGGAGTCGAACTCTACCACTGGACTGCTCAGTATGAAAGACTCGTTGAGGTAGGCTTTCATGAGCCATTAAAGCTTGTAGTTTTAAAATCAATACTTCACCTTAAATGACAGAAGATCATGCAGAATCGTTTGCACCGATCGAGTGTTAAACTGGCATTCTATCCTTCAGTCCCAAATACTTTGGGATGTGACTTTCGTTGAGCGTCAATTTCATTTTGACAAGAAGGTAAGTTTGACAACAAAGTAGAAAACAAGTTGAAACCGAAAAAAGCTGAAACTGACCAAAGTAGACTGAGTTGAAAACAAGTAGAAACCAAACCGGAAAATTCCAACTGTCATCAATCATCCCAGTCCGGTTATAACGAGGGAATCAAGAAAGCAGGAAGTTTTAAGATGACTCACGAGCAACAGATCGAAACTCGTTAAATACGGAAAACCAGGAAACTTTCTTGTCTGTGAGCAAACAAATTCCTTCCGCTTTGTCTTGGTTTCAATTATTCCAAATGTTACGGTTTCGTTTGCTCTTTCGTTCACCTACCGCATTTTGCGAGAGTTTCGTAAATGTATCTAGTTCAATGGTTCTCGAGCACAGGACAAACTGACCGGTTGTGCATACTCGTTTGCCATGACTTTGCCCCGCTGTTTTCATATTTTTTCTTTCTCTATTATATCAAAGGTATTAAAAGTACCCAGCTGCCAAACGCTGGTGTCCTCACGAGCAAAATCGTAACGTGCTAGTTATTGAAAGTTAAGCAAGTTTCGGGAGGAAAACTCGCGATGGAACGCCCGGAGGTATAACAGTCTTCTTTGTTCAATTAGCCATGCCTGTGAATATTTTGAAAAAATTGAGACGCATCTCAAAAAAACCAACCGAAAAAGGAAATTATTATTAAAAAGCCATTTGTGCCCGGGTGTCATCAAAATTACAAACCCTACAAAATGATATAAAAACCTTTTTTTAAATATCCTAATCTTTTTTATCACAAAACCTCTTCAGTTAAGAAAGACAATCAAACGTGCAACCACAATTAGCCCTTTTTCGCTTATTGCCACCTGGGAGACTGTTCGTACAGTAAGAAAAACCGAGGGAAGAACGAGAAAGGAACGCTTATAAATTTCTTTCAACGACGAAGCTCGCTTTTCGTGACTTAAGGGACAACAAAAATTTCGTCCGGGTTTAATAAACGTTTTTGCCATAATTCCTGAGTTCGTTCATCTTGTGCAAACAAGCCAAACTGTACGTGAATTCATTTTGGTGGACTGTGTTGAAGCCTTGACGGAATTTGCTGTTGCGTGTTACGTTTTCCTTAAAACGGGAGATTTGTACATATTTTTATTGCCGTGGATTCGAGAAGAAAGGAAAGAAAATGTACAAAAGTTCAAAACGTACGTGGAGAGCTATGATATTGTCTGGTGGCGCTCTCGTTAAAGTCGGAGAGAGGCAATGGCAAGTGCGACGCTTCGCGCAAATTGGTTTCGCCATTTAGTGAGTTCGCGCCAGCTAAACCCTAGCTGGGGGTAATCCCAAGGTGAACCAGGAGAAGACGAGGGTTGTTCCGTGCTGCGGATAGCGGTTTAAACTGTGACAAAATGGTAGGGCCACTATTGATTCCTGTTTATTCAGGAAAGTATGTCTCATTTATTCAAAGCACTTTTTCTCGAGCTTCATTTAATTGATTGTTCTTCACCTTAACAGCGAAAAGGCACCAGAGCAAAATCAATTTGTGACAACTACCTCGCTCTCGTGAGATATATAGTTGTTATTGACAGAGCATGCTTCAGTAAAAGACACCCTAAAATGTAAGGCTTGAAAATGCTTAAAAACAACATCATAAAAAAATGCGATATCAGCTGAGGTCAACACCGCCCGCTAGTTTTAATTGACTCACCTAATTATATGTCGGTAGTGAAAAGTTGAATGATCCACGGCTTTCGATCCGTCTTTCTTGTTTTAAGTTGTCCCGACGTGTATATTAAATTTGTAAATGATAAAACTCCACACTTTGATTTCAAAGCTGTAAAGAATAAAGACAATATACTCCTTAAAAAATATTGCCTTCATTAAGGGAATTTAACTGCAAGAGAACTGATGACTTTGTTAGGATTTTAAAATTGTACTTATTTCTTCAGCTGTGTACAAAGATCTCACAAAAGCAGACTTAAGTTTTCCGCGTTCAGTAAAAGATGTGAAAAAATGAAATTAAGATAGCGTTTTTTCAAATTTTACCAGAGTGTAATATTGCAAGGTCTTTTTCAATTCCAACAGTTGAAAATAACAGTGACTTAAACCTACCGAGTGTGAGAAGAGGTGACATGATCAAGCGGTAGCAAAAATTTTCCCAACAATTTCAAAGTACCAAAACTTTGTCATGGTGAAATTCTTAGAGCTGCAATCGAAGAAGGCTATAACTCCGTTAAATCTCTATCCGTTATTTGCGATTATTGATCCCTCAACGGTTGCAACTTGTGTTGTGACATTAAGCTAATTTGAATTGCAAAATGAGTAACGTTTTTTTCCACGACCCCCGAGGCCGGATGAAAATTTGAACAAAGGGCGCTTCGTAAACATGCCGAAACATCCAATCGAATATCTATCATGTTAATAAGGAGTTCACGACACATCAGTTTTTTCTTGTTCAATTTTAAATGAATGCGGAAAAAAGAGACCAACCATAACAAAAAAGCAGCAGACATCTGGATGAAATGCAAATGAACGTTGTTCAACCGTATTAAACCACAACGGTTTGGTGGAATTGTATAATTGGGAAGTTCTTTAAGTCATAACGGAATATACAACCACTCGATCGATGTCCAATATCATTCGAAGAGAAAGAGTAGTAGTCAGTCACGCTCGTGACTCTAAAGAATTTTGTCTCCTGAAAATTTATTAGTGATTAACCGCAACATAGCTTTATTAAGTTTGCATGATTGTTATGTTATGATCAAAATCAGCAAATTAAAGAGAGCGTAAATACAAAGCACTGTTTCGAAACTTGTTCCGCTGTTAATTGCTGACTGGCGGGTGTTCAATTCGAGATATATGAACTTTAAAATATGATTTTCGCTGATAGTTCCTGATGAATAGTGAGTCCGCCGCTCCAGTCCATAGCTGTGGTTAACGACCAAGCGGTTCTTTTAAAATGAAAAGTTCGTTCGTTGTCCCCTACAAAGGACTGGAAAGACCCAGGATTTCCGAGAGACGATCAGATCCTGACGACTGAACGAATTAGGTGACCAGCTGGAACTCAAAATAATCTGTTATTCAATATCCTGGAGAGGGATGCTTTCACCAGTGCTCCACTGGAACTGAAAAGCAAGGTTGACTGATGATCTGTATGGTTCGACTAGAGGCGCACTCCTTGAGCATCAGTCTGCGTAACTGTCAACACAAGACTGGTTTTCACTAGCGACGGAGTCGGAGTCGTAAACAGAAGCGCAGAGCGACTCGATCTAGCGAAAATCAAACTGTTGGAGTCGAAAGCAGAATGCCGATTCCGCTTATGACTCCGTCGCTTACGATCCAGTGAAAGTGTGAGTCGGAAGCAGAAGCGGAAGAATAAACCAATGACAATGCTCGATTCCAAGCATTGTGATTGGTTGGTTCTTCCGCTTCTGCTTCCGACTCCGCGACAATCTAGTTTTCACTGGATCGTAAGCGACGGAGTCATAAGTGGAGTCGGAAGAAAATAGGAACGTTCTGATTCTTCCGACTCCGATTTCGTCGAAATTATGACTCCGCTTACGGCTCCGACTCCGCCGCTAGTGAAAACCAACCTTTAAGCGACTGGAACGCCACCGAAAGCCAGTCTAGTCTTTAACAAGTATAAAAATCGTGCTGCATGTGAAGCACGCATTTTTGCGGTACTCTAGAAAACACCGAGATGAAATCGCCACATTTGAGGTTTCGACGACAAACACAGTACCGCAGTACCACAGTTTCTTTAGAAACTAGAAATTTGTGAGCATACATCTATAAATCTTTCCTTCTCGGCGTTCAAGGCAACGGTTTTCCAAACAATCTACTCAGCTGTAGTGTACTTTGCCAGCATTCGATATTTTCACATTCCCTTAATACACTTTGTTTGCTCCCCCCAAACTTTGCATAAACCATTGTTTTCAAGTGCTCTTGGGACACTGCATATTCCCAAGAGCATTTGAAAACAATGGTTTATGCAAAACTTGAGGGGCAAACAAAGTGTATTATGAGGAATGTGAAAATAGTGAATTGTAGAAGACCAACAAGCTTGTGCAACTATTTATTTTTAGGTAACGTTTTCGTTGGCACTCTTGTGCATGGCAACACTGGCAAAAATAAGGGCAGACGCTTTTAGAGGAAACGCTGAACGCTTTTGGCTCACTGGTCCCTGCCGTTTCTGCGTTGCGAAAGCAGGAATATTTGTTTAATGCGGTTTGTTAGCTGCCAGTAGTCAGTTAGGGAGGTGCGGTGGCCTCATGGTTAGATTGTCGACTCCGGATCGAGTGGTTCGGGTTCTGGTCTTGGCCGGGGACATTGTGTTGTGTTCTTGGGCAAGAGGTGTCAAAATGTGTAGGTTTCCATGGTATTTAACGCTGGTTAGCGCTTACCATGCTTCGAGCAACACGGGCCAGGTGTATAAATGGGTACCGGCGAAAATGCTGGGGGTAACCCCGCGATGGACTAGCATCCCACCCAGGGGGGGAGTAGAAATACTCCTAATCGCTTCATGCTACGGAAACCGGAGATAAGCGCCGGCCTGATGGACCTTCCTAGGCTCGTAACAGAGACTTTACCTTTTTTCCTTACCTAGTAGTCAGTTAACAATTATTCCACTAGCGCGAGTTGGACATGAGATGATAGGTTAGCTATAATAACCTCATATCCAACAAGCGCGAATTGGAATTATTGTTTTATTAAAAACGCCCACAAATTGTGAATAACTCGTCCCTACTTTATTTTGTAAAAACAACAAAACTGATGCGAACAGATACTGATATTTGTAGAGAATGGTATAGTAGCTCATATACCATGATGGCTAAGCCAATCAAAGCTCGAGAATGAGAAGATTATCATCAACTTAGAGGTATCATCTTGAAGCAATAATAAATTCTCACGACAAGCAAAAAAGAGGTCTATGGCACTAGTTAGAAGAACGACTATTAGATCATGGCTCCTTCGTTCAGAGGCACTTAATCGGTCTGAAATCAAAGCAATCAAATGCGGCATAACTCCGGGCCCCAACCAGCTACTCCCGTCCCGTCCTCGTCCCGTCAACGTCCCGTCACTCACGGGCTTCATGTTTCTAACGTTTTGAGTAAAGTGTTGTGGTTTTATTGACGAATTACCCTTCATTTCAATTTAATCGTTTGGCAATAGTAAAATGTTAAATTAACTGTGTTGATAAGGTGGATTAAACACCACAACGAAGCTCAAAATCATGACATTTCGAGCTTTTGATAGCTCTTGTCAACAGGCCAATTGAGCAACAACAATATTCTCGCAGGCGTCCAAAGTCTCGAGTTTTGATGTCTCTCACTTTCTGAACCTAAAATGTTTGTAGCCAGCGTAAGGGCCTGCTTCAACGTGCATTTATTTGTTAGTGGAAGTACTCATCAACTTGCCGATCACTTTAGCGATGTTTCGAGGGAAACAGGCTTTTGCTTATTTTGTTGTGCGAAAGGTCGTTGTGCCCCGTGTCACGTTGGACAACAAATACAATCGACGAGATACTGAAAGGAGACTCCATGTATTTGAGAGCTTTTGAACGACAAACTATACTACTGTAGATGCTGAGCCAGTAACTTTTAGTCTATACTAAAACAGTGAATAGCGTTCAAAGCGAGTTTTGATTGGCTTCTCAAACTCCGGACATATTTTGCTATATATACCAGATGGAGCTTGTTGTCCAGCTGATGAACAAATCAATCGCCCACTGACTGAGGCAAACAAATCAAACGAAATGCTTGTTGAAGCACGACTTCAAACAACGGAGTATTTAATTCAAACGACAGGAAAATAGAAAACCGAATGGTTCCGATTTTATAGCGATATCAACATATTAACAATGAGCAGTGCCATTTACATCAGGCATAGTGAATCAAATACATAGATACAACTATCTTCAGATTTCATCAAAACGTGTATGATTCGCGTAATGAAACAAATACTGTAGTCTTTCACTTTTTAAAATAATAACTTATGTCGCACTCTTCCCTTCCTGTCGCAATTCCCTGGCATCACTACAAAAAATTGTCGCAATGCATTTTGGCCCCTGAAAAAGCTTCCATCTCATAAAACTTGAACTTGAAAATAATTTTGATTGACATAAAACGGGTAATACGATACTGATGTACTTAAACTTAGAAAAAAAGCGAGACAAAAACAAGGAGAATGTCACGGTTTAGTTTTGATTTCTTTGTAAGGCTTACAAAAATGTCAAAACTGAACCGTGACACTAACAGCCTTACAAAAAGGTCAAAACTGAACCGTGACATTCTTCTTCTTTTTTTTCTCGATGTTTTTCCAAGTTTAACGAAATACGGGTTGAGACTGTTGAGCTACCCTTACTGGGCTTTCTTCATTTATTCATAGCTATTCATAGTCGCAAGTTCACAATTACTGTCATTTTCTTTCTTCTCACGAGTACCCTCGCAGCACATGACTTCCTATTAGCAACCTCTAGTTAATTAATTAATTAATTAATCTTGACACCAAATTCACGGTTTCTTTATTGGGATACTCGCCAACCATTTGTGGCATTCGTTTACCAGATAGCTGTAGATACATCTTACCAAAACGCCTCCTTTTGGACATTTTAACTATCTATTTCCTGTCAACATGTTTTTAAATAGCTGCACGTTCCATTTGCAGCACATTTCTCTGACCACTGTACCTCACGAATTCTGACGTCACGTTGAATTTTGGCAAAAACTTGAGGGCTGTGCGTACTTTAAAGCAAGAAATTTTGACGTAATAACCAAACAAAACTGTTTTTGAGCTTTGTTTCTCTATTGGTATTTCAACGCCTCGTGTAGTGAAGTAATCAGTCATTGCATTGCCACAAGCGAATCTAGTCCGTTTGCATCTATTGTAGTTTAGATTACACATCATGGGAGTATGTAGTTTTCACGAAAATATTGCTCCTGACGAAAGGGGTCATAGTGCATTTTCAAACTCTATAGAGAAATTTTAAGTTCCTACTTTGCTTCAAAAAGAGTAAATCAAAGTGAAAGAACATAAAGGTCTCCTTGAGCCGATTGTGTTTAAACGTCAAGCATGTTCGTCCGAAACGATTTGAGATTTACATTCGAATCGAACCCTGCTGTCGATGAACTTAACATATGCGTGTCATTACGTTTCAAACATTTATGTGGATGCTATACAAGCGAGAATAGCGCGAATGTTCGCCTATAAAGCCTTGATTTCTATCTTAGACCACTTTCTGATAAGAAGGAAAGTTCGTAATGTTACCTGAAGTGGGAGTCCTTTTCGTTGAGCTTGTCTTCCCGGTTAAGTTAATTGCTGCAGTCCATTTCTAAACTCAGTTGAGTCATTAATAATATAAAGAACCGTACTTGATACTCTGACAGCTGAAAAGCTATTGAGTTCGTCCTCGCGATATCACAAAACTCAAGATTCTAAATTTCTGTGGCAGAAAATTCGAAAGATGATATCTGAGAAAGAGAAGCCTGTCTCGTGTTACTGTGGGAAGTCAGTTGAAATAGGACCCTATCAAAATATAACATTAATTAATAGCTGCTTCGATTATTTCAATTTGGTCGATTTTTAAGGTTTAGAATCGACAGCATCGAGTCCGTGTAAGGACATGAGTGCTATTTCAGAAAACAACGCTCCGTCGCAATGCTTTGTTTATTTACAGTGTTTGTGTGCTGTTTCAGTTAGAAGTGATAATATTGTCATGCGAGGGCGAGAAATCTTGAATGTATAAATCAACATATTAGAAATGGAGTGGGCTGACCGCTTAGTAACACAGGGTGCCCAAGAGCAGAGAAATCAAAATACCTTGTATCCTTTACAAGAACTGGTTTTTGCTGCCACCTTTGAATTCTGTCCAAAGCCGTTGTTTATAGAAGACACATCTCGAAATTTTAAACCATTTTCAAAGGAAGTTAGTAGCACTAGATAACGTCTAAATTATCATTGCTAGGGGGCTTGGGTTTAGAGACAAATTTTATTCATATGAACAGGTAAGGTTGCCCTGCTGCTCGGGTCTCGTAACCACACGCGGTTTGCAAAACACTGGGCATCGAGTCTGCGCAATGGAAAGGAAGCGACACTTCCCACTTCTTTGTCGAAAAAGAAACGAGGTGATGTTTGATTCAAGTGTCTGAAAAGATGCTTTCCTTTGTGCTCATCTAATTTTCGGTCCTACTTCTAAACAAAAACCTCAAATCAATGAGAGCAGACCGAAGTAAAGAAGGCGTGGAGCAAATTCGGAAGCAGCCATAAGTGAGGGTGCAAATGAGATTAACCTTGTACTTGCGAGGTGTGAATCAATCCCATTTGTTCGTAGAGACCAGAGAGGGTCTTCTTTCGGTAAACGGATGTCATGTTTAAAGACAACAACGAAATTCCCTTTTTAGATATTCTTGTCAAGCGCTTCGCAAGCAACACTTTCATGACATCTATTTACCGAAAGAAGTAGCCTGTTCCAGTCTCACAGATGGTAGGGAAAGAGGAAAAAATGGGTGCGAAAAATGAGTGGGGGCTTGAGTCGAGGCGAGGCGAGGCGCCTCGACCCAAGCCCCCACTCGCTTTTCCCAAGCAGTTGTATTCGTTTTCCCTACTATCTGGGAGCTTGGAACAGGCTACGAAAGAAGACCCTCACTGGCCTCTTCACCAAATGGGATTCATTGACACCTCGCACCCTCACATGTCGCTGGTTCAGAATTTGATCCGCACGATTTCTTTAATTCAGTCTGCTCTCAGCGGTCTGCTAAAACCTCTCCTTCAAAATGGTTACCCTCACGGAATAATCACATACAACATAACGATGTTGTGAACAAAAACCTAAAAAATGTAGCACGTTTTTGTCTTGTGCATATTCTGTCTTGCCAGCTAGCGCATATTTGCTTAATTAAATGATGAATTATATTTTACATCCGTTGTTATGTACCGCGACTTTGTTATCGTGCTAACAATTTCTTTTCAGTTTGCCCAAACTTCGATCAGCCCTGAGTACTCGGTTGGTTCTCTATTCGTCTGTACACTTCAGTGTCTAACTTTTCAGCAAAACTGCATAACTACCTATCACAACCGCCAGACAACTATCTTGATCTATCTTATCTATCTGTTCAAATGCAATAGTGAATAACAGTTCATGATCAAAAATAAAAGACAGACTGCCTCTTTGTCAATCAAGCAGTTTATGCCAGCGCGCCACTGGCTTATTGTTTATGCGCATCTCATTCCAGTGTTCAAATTGATTCCCCGTTGAAGATGGTCCTAGAACTACTTTCCCTATTAACTCGTCCTCAATTCTCCTGGCATTCTCATTGTTCACGGCCAACATGAAGCTCGTTTGGTGCAGAATTCCGACTGGGATGTGAAACGTCAGAGTCTCGTTAAACACTGGGTTGCTATTGGGTTCCTTTGACACCGTCTTCTTTTGCTTCAATATTTTGGCTTGGTGGATGAGCGACACTTCAACATAAGCAGCTACGAAAGAGGCTTAAAACAATTAGCATTTTATTTGTGGTACAGGAGAAATAGTTTCTTATACACTACGTAATAAAAATAGGTGAGTTGGTGAGTGAGATCACTTAAAAAATCCACATGTGAGGCCACTGAGTGTCCGATTCCCGGAGTTGAGGTTACACGTGGGCTGAGTTTGTTGGTTCTTTACACTGCTTCGAGAGTTTTCCCATCGTTGTTGCATTTTCACTTCAATTGTAGGCTACCTTATAAGTAGAGCATTTTTGCTCGGCTCAGTGTAAGATTAAAGATATTCTCCAGATTATAACTTCTTGTAATTGTTCAAGAAGAAACTATTTCTCGTTTGCAGCTGCGTAATACGACGAGCATTTTGATGTCTAACCGACTGAAAATTGCGCACATTATTTTTTGGCACCTGAACAGACTTGAATTCCAAGAGTAACCTGAGAAGTGTGAACTATCAATTGATAATAATGATAATTAATTAAGTATTATTTAGGGGGCAGTACGGCCCAGTGGTTAGGGCGCTTGCCTTGAGATCCGGGGATCCCGGATTCAAGACACGTTCTGACCACTAGTTGAATTTGTTTCTGGTAGTCCCTGGTTCAACTTCCCAGCTGCACTTGTAAATAGTCAACTAGCTTGCCTCCGGCCAGTTGGGATTCTTAACAGTTGTTGTGGAATGTTCTGTTCTGTCGTGATTGTGTTTCATTAGCCCTGAAAAGCCCCTATGGGGAGTGGTTAATTAAGTATATGGATATATGTAAGTGTTTATGAGGGGAACTTAAGGGTGCCTTATATTGACCGTATTTAGGAATAGGAATGCATTAAATAGAAGTTAGAAATCCTTCCTTTTTACAGAGATTCAAATTAAAATTGTCAAACATCTGCTCTTTCAAAACGCCAGACATACCGTTTTAAATTAATCTCTCCAAGTATTCGTATTCCGGAATAGGGTAAATCGAACGCACCCTAAATTCCCAAAGTGGTTTGGATCGCAAATGGCAGCTATATGTGCAGGTCACATTCTTATTGAGCACGAATGATTCACAGGTGGCTCCACGATGTCTGTGGAGCAGGAGGGATTCTACACGTGAACAACTAACAACATAAACACCTATTAACAAGAGAATACTTCACATTTGTTTCCAATTTGGTACGTTATTGTTAGCGTGAGTACAGTGCAATTACTATTATAACCTATCTACTCGGGAACAACTCGCCTGGATCTTCTTTGTCCTCACTTTGAGGAAGATTTCTTGCGCGGATTATCACTATTGTTAATCTCTCCGTGAGTCTGAGATACCCCAGGGATATCATTAATTCTCCAAGGACACCAGATGCCTGAAAGTTAATAGAAAATAAAATGATACCACCTCTCCTCGGTGTTTTGTCAGGCATGAAAATCATTGCATCAACATTTATTTTGCGCAAAGGTCAGTATACAAATATGCACTCGTTTAGTTTTTCCCATTTTACCTTTTGAACAGTATAAATGTCACGGAAAAGGAGTATCTTCCTTGACAAGCTGAGTCCTCGCGCTTCAAGATCAGCCAGGTGTTCGGTGTGGTAGCCAAGAGGTTCGTGTTGCGAGAAGCGATCAAAGCAACATAACGTCATCTTTAAGCTCTGGACCTGCAGTTTCTCGTACGTTATACGAAATTCAAATGTCTCATTAAACTCTGAACTCTTAACTGCTTCTGTTTGGAACGAACGGTGATTCATGGGAAGGATTTTTAACGTGACGTAATAATTGATGTTACTGTCTTGGGCGGACGGAATTTCTCTTAACTGTACCTCGTGGATAGTAACCATTAGAGTTGATCTGTATGAAGAAGTAACAAGAAAAAATGTCCATTTTTCAGGGAGACTTTTTTCTGTATTCTAGTCGTCTACGAGAGCGCGGTCAAAGAACTGTTTCCCGACAATACTTTCGGTACACCATCACGCTCAAGTCACGCACACTCGAAGGCACGTCACATACTCTACACATACGATACAGTACATATTCGTACTTTCGCAGTTGCAATTTCAACGAAGAGCTCGTTCCACTTCAAGTGCAAGGAGAGTTATGTCTAATTTAAACCTTGTCATTAAATGAAACCAGCAAATGACTAAAATTAAGTTTAAGGGTCTAATTTAAAATTACCTTATGGAATCGTACAGCAGGGAGAATTTTATTTTCCCGGCAATTTTCTCTGGGAAGACGTTTGTATCTGGCCCTGAATCCAAAAGCTTTTCTTCACTCTGCAAAGAACCTCAAATTCATATTATCTCAATCTCCAATCCAAGACCACATTTTTTACTGGCTAAAAGAGATCTTAGTAGAAATTGGCAAATGAATACGGGTCAATTCTAACAAGGCTTTTTTTAAAAAGAGGCGATTATCCGTCTAGTTAGGGCCTGATGACATGAAGGGGGTTGGGGGGAGGGAGGGGGGGTGGTGCCCCCGTTGACTGAGTAACCCCTCGGCAATCGAGCTACCCTGGGCGAGACAACTTTTCATACGTTTCTTCACAAGTCGCTGCAGTCAAGCGTTTACATGCTGGACGTGGTAACCCGCCTTCCCGAGGCACCCTTCTCGGAGGGCTACCTTTTTGCCATGTAAATGGTTCGTGACGGGAAAAATAGTATCCCTAGACACTGAAAAGCTGCCAATAGCGGAACAAGTGATTAAAAAGTTAAACTTGCAGCCAAAACGTTTCTTTTGTCCGCCATCTTGTTTGTTGTGCATAGCGGCCAATCAAAAGATAGCCCACTGGCCATCCCGCGTAGGTGAGTTTCATGTAAAGGCTGGCTGTGTTTTAATTAACCCTCCTGTAGCCGGGTACGTTAACTCGGTCAGCCGGGGCACTCCCCCTAAGGTAAACAGGCCCTTAGAGAGTGGATGAATGAGGCTCTGTCAACATTTCTGCCCTCTATTCCTTGAAAACTGAACTTATTTGAGTCTTTCGGTGATGAGAGATCCTTCTGAAACGCTTAAATCATTAACTCAGTCATAAAACGCTAACTGGTGCTAATTTTACTACGTTACCCTTTGGAGTTCCTCGTAAGTTCTTGGTTGCACTGGAATGCATTTTGTGTCGGCCACTCTCCAGGGGTACCACATGGAGAAGCGCTCCAAAAAGGAATTAGAACCCGAGTCATCGTATCGTTCACGGTCCTTATTTTGAGCTCTCCTGAGAACGAACTTAAACACCAAAATGATGTACAAGATAATGAGGAAGGAGAGTGCGAGACTGATCACCACAATCAAAACTTTGTTCGCGTCCATATTCCTTGGTCTTGAATTCTATGAAGAGGCAACAAAATTTGTGACAAATAATAAATGTGACCCTCTTCTGAATATTTGGTAATTTAAGTACTTATTGATTGTTCGCTGTTAAGATGAACTTGATAAATATAATGCAAATTAAAGAGTTATTAAGCCCCATGTACACTACTAGCAAGTTTGTAAGTGTGTGAGTGGAAAATTTGTTTTTCAAGTTTTTCCTTGACAAGTGTCCTTGTTCAAAAGCTTGATGTACTAGTTTTTGAACAAGGACACTTGTCAAGGACAATACTTGCTATTGTTTTTTTCTCAGTGCGTGAGCAGGCGGAATTCAACAAATCCTGCAATTTGATTGGTTTCGGGAGCGGGCGGAAATTTCTTATCCGGCCCGCTCACGGCGAGCGGAATCCTATTGCGTGAGCATGTGTGATGACTTTAAATTTCAATTTTTTTTTACACCGAATCTCGTTTACACACAGAAGGTACTTTTTATTAGACAAGAGGTTTGGAAATAGGATTCAAATAAAAACATTTCTCTTTGAAACGTTCAGTTTGCAAGTCGCTTAAGACTGCATTCGCTATCAAGCGCGGTGCGAGTCATCAATTAAAAAAGTGATTTCAGAGAAGAAGGAAGAGAGAGAGGAAAAAATAAATAAGTTATTTACCAGCTAAGGGTCGGTCCGTATAGAGGTCTTGAAAATGCTGCCCGAGACCCCCGGGAACATCATACTCGGACTTGCTGGATATAAAACGATTATAACCAACTCGGTGCCAAGCTCCTTCTATCACTTCATATCCAGCGCGCCGTAAAATATTTGTTAAGTGTCAAGGAATCCCCAAGGCCTTATGGGAAATTTTGTTGCTAGCCATTGCGTGTTCCGCCATTTTGAAACATGGTGAATGTGTTTGGACGGATCATGCATGCCACTTCACTGCTCTTAGAAGCGCTACAAAGGAGAGAGAGCTCCGTGATGGAATACGAAGGCTGCCTCGTATATAAACCAAAAATGTGAAGCAAATAGAATACGCAGAGCTAACAGGAATTTTATAAAAAGAAATTCCCGGAGTCGATCTAGCGCTTTTTCCTCTTCTTCTTTTTGATCTCGTGACCAGCTGCTGCGGCCCCCAAATCAAAACGATTTTGCTGAACGAGGCAAGCGGCGCCATGTTTCAACACTGGTCAAGGGCACTTGTCGAGCAAAACGTGCGCATGTGAATAGTCTTTAAGTTTTCCTTGACAAGTGGGCTTGCTAGTGTAAATGACGCTTTAATTTAAAATTGAACTTACCCTATGGGCTTCTATTAGTTCCGAAGGCACTAGAACATGTAAGTTGCCTGTGTATTCGTTGTTTTTCCCATCGTATTAAAACACTCAGTTTACACAGTTAGCTTGTTTGCTTTACGTTAACTTACGTTAACTTTGAAAGTTGAGTTTTCCGTATTTTAAAAGTCACCTTTGATAAAGCCTCGCGCAAGATGTGACTTAATTTCTTACAGTCCAAATATCCTCACCGTTAACAACAGATGATAGTTTTAGGACCTCTTGCACATAGTTAAGACGGTTGCAAACGAGCAAGCTTAAGTTTTCCTTGACAAGTTTTGACTTGTCAAGTTTTATTTGCTGGTTTGTCAAAGAAAAACTTGTCAATTTTTTTCTTGATAAGTCCACTTGTTCAAAAGCTAGCATGCTAGCTTTCCAACAAGTGCACTTGTCAAGGAAAAACTTAGCAAGTTGCGGATTTCGCTGGTCTGTACGGGTCGTCAAGGAAATTGAGAAATTGCGGGCTCTCAGCATTCTAGTTCTCGGGCTCGCACGTAAAATGATGTAATTTCATGATGCTCAAAATGCCCAAAAAACTAAATAAAAACATTGCAAGCAATAACCACTTAAATCTGTTGAACAACATAAACGAAATACAGCAAAAGGCAAGAGAACCAAAGATGGACACAAATGGACAAGATTGAACCTGATCGCATTTCAGGTAATCTTGAAAAGAGTCGGCCCGACGTTTGCTCAGAATCATCTTGTTCGCGTTGTAACGATAATTCTATCAGTAAAGGAATTCAGCATTACAATTTTCGAGTTTTAAACTCGTGATCAACTAAAGATTTCCCTAAACAACCTAAAATAACGTGACATTTACTATTCGTTGGACCGACGAGTTATGCTACATCTCTTTTCCTGCATGGAATCCCAACGATGAAGAGAAATCTTGTGGAATACCGCAAAGTGGATTCCTATAGGGATCGAAACAAGAAAAAAACTACGTTGCAAACTTGCGTTGCCCAAGGGCCAACCTACCACCTCCGAGTCATGTCTCTTTCATTGCTCATATTGCAAAAGTAAAGCAAAACCCAGCTGACCACAAGCAGATACTATGTTTAAAAAAACGAAAGGTAAAAAACTGTTTTCGTTTTCTGACGCCCTGCGCCTTCATTTTTTGGTGTCCACTGTGTACTTGCGTTGCTGGCTACAGTGAAAGTTTGGCAAAGCAAACTTGTTCATTTGCTCACACGAGGATATGAAACCTGTTAAGGCAAAACTCTTTAAAGAAAACTTGTCGATGAAAATCGTGAATGACACTTCAGTAGCAAGGAAAACTTGCTCTTGTGTAACCGGCTTTCCAGCGGTCATCAATCACACTCGCTCCTCAATTACAATGATTTTTCTTATTTCGAAAGTGAATTTCAGGTGGACGTCAAGCATGCAAATGGTTCCATGACAAATTCGACTGCCGTCAAGAGAACAGCACTATCGTCATGGAAACATTTGATTGACACCCACCTAAATTTTACTTTCGATATATGAAAAAATGTCGTTGAGGGGCGCGTGTGACTGGCCGCTGTAATCACAAAGTGTGAACCGTCCGCCAATTTTAATTTAATCTCACCTCCGCAGTTTCCTCTCGTATTAAATTTGCGCCACAACTTTTGAGGGGGAAACGTTGCACAGGAAATATCAATTAACAAAAATATAGTTTTCAAGTGGTTTAGTATGCAGAAGCGCTGCAGAATGATTCAAAGTTTATTTATTCGTTAAATTACCGAATATTACACGCAGGAAAAGTTTAACCAATGGTGTGTGACGCAATGTCTTCCAAACTTTCTGTGGCATAGTTTGCCACTATAGTTTGGCGTTGATGAGAGTTTAAGTTCTTAAGAATATGGTCTGTTGACTCAAAATTTAAACCATAAAGATCCAAAGTTTGAAGTGAGATGCACAATTAACATCAATTAAACTAATGACATTTTAAGTTCGTTGGATGCGCAAGGTAATTTATTTTGTACACTTCTTTGTATAAACTTTTCGCGCCAAAATAGATCTCTAATTAACCAAAGGAACGAAGTAAATATATTTCCAAGTTAAGTTGATAGGTACACAAGATTGAGGTTAAATAATATTTGTCGCGAGAATGACTTCTTTGATTGAAGGAAAAAATAATGCATCGCATCTTATCTTGACCTAACCCTGATTTAGGGATCTTCAGGAAACACTAATTAATTTCGCTACTTGTCTAAAAACTAGCTTTTGCATGACGAACAATTTCCTTGATAACGGCATCATAATTTCCTTGAGGCGCAAAAATCTAAATTTTGTTTAATTCTATCTGGAATATGAATGGAGTCAAAGGTTAGCTAAAACTGAGGGTTGTAAAGTGTGAAACCTTTAGTATGTTTGGTTTAAGATCTTGAGCAAAGGAAGCAAAAAGAACTTAGCCGGCCTGGCGTTAGAATCTAGAAACATGGCGGCACTGAAAATATGGACTGCCAGATAAATGACGGCGAAAAAAAGACAGAGCCTAATTCAACTGCAGAACGTTTCTGAAGCTAAAACTGTTCGATTTCATTCAGTACCAACCAAAGAGTAATTCAATGATAAATTATGATTCCGTTTGCATATTAATTTAATACATCATAATATTTAACAACTGGCAACTGTTAGCAACTGTACGGATATTTCAACCCCTCCATCATATATCGATTTCATGGGATCTCAAATTTACAACAACGTTCATAATCCCAAAAATAAATAAATGCGTATTTTCCCGTTCAATACCGAGCAAAAGGTATCAACATACTTTAGGCTACAAAGGTATACCGTTGAACTTAAAAATAATAAATCAGAACGTTGATAAAATATAGTTTGTTAATTAAAATAACTAAAACTCAACTTACCTTTCGAGGTTCGAGTGTAAGCAATAATTATTCTTCGAGCAAGTTACCAATGATCAGTGTTGTGTTAATAAACTATTGATTGCTGGTGTTTTCGAGGCTTAACTGAACAGTCTGTGTCTCGAGCTCCCCGAACTCCCTCACACCTTGTTATGGAATTCAACGGTTTCCAAAATAAGTCGACTCGATATCCTTCATGGAGCCCTTATCAGCTAGCCATTTTCAGGGCTTTCAGTTGACATTATAATTGTTTCGCTCATTGATAAATCGAATGCATTGGTTCCAAATAATAATATTATGGCTCTGAAAAGCGCGCACGGTCTGTGGTTCCGTTAAAACAATTCAACGTTATACATATTCATATTGTCAAAAGTTACCAAAGCGTGACTTTTGACAGAACAATCTTCCTTGACTTCTGCCTTGAATTGTGCGAGGATCATTTCTCTCTTTTATGATTTTCAGTTTTCTCTCGAACCGATAATTTTGCGTTGTCTGGTGGAAAGATTTTGCGTGGCGTATACGTGAAACGATCTGAAAACGGAAAAGGTGAGAGGTTTCTTAACGCACGAAAATTCTGTTACCCTAACTCTTCTCTATCTAAGTTCTCAGAAGTTGCTCGATCTGCAGTCAACAGGAAAAAATGAGATAAATCAAACTCGTTTTTTTCTTGTTTTTGTCATAACGCAGCGTTCAGCCTGACAATTTGCCTTTTGCCACAAACGCCATACTAAATCTCTTTAATGCTAATATAATCCACAAAGAATTAATAAACCAAAATGGCCTTTCGCATTCAGGCTGTTTTTTTAAAACACGTTAAGTCGCATCACTTGTGTAAGTTATTCAGAAAGTTAAAGTGTTCTAGGAAGAATTTGGACATTTAGTTTATACCTTTTCTGGCTTAGAATCCCGAGTCAAGAGACTGCGGAGTTAAAGATAGCTACGGCAATGATCGAAGGCGCCCATGCAGTCAAACCATAACTTTGCGCTATCTCAAGTACCTTGGAAGTCTTCCGTTTCGTTCACGTTGCGGTACAATATGAGCATGCGTCCTATGGCTGGATTGACACGAACGGTTATTTACTGTTGTGTGCTCGCATGGTTGTCAAAATCTCAAATTTGTTTATTTCATGTCGCATTTGCAGAGCGCTCTAAAAACTGTTCTAAAACTCGTGCCTCACGATATTTTTTATTCTTCATGCAGAGCAATAATATTAGTGCTGTGTGGCGTTGCATTTCCTGTTGTTGAGTAGACATCATCGACGGTTCTCAGAAGCGCTCTTCCCCACGGCAAATTTTCTTTGCAACTTGTTACGGCCGGTCTCACATCACGAGACGAGTTTTATACCGGGTAACGTTTTTTGCAACTTGTCTCGTTTTCGACAGTCAAAGAAACATGTTCATTGGCTGATACCACATACCACCGCGGTCATAAGTTGTAAGGGTTTCCAAAAGTTGTCTCTCTACGTTTTTGGTCGTTGCTAGATGTTTCATATTAATTAAGCAATGTTTGATGCATCTTATGTCGCAATGGCGTTGTGAGACAAGTTGTACGGAAAATTATACGGCGTAATGGCGCCTTAAACTCCCTAATTAGTGGAAGACGGTTTTCGAAGAGACAATGTCGTCATACTAGATCTAAAATTTTGCCTCATGCCCTGTTAAAAATAACAAAACCAACGCTACCAAATGTTCTGCAATATAATCTCCCTTTAACCACATTTAGTTACTTAACGAAGTTCTCCGGTCTTGATTTGCTATGTGTTTTACCACCTCACTATCAATCAAGAGAAGCATCGACAGAAAAGGAGAGTTATTTTATGAAGGAGAAGACCACACCGTTATAGCCAAGTAATTTTTATTCATGACATCTAATTTTTTTTTTAATCGACAGAGCTACTCGATAATCATGAAACAAGTTCCAAATCGCTTTAGTTGAGTCTTCAAGAATCCATTTTGTTTAGAACTTGCGAAATCCAAGACTAAGAGCGCATTAACAAATGATCAGTTTTTCATCGCTTTGAGCTTGAAAAGACTTAACTGAACAGTCACCCTGATAAATTACTTTTATGTTGTAAAAACTTTAATTTTGAATATTATCAGCATTATTAATCAGTCTATATCTGCCTCTGGGTTGGTTTGGTCTACTAAATTAATTCCGTTTTCGGACTGAATGATCTCAACTTGCAAACAAGTCTTGTAAAAGCGGTATTTTTCTGCCATCGCCTGAGTTGCTTTTCCCATCAAGACGTTTACATCTGCTGTGGGATCTATTGATCGTAAAAACAAAATACATCACATGACGGCTCGTAGCTAAGACAATTCTGTTTTTCGACTCATTGCCATACATACCAATGACGACATGAGCTGACAAGATGGTTTGTCCAGCGGTTAAAGCCCACACATGGGCATCATGAACACTCCGGACGTGATTAATATTCATCAGTTCCCTTTTGACTTCAGCAAGTCTTATGTTCGAAGGCACTCCTAAGGTGCAAAGGAGAGATAATTATTGTTACGTAGAGATATGACTAACCCTGATTAAAAAAACAATAACACAATTCAATGGTAAATTTAATATTGCGATGACAGCCTTTCAAATAGTGCAAAAAGTCATTTGCACTGTCTTTGTTGTGGAACATGGTGAATGTGTCATCAACGTAACGATTCCAAAATAAAGGACTAACTTTGGCGTTCAGCAACCACTTTTCTTCAAAAGCACACATAAAAATGTTGGCTAAGACAGGGCCCAATGGTGAACCCATGGCAACACCATCGATTTGGTCGTAGTATTTACCCTCAAAAAGAAAGTGGCTCTTCTTGGTGACAAATTCCAATAGCTGATCCTCCGGCTTTACCCAGGGATGTTTTACGCAAGCTATTGGAATTTGCCACCAAGAAGAGCCACTTTCTTTTTGAGGGTAAATACTACGACCAAATCGATGGTGTTGCCATGGGTTCACCATTGGGCCCTGTCTTAGCCAACATTTTTATGTGTGCTTTTGAAGAAAAGTGGTTGCTGAACGCCAAAGTTAGTCCTTTATTTTGGAATCGTTACGTTGATGACACATTCACCATGTTCCACAACAAAGACAGTGCAAATGACTTTTTGCACTATTTGAACGGCTGTCATCGCAATAATAAAACAATTTTTCAATGCCTTCCGGAGGCGTTAGGGGCTTTGAGGTCTACGATGGTGCCGTCGACCAAAACGCCCCCCGCAAAATATAACTTCACTCTATCGAAAGTCTTTCGCAATTATTCCACCTCGTTCGTTCACGTGGTACCGTGATGTGGGCGAGGTATCCTAACAATAAATGAGCACAAGCGGTTTTAGAGTAAAAATAGACAACAAAAAGTTCACTCAGTCATTTCATAGAGCGAGTTTCAATTGAGTGTCGTAAAACTAAAACCTGATGTAATTACTTTGGCCAATCAAAATGGACGGAGACAATCCAGGAAACCAATCAAAAATCGAGGTAATTACATGTAGCCGACACAAATCGCGGGAAAATGTGCACGCGCGAGCCCCGATTGGTTTTGGTTTCACTTCTGATTGGTTGAAAAATATGGCGCGAGAACTTTGAACCAATCACTGAGTGAAGTAATGCAAAACCAAAGTAATTCTCTGACTAATTACTTTCGACACTCAATTTAAAACCGCTCTATGCTCACCTTGTCGTTTAAACTTCAAATTTGGTGATTTCACGTCTTTATGCACTGAATACCTCAAAAATATGAGCTCAGTAAAATGCGTATACAGCACGTGTGG
>NC_090883.1:36144976-36167163 GCF_036669925.1 Montipora capricornis
TTGCGGTGTTTTGACAGCTGTTTGACATCCCAAAAACTCTCATGATTTTGGCCCGTCTTTGATTAAATGTATCTTCTAATTTGCATTTTCGACAATGACCAAAGGGGAATAGAATAATCATGATTTCTCCTTCAACGAATAAGTCCCGCTGCTCACAGAAGGAGCTGTAGGATGGCACCTTGGTAAAAAATACCCTCGCCCCTTACCTTTCTTGTCCCCGGTTCGATTTCTGGACTTGTCGTCATGTGTTGGTTTGTGATTTCTCTGGTCGGCCCCGAGAAGCTTTTTTATCAACGAAAACTAGTTTGAAGTAATGGGCCTTAATTCGATTGATATATAATTTATTATTTTATTTCAAGTCTCACCAGTTATAAGAGGACTTGTGCTATGTTTATATAAGCTTGAGTCTTGGCCAGTGCCGTTACGAACTTGAAGAATAGTGTTCTTCCATTAAACCTTTTGTAGGCATACGTCATTAATAATTATAACTAGCAGTAATCAAGGATTAGTGAGGTGTGAGTTCGATTCCTGTTTTGTCAGCGACGAGGTATTTGAAAGAAGTTGTATAATTTGGGGAGAGCTCTTCTAGTATTTGTTCAGTAAGGAAGTTATCACACTACTTTCAGCACGAGAAGATAAAATTCGTATCCCCAAGCGGGCATGTAATGTTCTGTTAAGTTATTATATAGATATTGATGAAATGTCCAGGTTTAAAAGAACTTGTTTTATTCGTTTTCGAAATGATGAAAAAGTGGTCACCAACCGCTAAAACACGCATGTTGTGTAACATGAAACAAGATATGAAAGTTATGAAAAACAAATCATGATGATGTAAAATTTTGCAAATAAAATGTTAATGTAGTAGAGGAAAACTATAATAAAGCACAAAAGTATCTTTCAATGAAGAGGAAGCTTGCTTTTTATTGGCTTATCGTGTTCGTTACCATGACGACACCAATATTCTCACATGTGAAAGATAAAAATGATATATTCATTGCGCGCGGTGAAGATATGATTTTTTAGTAAAAGGAGAAATCTTGGTATTTCATCAGTATCTATAAAATAAAATGCAATATCAGTGTTGTTGAATATCAGTAGCTTTTCCTGCTGAATAGGCAAACTGCGTGACTCCGCAACGTGTACAGCACGGGATAATGCCAGATGGTCACCCATCCAGGTATTTTACAACCCCGCCCGTCCAACATGAAGGACTTGACTTATCTTGGGCAAGCTAACACTATCACATGAGATCGAGGTTATTTGTGCCAGAATAAGATGGCGTCCAAACGCTGAAATCGCATACACGGTCCGTACCTGAGGGACATTCCAGGGGAGTGGCACGATTAGAGTGCGTTCTCCTTCGTCAAACGCAATAATTTTAACGAGCATTCAATACATCTTGCTGACGGGGAAAGCAAAAAAAGAAAACAGAATCAGTGAATATTCTGAGGGAGTTAAAATCATTCTTTCAGTGGAGTTTGCAGCCACATTTATATTGCTAAGTATCTTTTCTCCGTTAGAGATGATTGGTAAAAAAATCTGGGAGACACCACTGTTCTGGCACTTGAAATCTTTTCTTCCAGTTGGCGTCCGCGTTTTAAAAACGCGCGTGCTTAAGTTCCCTATTCACTCATGTGTGACATACAAAAGTGTGGAAATTTGGCAGTAACGAGGCATCAACATCTCAGCCACTTGACAGAAGCTAAAACTGGCCGATCTGTCGACCAAGAAGTTTGATATGAGATCTTGCGAAAAACGTTTGTTCCAAAGTCCAGAAAATTTAATGCTACAGACGAGGGCAAACGGAAGTGCGACCACTTGTGTATTGTGGCTAGTGAACATGATTAAAACATTCAAACATTGCTTTGCTTGGACTTCTTTTTATTGAGATTGGTATTTGTCATTTATTCTTTTATTAATTACTGAAATTAGCTTTTTTTCACACGGCAGTCACATTGGCCAAAATTGAAATGCGATGTCCCGAGCCATTTGGAAAGAGCTTGAAAAAGTTTGCAATCTCTCGGGACTCAATATGGTGGAGGTGACATAAAAGCCTCAATATACCTGCTTTAAAAATACACTGTTAATTGTTCTTATAAAAGTGGCAGTGTTTCTCCTTATTTTGCACGCGAAAAACAGCGAGCTCGGAAGAACAGCGCATAATCTTTTACAAGTCTGCGCTGAAATACGACATAAGAAAGTTTACTTAGCTTACTTTCATGGACTTGTCCAAGTGTGAAACGTTTTTGATGATTTTTTTTTTCCTTTTATAAAAATCAAAATTAAAGGTTGATGATTTTGCACAACAGACTGAAATGAACTCGAAATTGACCTGCTATTTTTCTCCTTCCACTTCAAATCTCGAGGTACTTTTAAGTGGTATGCCGCTTGTAGCAGCTACAGGAACATGAAGAATTTCGTTATACATCAACAGAGTTGATCAAAGTCAGTAAAAAAAAATAAGAAAGCTTACTTTTCGACCTTTAGCCCCTGGCCAGAGCAAATCAAGGCATGCCACTTGTTTAGAGTATT
This sequence comes from Montipora capricornis, assembly GCF_036669925.1. Classification (NCBI taxonomy): domain Eukaryota; kingdom Metazoa; phylum Cnidaria; class Anthozoa; order Scleractinia; family Acroporidae; genus Montipora; species Montipora capricornis. The sequence goes on from NC_090883.1 coordinate 36,147,509, forward strand.
TCCACCACACAGTGGATCAACCGGCGCTAATTGTGGGAGCATACTAAAGAGAAAAATGACTTTCCTGGGCTCATCGTGTTGCCTTGGTGGAGCAACAGGGCTTTGATAGTCATGGCAGCACTTAACATCATGAATTCGCTATAGTAAAAGGTGACTGCCCTATTTTCCGCAAAGTACTGATCAAAGTTTCGCTTCCTTCTTCGACAGTTTAGGTTTCTTTGTCTTCTTGGGGGGTTTGTTCCCGGAGGACGAAAACAATCCCCCGGGTAAAAGTCCCGTGAACATTCCCCCTTCTTCTTCGTCGCTCTCCTCCTCCGAGGTCGTTTCCCAGCCTTGTAAAGACGCCATTGTTGTTTGTAGATCCGTTTTTCCAGGAACAATGTTCAATAATTCCAGCTGGTGCCACATAACGACTTCTTTTTTAACCATAAGTTGCCATTGGGCGAGACTTTGGCCGACGCCTTGACATCCCACACATAGCTCGCCTATTAACCGTTTTCGTCCAATCAGTGATTTGTCTTTGACGTGTATTATAAGGTTTACTTCATCTAGCAGATCTTCTGCCACATTGAACAAGAACTCCTCTTCAAATTTCGGCTCTAAGTTTTTCCTCACAATTCGTGTTTTCTTGGTTGTTATGACTTTTGATCCCCTCACAAGATTCAGTTTAACGTAAGAATCTAAAGATAAAACAAAGGTCATATCATTATCATCATCATCTTAATTAATGCCCGTGCTATTTTTCGTTGAGGGAACAGATATCAGATATCCGTAGAGCCTTAACTGCACAAAGAGCAATACTGGTAATACGTTTTAATAGAAACATCTCAATTAGTTGTTATTGTTCTTAGTTTTACTTGTAAGAAACACCTTTATATCTCGTCTATGGTGTTCAATAAAGTTGTTGTTATTATTATTATTATTATTATTATTATTATTATTATTATTAATATTATCTTGTTTTCGCACATTGGACTTCCAATGGAACTTCCGTACTCCAGGAAGCTTGGTGACAACAAGTCTCCTCAAACTTCTAGGACCTTCCTAAGAATCATTGCCGTGTTCAGAATAACACTTTTCTGAAGCTCGTCTATCTTGGTCTCTATACCAATATTCTCTAGTCTCTTCTTTAGATCTTTTGGAACTGTTCCAAATGTTCCGATTACAATAGGAATTACCATTGTTTTCATTTTCCATAACTTCTTCAATTCTCTTGCTAGATCTTGGTATTTCACTACCTTCTCGACTTCTTTCTCCTCAATACGGCTATCATATGGTATTGCAAAATCTATTATTTTGCAACATTTATTTCTGTTTTCAACAACAATCATGTCCGGTCTTCTTGCCTCTATCACGTGATCAGTCTGTATCGTAAAATCCCATAATATTTTACATATCTCATTCTCTAGTGCTGGCTCAGGTACTTGTTGATTATTATTATTATTATTATTATTATTATTATTATTATTATTATTATTATTATTGTAGGTTTTATTGATATCTTTCCATTTACAATTTTTGAAACTTGCTGCCGACTATGTCTAGGCAACAGTTTTTAAACTAAGTATATGTGGTTCTCAGCGTTTCAAACTGTAGAATTTCATGATGACTTCAGTCACAGTTTTGTATGATGATCGACTTCTGGCAGCTGGTTAGGAGTTTGTTGGCTTCGTTCAGGGGCACCCAACGAGAATATGGCTCAAAACCACTTAAATATTGCATTGGTAAACGTATTTTGGTATTTAAACGGTAGATAAAGGCATATTTTTATCCCCTAAAAAATTTTTATCTGTTCGGATTCCCTAGCTGAAAGTTTAGTGATGCGAAAAATTATAGGGATTTAAACTTACCTTTTCGAAAATCCAGCCAGAAAAAAGGCTCCCGAAAATTCTAGGCGACATTTTTAGGGTAAAAATCCGTTAAAAATGGGCAATTATTCCATTTTTCAGATGTTCGAAAATCCTAGGACAGGCAGGCAAGCAAGACATTTTAGACCAAATGTTCCAAAAATTCTAGATCTCAAATCGTTTTCCGAACAGATATTTTCTGAAAATTGACGTTGGGTGCCCATGTTCGTTATTTTGGGCTACGTCAGAAAGTTCTAGGGTGCTATTGAAATCTCCCAGGAAGTTAAACACTATATTGATTTGCTTGCTGTCGTAGTCAGGGTAAAGCTTGCGTAGTCCTAGTCAAAGGTCCAGGTACTTTGAAATCATCCCTGTCGTTGATTTGTCCTACGTTGCATACAGTTTCTTCCACAAGCATGACTTGATTTTCTAGCTTTTCTTATCGTAGATGGTGATTATTACTATCATTATTATTATTATTGTTGTTATTATTATTATTATTATTATTATTATTATTATTATTTATTTATTTATTATTATTGGCAGGGACAGCAATGTCCACAATAAAAAACAATATGTGGTTTCCAGTCTTGAATTTCTCGATCAGTTTGAATATTTAATTAAGTCCCACAGAAGTTTCACTTCTTCATTTTCAGATACACTTCGTGGAATATGCTAATACTATCTGTCACAACAACTGATCGCAAACTTCCAACTCAATTCCCCGGCAACGAACAACTCGGCCATTGAAGGGCGTCATGCCTCCTTTTATAATCTCCTTGAGCAAGCTTGGAACAGCTACACAAAATACACTTGAATTTTTGATTTAGAGTATCATTCTGTTGAGTGACATAGGTTACATGGATCAAAGTCCACCTTGTATTTTAGGAACTCGAACGTACACCGCAGAACAAGGTTCAACAAGATAATTAAAGGGGCAATTACTAGCCCATGAAATAGGCCTTTTGTAGCTAGTGATCACATCGTAAAGAAAACCAGCCATACTGGAGAGCAAATTGCGTCCTGGGACATCTAATTAAAAGGAAAATTCAAATTAATTTCCTTTGTTTTAGTTGTTCCAGTGCGGAATTTGCTCTCGAGTATGGCGGATTTTTATACCATGTGATCGCAAGCTGCAAATGGCCCATTGCTAAAAGAAGAACGCATAAGGCAAGGAGATAATTATAACATCGGTTGAGGGTGATGCTTGCGACATCAATTGAAAGTACTTACTGCAGGAAACGCGACCAGAAAATGGCTTTAACGCCTTGCATTCTAGCACTTTAACAATTAACTGACTGTCCCCTTCATAATACCGCATGGATAACTTTATATCGCCACGTTCTGCCCCGCGGACCTAAAAAAGACAACGAATCTAAGCCAAGCATGAAATAGGGATAAAACTAAAGGAAAGGAATATAAATTTCAGCCGTGATTCTATAAAGCACTCGCCCTTGCTTAGTTGGTTGAGCACAGGCTGTCATGAGGGTGGTCGACGCGGGTTCGAACCCCGGCCAGATCAACACTCAGGATCTTAAAATAACTGAGGAGAAAGTGCTGCCTTTGAAATTTCATCTGCAAATGGGTTAGACTTTCAAGTCTTCTGGGATAAGGACTATAAACCGAACTCCCCGTCTCATAGATATCTTCTATGTTCATAGAGTGCTGGAACATGTAGATGTAGATGTAGATGTGGAAGTTTAGGCAAAGTGTAAAGGGACACTTTGGTCTAATCATTCAAGCTTCAATACTCCGCCATAACCCCCTTCGCCCGTCAACTGAATTTTCTGACTTTTTGTTTCTTAAAATCTCCCATTCTCCAGAAAGTCCTGTCTTTCTAATGACATCTAGCAACTTTGCTGATATTTTCTTGTCTTCTCGGAAAAAAAAAGACAGTAAAATTTAAGCCTCAGTTCATATAATCAGTTCCAATAAAACACTGTCACCTTGAAGAACCTTCACAAAGTTTTCCTAAATCGGATTTTGAAACCTAGTTATTGGCGTCGTAATTCGACTACACGTGTAATGGTCGAGCTTCATTTGATGAAATGAAGATGTGTTTTTTTTTTTCGTTACTTACCGAATCAATCCATTGCAAGTTTTTCTCGTAGACGGTTGGCTTGCCTTTCGCCTTGAAACTGACGTCATTGAGGTCCATTTTGTACGAACCAATCAGATCACGAGTAGAGATCTGATTGTAATCACACACATGGAGATACATCTTCTGGTCATCAACTTCCTCCTTATTGATTGTTATACAAACTTCATCGTTGAAAACAGGGTCGAATTCATTCCTGATGTATTTTGTCCGCGGTTTTTCGGACACCATTCGATGAAAAGGAAACATTTCGATTTCAACGTATGTGTATATAGTCCCACCGACATACTTCATGGGAAGGTCATTGCAGTGAAATACTTTGACTCTTAGTTCAGATCTGAATAAGGAAGGAAAAGGCCATGTTATCTGAGAATAACCTGATTAAATTAATCTGATAAGAGGACGCCAGTACGTCACATGAGATGGGACGCCATAGTACAACCCTGCTTCGTTAATATGAAGGTGATACTCATTTCCTGGCCATTTGATGGATTACAAGTGGCCATAACCCAAGATTAGGAATGCGGCATCATTTCACATAATTTGGTGCCCTCGACAAATAATGATGTCAGGAACGGCTACTATTGTAGAACCACAAGATATGAATAAATATCTCCTAATTTCTTCGTCTTTTAGAGCCACACCTTAGGTTACGGCAAGTGTTGCCAAGTTTTGCCAAAATGTATTTCACGTAGAACGCAGTTAGCCTGAGCGGTTTGGAGATCGCGTACTTGAAGCTAATTGGTTGTTAGCATGCCAACGATGTTGCTTTCACGTTTAAAGCAACTGTCCCCCTCCTCCCCTGGGCAATTGGGGGAACAGACACATCCCGCGGAAACCAACATGGTACGCATGCCAACAATGTTGAACAACATTGATTGTTTAGCTGAGGATTAAGTACGATGTAGAAGTACCCGTAATTAGCCTACTGGTAAAACTTACTGCTGTTGGTCATAAGCAAGAGAAAATTTAACGTTGCCCAAATTTTCCTGCAAAAGAAAAAGCATATCGTTGGTTATCTTTGCTTTTTGAAGGCCATGAAATTTTGGTAACCAGGCAGCAGCTGCAGAGTAAGATCGGATGTGTGATTTGAAAAGAACGATAGGCCACCCGTGGAAACTCAAGATAAATTTATTTCTTCCATGTTGGTGAGCGTTCTTAACGCGGCAGGTTTCTTTTGCAGGTCACAGGTTACAGGTCACAGGTCACAGGTTATTGTTTTACTAATACAGAAAGCATCCTAAACAGTCATAAAAGCTAACCTTTGGCCTAATTAGGCCTTACGTTGACTAATTAGGCCTAATTAGGCCTAGTTAGGCCTGAAGAAAAGTATCCTATAAACATGCATAAAAGCTAACCTTAGGCCTCAATTAGGCCCAAAGAAAAGTTTTTAGGCCTACGGTTAGCTATTATGAATGTTTAGGATGCTTTCTGTCCAAGTAAAACAATGACCTGTGACCTGTGACCTGTAAAAGAAACCTGCCGTTCTTAATGGCTGCATAGAGAGAATAGCACAAAACAATAGGTTTCAAAAAAAAAATAAAAATTTATTTAATGACTGACTGACTTACTGACTAATTGATTGATTAATCGATCGACTGCTTCACAGACCCTGTTCATGTGTTTACAACTTGGCACATTTCTCGACCGTCTTTGCGTAAAGAAAGGGCAGCAATGATCAAGCAAGGATAGAGACTTTTTCCCAATTTCGTTCTTTCTATTTAAGGCAAATGCAATTATTTGTCACATGATCCGCCCTTGAATGAGCTTCATGTAGTAACAAGTTGATTTAGCAACAGAACGGGAGCCTCAGTTGACGAAGGCCGGAGCGCGCTGAATAGTCTGGATTCTACTTTAATCTGACCCAGGGTCCCTTGGTGTCGCGTTGTGTTGTGAAAGGTTTGTTTACGACGGCAACGTCATAGCTCGCGTGCTCGACCTACTTCTTACGCGACCACAAGTCACCGTCCTCCTCCGCCCGTCCTGTTGCGTTAAGGTCTCCATTACCAGTCTGTTGCTAAATCAGCCTAACAATAATGTGTCTTTCACCAATATCCCCGAGTACGCGTTAAAGGAACTTTCCGCGGTCTCGGCTTACCAGTTTCGTCTTATCCCCGGAAACCGGTTGCACGGTTGACAATTCCATATCGGGAGCGGCTTCAGGCAACTCGATGCTTTCCTCTCTCTTTATTAAGGCTTGAAGTTTGGATAGCGCCCTCTCTTTAGCCTCTTCGAGCCCCTTAAGAGCTTGACGGACACATAGAACAATTATGATCACTAAGATAATAGCGATGATTATTCCTACGATCATCCCAGTTTTGCTTCCTGTCACAAATGCGATAGCTTCGTGGGCGTACTTGTTAATAACTGCAATGAAGATGTCCATATTTAAGGGGAACGTTAGCCTGCGTAGCTGTCGGGATATTTTATCGCGGGATTATTTAGACACGCACGCGAGAAGTTTTCGCGAGCTAGACTAAGTGGCAAAGCCGCGAGTGAAACACTACTAGTCCCCATGCCAGTCGCGGCCCACTCGCGGCCAAAACAAACGAAGCATCGTGAGTGTTTATAAAGTAATCCTGCGTAACATATCCCGCCAGCTTGGCAGGGTAGCAGAGGTTTCCTTTCTTTTGCGTTCGCTGGGATGACGAGCCTAGCGAACGCAAAAAGAAAGGAGACCTCTGCTAGCTGGAAAAGGGGAACTGTAAGGGAAGCTTTGTAACTTTTCAAAAATCATATCATAGTTCGATTCCCCAGTAGGCTTAGCTACATAATTCCCAAAAAAATGTCTAAAATTCTTTCCGGAATTTCCCAAACAAAAGCTCTAAAATTATTTTAGAAATGTCTAAAATTCTCCAAAAAAAATCTCTAAAATTTCCGAAAATTCTTATAAATTTCCTTTCTTATAGTGTAAAGTCTGGCATATTTGCGATCAAGCAAAGATCGCAAGAACTACGGTGAAAAACAGCTGCTTAGATGCACTGTAGGACCCCTTTTGGTGAATAACCGCTGATAAGGAATGGATATGAACGGACTGACCCCTCTCCTGGTAGTTTGGAATACAAAAAACACGTTTTGTCAACGTTTTTGCCTGTGAAAAGTTTCCAACATGTCAGGTGAATATTCAAAATTGCTCTTAAATTCTCAAAATTGTCAATTTTTTTTTCTAAAATTCCCGAGAGTTTCTAAAATTCTTTTTGATGTCTAAAATTCCCAAAACAATTCCGAAATTATGTAGCAAAGCCTAATTCCCAGTCTCCTCAAAAACCAATTTGATCTGGTTTCAGTTAAATTGATTTGATTTCTGCGATGATAGTGTCTCCAATTAGAGCCCCAGCACTAGAAGACTTTATAATTCTTATTTGCAAAACATAGCTAGCCAAAATAAGCATTGCCTTGACAAAAATAACGTTTAAAGAATTTTGACCAGTGGGGGTTGATGTCATTAATTTCGTAAATATTTATATAAAGGCGCTTGACATCTTCAGTTTCGAAACTTTACTTACAATACCAGAAAACCCACTCGGAAATTAAAACTATCAGTTTTCTCGTAGTAAATTTCCTTTGGTCGGCGAGAATATAAGGCAAATTCCAACCAGCACTATGCTTCCATTGACTTGAAAAGGCTTCGTCAAATCCTCATTTTATCAGGGATGAATTTATTTAATTTGAACCTTTAAGATTGATTTAAGAAACTTGGTGATAAAAAGCTTTACTTATAAAACGAGTGAAAAGATAGCTACCATGTAGTTTTAATGAGCATAAATATAAAGCTGTCGAGGAAAGTTTAACCAGGTACATGTATATTTCACCATAATCGATTAAATGTGCAATCAACTATAATATATTCACGACCCATCGATCTGTCGACAGCTGGCTAAAAATACTATAAACTCACTTGTTCCATTCGTTGGTGAGGCCGTCGTCGAAAAATTCCCTGCTATGGATGTAGCTGGAGTAATACTTGACTCCATCTTTCTGAATGGTTTGTCTTCTTTGTAATTATGTGCTCTTTGAGGAGAGTCTGAAAAATTGGCACTTCCCGTACGACTTAGCTTTTTATGCACCCCAAATGATTGCTATGAGATGCCCACAATCTCGCTATCGTCTTCACGAATCGAATGTGACATTCGAGGAAAGGCTTGGTGTTAACATCGTACCAATATTTTTTCAGGAAAAATGCATCCGTAGCGAAGTAAACCCTTGGTGATTGAAGACGTTCGTAAATATTTCTTCCCCGCGGAGCGTACCCAAGGAGTTGTGACACGAAAGAAGCACGTGCATTTGAAATAACCGTCCAAGTCAGTTCGAGATGTAATTGTCTCGAAGGAAATCGCTTTCCCTTGTAGGCTATCGTGAACAGAGTCGACTTGGGAGTAGATTAGCCTTTTGAGCGCATTCCTTTGCCAAAAAATTTACTACACAAATTGAATGCAAATTTACATAAAAGCGTCCCGCAACATTGCGCACAAAACCAATGAAGACTGCAAATATGCGCATTCATTACGGATTCGACATATAACACTTATTTTGTTTGAATTACGTTATGTTTTATTTATATATCCTTTGTTTTGATTACATCTTTGCTGTGCGTTTCATACAACAAAACCCTCAAGCCTCGTCCACACTATGCCGGATAAATTTGAAAACGCAACTTTATTGTTACGGTTTGGCCTTCCGTCCACACTACAACGCACATATCCGCATAAAAAGATCCGCGAAAACGGAACTTTTTGAATACGCTCTCCAGAGTGGAACAATTTGAAAACGCAACTTTTTTGTATTAGTGTGGACGGAGAACTTTTCGTATCCGGAACTTTTTGAATACGCTTGCGTCATTTTGTCATGTGATTTATCATGTTTTCTGTGTTGTTGACAATAATTTCTTCTTTAATCGCTTATTTGGAGTTAAGTATTGCCTCAGTTCACATGAATATTGTACGCCAGAGAATCAGGAATAACTTAAGACAATCATTGGTGTCAAAGGATACTAGGAAAGCTACGCGACGCTCTTAACCTTACAAGCAGAGACGCTTCTGGACTCGACCTGGCAGAACGATTGCGTGGTGAGACAACTTTGTTAACGAATTTGTTCTCGCTGAAGAATGGAGAGAAATTTTCGAATGTCTACTTACTGTGAGCATGCTCAAAGCGAGATTAAGCAATTGTGCCGCCGATAAAACGCTGTAGTGTGGACGAAAAACTTTTGTTCCGTTTTTGCACCTAAAGTTGCGTTTTCAAATTTATCCGGCATAGTCTGGACGAGGCCTCAGTATAACTTGGGGGACTTACAACGAAAAATTATTTTTATTTTCGTTCATTGAAAGCTTTTTCCTGTAAATTCTTGTTCTCTGGACAACAAAGGTTAGAAGAATAAAACACAAAAAGAGCCGAAAAAGGGTTAAAATCAGTAAAATTTGAGAGAGATCAGAGTCGTAAAATGATCTCTTCAATGTCTATAGTTTCTTGTCACGTTCCTATATAGGTAGTGATCGTCAAAGAAATTTTGGGATCACACTCTTCGATATTCAACACGAAAGAGCAAAATTTAATATGGTAGGCGGTTTCGAGCTCCTTTCTAGTGTCATGTCTGAGCAGAAGTTTATAACTATGCTAAATTAGATTCAACTATTCCGGGTCTTGCAGGACTGAAAATCACGAGTAAATTGTCTTTATAATCTAAATTCTTATCAGTTGAAATAACTGATGTTCTTCCATGAAAGCTGCAGTAAGGCATAACTAGTTGGAACGGGCAAAAGTCCTTCTCATAAATAAGAAGTGTTTTCAAATTATCTACTCCTTCAAGTCTCCCAAGGTTTTAGTTTGGAACATGGTGTTACAACAATTAAGCAAGTCGGGAACTAAATGGCAATACTTTAGTTTCTAAAAGAACCTTTCATCAGCTTCTTGTATCAGTTTTAAACTCTTATAGGCCTGTACATTACCACGTGTACACTTTAAAAAAATCTCCTTGTTCTCTACACTTACAATACAGATTCGAAATGAGTGTACTGAAACATTGAAACTTGCTCGAGTTTCTTCTTTTTTCAATTTTTCATGGAAGTATTGTCAAACAGTCTAATGAGCCTGACTTGAAGAATTTTAGTAAATTAAATAATATCCCAAAAGCAAGCTACTTTCGGATTACAAGGGAAAGCGTATGTGATTGTTATTCATAAAACGAAAGTGATGAGGTCGTCTTTCCAGTGTCCGGCGGGATTACTTAATCCTCGAAACAATAAAATATACTTCATTAAAGCTCGAGGATTAAGGGAACTTAGCCCATGAATTCGGACACGTCTTGATCCAAGAACTTTTGTCTCCTCTTTGAAATACCATAAGTGGTTCGCTCCTGAATTTCCCTCATAACGGTCGGCTCACGATGTTGTGGAAAGTGGACAGGGTTCGTTTGGATGATTTTGTGCCAGTACCGAAGTCTCGACCGGTGAGTGTAAACATTAAGTACTCGCTTTTGTGTAGGTACTGCAGTGACTCACTTAACAACGCGAAGTGCTAACACAGAATTTCTAGTTTGTTTTGGTATCAAAGGGCTATTTGAAAGTTTTAAAACCTTTGTTAAGTAATAAAATCAATGAGAATTTTTCCTTATTCTGTCTAAACTCAGTGAAATTAAATGCCAAGAACTGAAGCTACGCATCATCACGGTTTATTGCAAGATTGCAAGATCAACGAAGTTGCTCTCGTTCAACACCATTTGAATAATTCGTCAGATAACCATGCAAGCATCAACGACATCTTATATCTTACATCTTAAAATTTTTAAAGAGATTCAATCTGAGTACTATTTTTGTTTGGCACATTCCGTCATCAAGCGAATTTGCGTGTTACAAAAAATAAAATTTCTTTTTGCAGATTATTGCCCAAAACTCGAAGCAGACTTAATTACATAGAAATTTAACCCTTATCAAAACTTCTTTTATAATTATTGCTTATTTGAGTTCATTAAACTGGACCGTTTGCGATGAAATCTAAGGACCTCGTGACCAACCATTTTTACCGTTTGGCCACCTTGTTTGGTGCTGTTTGATCGTGTTTAGTCGTGTTTGATAAAATTTTGAAGGCCATCAAACATTCGATCAAACATGTTTGGCAAGTGCATACGTACCACGCTTGCTCAGTGGTTGTGTATCCCCGTGTTTTTTACGTATTCGTGACCTATAATTCTTTGCTTGTGGAGTTTGATCTGAGTTAGATCTGGACCACTCACTTCAATATCAGCATGTTTGGTCACCAAACAATGTTTGATGTTGTTTAAACACCACACATTTCCCGTTTGTCCAGGTGCTATGAAGTATTTTTTCTCATTCATGAAGGAAAACTGGGTGCTTTCAAATGATAAGGCAGAAAGAAAACTTTCTAACTAAAAAAATAGCTGCTTCGGCGAGGAAGAGATCAATTCAATTAATTTGGCCATTAACGAGGCTGTCGGTTTGTGTCCGATGATGAGGACTAGAAAAGATTATATGAAAGATCACTCAGAAGCCTGGGTATTTCGTCTTTTTTTCGCAGGGCCGTCATTTTTCCTCAGGTCATCACATACTTGGAAACCTAAGCTCAACATTAGACGCCAAATATGCGCAGATGACTTATGGCGAACATTACAGGAAGGTACGTCATAATGTTAACGTCATCTACTCGTCCTACTATTGTTATTGCGCATACGTTCTGCGCATCTCGAGATACTCAGATTTCCTACGGGTGGTGCTTATGCGGAGAAAGCAGAACTTAGCAAGTGCCCTCGGAATCCAAAGAGAAAATTGGGGGTAACCACTCATTTTTCAGAGATAATTAAGCTTCAATTTAGAAAAAAACGCCATACATTGCTTTGTATTTTAAAGCTTTTTACAAATATTGTTGATTAATTGTCTCCGAAAAATGCGTGGTTACCCCCAATTTTCTTTTTGGATTTCAATAACACTTGCTAAGATCTGCTTTTCCCCCATATTCAGTAAACCGCGAAAAAATTCCTTTAAATTAGTAGGCAGACTAGTCGCTTCCCACCATGCAGTGTGCCCCGTGTTCGATTCTCCTACTCAGCGTCACTATGGGGGTTGAGCTTGATGGTTCTCTACTCCTTTCCGAGAGGCTTCTCTTTTCTGGTTTTTCCCCTCTCCGAAAAACTAACCTATGAATTGACTTGACTTGATTTGATTTGACTTGATATCGTACAATGTCCCCATTTAGTGCCGCAGCTATAACTACAGTTGACACTGTTTATTATATGTTTTTCTCCCATGATTTTATAATTGTCATCCTCAGAAAGTTGAAGCCGCATTGAGTCTCGAGCGACAGCGTTATGCCGATCTTTTGACCAAACAGAAGAAAAATGCTTTAGGACAAAAGACAATCATGCCAAAGGCGAAGAAACTGGACATACCAATGACAGGAACTCAGCCGCGATATGATTTAAACGAACTTCGGCACAACCAGAGGAGATGCGCGGCGTTGCTATTCGGAGCACGAGAACGAGGTGCACATAAACTGCCAATCTTGGTACGTCTTGGTGATGACTTGTACACTATCATGGCGCAATCAAACGGTTTCAGCGTGTTTTTCAACATTACTGAACGGCATAGTTTGATGTAATTACACATTTGTGCTGCGTTCAACGCGCAGTTGAATGAATTTTTAACAGGTGTTAAAAACAGTTAGAGCGGACCTATATCAGATGTACACTCAATAGAAGTGTTATAAAAAAAATAACATACACTTTTCTTACACGCTGCAATTGCCGTCTCCAAAAAATTTAGGGAGACTGTTACGAGTGTGGCATTGTGGGACTATTCGGGGTTATGGACTCTGCGTGCAACTTATGAAGTAAATTTAACAAATTGATATCAGTTTTTCATGCGTCTGTCCTGTTATTGATCATGACTTTCGTCATAACATTGTCAAAGTAGCTGTAGATCCATGAGGCGATAGCTGAGTGGATCCGCAGACTACTTTGACAATGTTATGACGAAATTCATTGTCAATAACAGGACAGACGCATGAAAAACTGACATCAATTTGTTTTTTACAATAACAAAAAGGCAGAGGGGTCAAAATTAAGTCAAAACACAAGAAGACCGCGAGACAAAAATGCGAGAAACTTCAATCTGACGCCAGCAATATCACGTCATCCTCGCATCGACATCATTCATGTCTAGGAATATAGACAATTTATCTCACAAGGTGTCCTTTAACCTCTGTTCAAGTTAAAAGATTAACGGCTGCAATTCCCTCAAACCTAAAAATAGCACCAACCCCAACGCTTACCTTGCTGGTGCAAATGCTTGGACTTTATCAACTACACCAGTCATATACTTAAGAATGAAAAGATACGTGTAGAATATGAGTTAATTAAGATAAATTTTGCCCTCTAAAACCTGACTTGTGTTGACGGAGGCTAATAAAAAACTGCCTAAGATTGGCATTTTGTCTGATGTAGACCATTAGGTGAATCATCCTTTTCGTCTTTAATTTTGAGCTTATTCTAACTGTCGCAGGTTTTCATTTTGCAGGTACGATGGGCTCCCAAGAGGCGTGAAAGCTACTACTTAATGAGCGAACGTGTATACAATGATCGTTTACTTATGAAAATGCGAGCAGAAGCAGGAGACAGTCCCCTGAACTTTGACTTCGCAAACACAAATGGAGAAACAGATGATCTCCTCGAATTCCAACAATTCATCAACAAAACGTCCCAAGACATCAAAGATCTGAGCTTTGACACAAAGTACAAAGAATACTCTTGCAATTTTAACACAGACAAGACGAAAAGTATTGCAGAGGAAGGCACAGATGTGGAGAGTGAAAGCGAAGAAGGAGAGAAGCGCGAAGCGTATTCGGCTTCAAAAACGCAGCGAAAGGTGGTGTTTGGTGATCACGTGTCTAAATCGGATTTAGACCTCATTGATTCTAAGCCTTCTGCGCGGTCAAAACAAAGAGACTATAGAGACGAATTCGGAGGGCTGGATGCTAGTGATATTAATTTTAGTTTCGAGGAGTTCCGGGACAAACGCCCGCACCGGAGAAGTGCTGTGACAGGAGAGAAAACTTCAGTGGAACACATAAAAAGTAGTTTTAGTGAAAAGGGCTCAATGATAGATAATGATGTGTTATCTGGCCCGCAATTGCAACCCATTTCGCGAGAAACTTCAGTATATGATGATTACAGCAGTGATTTCACTTCCGATAGCGACATGGAAGCGCAGGTTGACGCAGCCGACGAGAAAAATATTTCTTTCTCGGGTAATGGGGACCAGTTTCTCTCATCAACATCAGAGGAGAATTTAAAGCACCAAAACAAAGATTGTAAGCATGCTCCAAAGCAGAAGACTCACGAATACAACAAAAGACTCCCCAGACTTTTAAAAACCTCTGAGCTAAGGGCAAAGCTGCCACCAAAAACCCGGTCAAAGTTGGAAAAAGTCGAAAAAGAGGTGGACCACAGTTGCATGGAGCTTCATAAGATTGCGTACGACAGAGCCTTGACGCTGGCAAGATTCAGGTCCTTGCCCTTAAGCCACTCTTTTTTGTCTCAAAATATAAGTAACTTGAACAAATTTTCATACTTTCATTGTATTTCTCATAAAGAGAAAATGTTAGGAAGAGAGGCCGACGAAAGTGATCGAAAAAAGGAGAAGAAAGTTTCGACGACGGAAAAATTTGGAAGAGAGGCTATTTTTGGCAACATAGATATGGATGATTTTTACACTCAAGAAGATGAACTGATTTATTATATCAGACCAGAAGAATTGAAAAATGTGGTAGACTCCTCAGCTTTTAGCGGGGAACGAAAGTGGCAGAAGAACGAATGAAATTTTTTCGCACACGGAAACAACCACCTTGACTTCAACTTGTCTCTCATGTCTTGGTGCCAATGCGACGGATAAGTGCTGAACGGAGACTCTGTCGGTCGCAGAGAAAAAGACGCCCATTCTGACTCTATGACGTGAATTCCGGTGAAGACATATTTATATCAAATAGAAAGAGTAGAATGTTTCCGAGGACGTCCGAACAGGAGGCATTCTTAGGCGCATGCTGTAGAGCTCTTAGACGGTTCATTTCACGTTTTGTTGTTAAAACTAACCGTGCGTCCTTGAAAAGAGCCTTCTGTGAATTCAAAAATAGCGACCCTATCCTGTACTCCACGGTTCACTACTGTCTTATCATTTCAGTTCTCTCCGAGATGAGTTAGCTTTACTTTTAGGTTAGGGTAATCCAGCTAATCCGGATTATGAATAGGAGCCAGCATGGAATAGGAATAGCATGAATGCGCGCAAGAGTGAATTACAGAAGACTTTGCGGCCTTGCCCCAGCAATTTGCCCCAGCACAATCACATATGAATTTATTTTTAGGTACACTTTGCGCGCGAAAAAAACAAAGGGCAGCCAATTTTAACCAATCAGAAGAAGCCATGTCACTCGTGATTGCTTCTGCCATGTTTTTTGAGGGACATGACAACTGATTTTCGCGGGAACGGGTATTGTAAAAGTAGACCCATTTGTGACTCCGTCGGGGAAGCCCTCCTATGCCATAACAACCGGCTCTTATTGAATTCACTCTTGATGCACGTCACTACAAAGAATAGTTTCAGCATTTAACAAGTGCTAAGCATTCGTAGACTTCTGGTATGACTATTTATTTATGTGGTTATTGCCTGCGTTTGTGTCTTTAACGAACAACCAAGCTTCAAGAAAGAGCCATTGGTGGAAATTTGGTTTCAAGTTAAAGTTTCAAATTTATTAAAGGCTTATAGAACAAATACAACGTAAAATTGGTTCATGTCCTACGACTTTGTAAATCCAGCTGTTTGTCTTTACACGACAGAAGAATTTCAGGGAAACTTTGTGACGTTTATTGTCACTCAAGACGTGACACGAAAAGCTAGGGGACTATTCGTGACGCTTATTTACAGCTTTGATGTAAATTTTGTTTGCCACCACAGTCAACATTTGCAACAAAAATTCAGCCGCGTTTCAACGGTGTAAATATAGTTCTTACAGGAGCCTGCATGTGTGTTCCTCGCATTCTTTTATCACTGCGGAGCGAGTTCAGCGAGCAAGCAGCAACATATAACATAATCAGAATTTGAAACAAGTTCTTGATTTTTTTTGTCCTTGCTGGCTTTTTACCATGATGCATCGCACTATCAACCAGAATGCCATTGCGCAGCGACCAGAAAACATTTCTCTAACATTACCTATGAAGATTTTAACTTCCTTAAAAACATTTGTCCTGCTTGTTCACTGTTCGAACCCAGAACGCCATTTCGTCGATAATTCGTCTTTTGGACATCCAAACAGAAGATCTATAAAAGTACGCAATAACCTGCCGTCATACAATACACATTAATCCACATCAATCCACTTTATCTTATAATGTTCTTTTTCGCAATTTATTCGGCTGGCCGACGCCACTTCGATAGTATTTAGGCCTATGTAACCCAAAAAACAGCCTTTGACCTTATAAGCTTCCTCAAAAAAAAAAAAAAAAAAAGATTGCGTGCGCGCAGTTTCTCCTCGATTAAAGCAGTACCTTGGAACATCGTTTCCCAAAGGTCAAGAAATGATGGAAAATCCCGATATCCTGCTTTTTCTTTTTTATTGAGAAATATCGAGATAGCTTTTGCTCCTCTTTGCACGAAACAACATACCGCATAGCAACCTCGGTGAAATAAAGATTGCTAATATAATTGGTTGATAAAAATGCTTGGACTATCTAGAATGAAGGGCAAGACAGGAAAAGGCCACCTTTCTTTATTGTTTTAATTGGACGTGTTTTATTGAAACGCAATTCTTATGATATAGTGCTTCAAATGATAAAATACTATTTCACATATATTAGCTTATATATTCCATTTGAATTACTCATCTCCCTTTGTTTTTTTTCGAAACCGACGACACAATATATCAAAAGCCTACGATTTCTTGTTGCTGTGAGGTACTTTGAAAACATTTAGATAACTAGTTCGCTTTGAGTGATGCCATAGATGTTTTTTTTTAATGGCGTTTATACCAGAAGTATTCTCGAAAAATATTTTGAAAAGATCATCCTTAGAAAGGGAAGCATGTAGACAAAATGAGCCAGGACTATTGGCCAAAGAAAGATGAACAAATATGGTACGTGCAAAGAATTACATCCTACATTTGCCAATTTTCTGTTGACATAGTTTTGTTTAATTACAATGGGGTTTTGTGAGAGCGACAAAGTTTTGTCTTTGAAGATTTACAGTCGGTTGACGTGGTTGGTCACGTTTGATCCAGACATAACTCAGACACTGTAAATTTCATGGCGCTAGTAATTTTGTTGATTGACATTCACTATTCGCCATCCTGATTGGCTGTTACAGATTGACAGGGAATTCCATTGCGAGGGAAATCGAATGCTCGGGTGATGGAAAGCGACGCTTGAGTCTTTCGCAGGAATATTTCTCATCTTTGGGGTTTTTCATAGCTGTTTAGGAACGGAACAGACAACCAATGACTAGAGAAAGGTAAAGTCTTGTCACTGTTTCAAAAATGCCACTTTTCAGCTGTTTTACTGCGGAATATTTTGATGAAATTATGCCGACATTTTGGCACCAAACCATTCTGCTAGTTGTTTCTCGAGGAAACGGCATTTTGTTGATTATTTGGAGGTGTTGAAATACACTTATTCTGGTTTCCTCCTTTGATGGGTTTACTTTTTTAGATTTCCAGTTCATAGATGTGAAGTGCTGTGTGCGCAACTTTTGCTTAAATTGGCTCTAAGTAAATTTAGCTCAGAGTTGGAGCTTAATCTGAAATGAAATCTTACAATAAGCTGAAATCATTTACTTTCTAACCGACATATTACTTTGATGCGTTTATTTGCGGTCGAAAATATGTTTAACTTTATGGCGAAAGTCTTTTCTCTTAAAGATAATTTGAGTTTTGTACTCAATTTACTGTTTCGATCATTCCCTCAATTAGCTAGTCTTCCAATTAATAATATTGTGGAAGGAGTACTTGATTTAAAACAAAGCCCGTATATTGTTTTTAAATATGCTAGGGCTTAGCAAGGTTTTGCTCCATTTATTTATTGCAGGTATGGCCAGACATTTTGTAAACTTGATTCTGGCTCTGTTTATCTGCTTTAGTCAAGGTAAGGCTGGATTGTTTTCTGTAAAACAAATTTGGTTTGGGGGCAATTGTACGTAGTTCAACTTGGACTTGGTTTGTCTGGAGTTTGAGTTCTTTCGTAACCATATTCTTGTCTGTAGTCAAAAGCCTCATTAGATGCGATGAATATTTCTGAGTGCAAAACACAATACATTCTTGATAAGATCGAAGTACATGGGAAGACTTTTTTATATATGTGTGGCCGTTGTTTTGAAGATTATGTAAAATGCTGGAGGGCAAGTATGGCTGAAGATGTAGCATTGACAACCATTTGTTGCAAGTATTCCTTGAGAAGGTTGATTGAAAGTGTTCCTGTTCTTGTGTCCACACCACACAACCTTGGAATTGATTTTTCCGAACTAATATCAACAAAAAAAAATTTTTTTTTTAAAAACATTGGTGTATAGGGAAGGCTGAAATTTGAACAGTCTTGATTCTTCACTCAGTTGGTCGTCTATAATAGTATTGGTTGTTTCACTCCCACAGGTTCCCCAAGCTCATAGTTGGGTGATGTGGGGTAAAGCCAACAAAATTATTAAGGATCTGTTTGGGAATTCCGATTTAAAAGAATCTTGAAAAGATATTTTTACGCGAAAAAAAGTTATCAATTATAAAGGCCGAACCTTCTTGCTATGGGGTGGGTTGATCTCCTGTGTTGTGGTTTTTTTCCCAGATTCGCATGCGAAATAATGTAAAGCCATCATCAGTTCCTTCGGTTGTCAATGGATATATAGGAAGGATATTACATTGCCTGCGCGGGGGGCTACTGAATTTTATCTTCTTTTTTTTTTTTCTTTTTTTTGAGTGCTTGAATAGTATCTCTCACGAGGTGGTGAGCGTAATGCGAACGATGGAGAGAGTAAGTTTTCTATGCTACGGAGAAGAATAAAATTCGTATCTATAAAGCGGCCAGTGTACTGTTCTGTTTATGATATAGATATTGTAGGATAATGT
This sequence comes from Montipora capricornis, assembly GCF_036669925.1. Lineage (NCBI taxonomy): Eukaryota > Metazoa > Cnidaria > Anthozoa > Scleractinia > Acroporidae > Montipora > Montipora capricornis. The sequence continues at coordinate 36,166,556 of NC_090883.1, forward strand.
CGATGATTTAAACCAACTGGTTTTATTCATTTTCGAAATGATGGAAAAAGTTGGCACCAACACCGTTAAGAACACGCCTTGTTGTGTAACATGAAACAAGATATGAACGTTACGAAATAACAAATCATGATAATGTAAAATATTTGCAATAAAAATGTTAACGTAAGTAGATAAGAAATTTTATTAAAGCCACAAAAGCATCTTTGTACAATGAAGAGAATATGTACTCGCGTTTTATTGGCTAATCGTGTTGGTTCCCATGACAACACCCATATCCTCACATGTTGAAAGATAGAAAATGATTACGTTCTACTGCGTTGCTGGTGACGATTAATGATTTTTTATGGTAAAAGGAGAAATCCTGGTATTTAATCAGTATATGTAGTTCTATATAATTAAAGTAAAAATACTTAAGGTATGATACACTGAATTCTCCACACGACCAATCCAAAATTGAAGTCAAAGTATTCCTTGTTCAAATGTCCTACGATACTAAAACTCCACTGTTGTATGTATATTCAAGGACAAAGGTTTTGTGCGGTAATACGCAAACCTGATAGCGATGGTCACATTGAACAACCAACACATCATGCAACCCGTTGAGTTTC
>NC_090883.1:36171663-36216663 GCF_036669925.1 Montipora capricornis
TAGGAAAGCTACGCGACGCTCTTAACCTTACAAGCAGAGACGCTTCTGGACTCGACCTGGCAGAACGATTGCGTGGTGAGAAACTTTGTTAACGAATTTGTCTCGCTGAAGAATGGAGAGAAATTTTCGAATGTCTACTTACTGTGAGCATGCTCAAAGCGAGATTAAGCAATTGTGCCGCCGATAAAACGCTGTAGTGTGGACGAAAAACTTTTGTTCCGTTTTGTGCACCTAAAGTTGCGTTTTCAAATTTATCCGGCATAGTCTGGGACGAGGCCTCAGTATAACTTGGGGGACTTACAACGAAAAATTATTTTTATTTTCGTTCATTGAAAGCTTTTTCCTGTAAATTCTTGTTCTCGACAACAAAGGTTAGAAGAATAAAACACAAAAGAGCCGAAAAGGGTTTAAAATCAGTAAAATTTGAGAGAGATCAGATCGTTAAATGATCTCTTCAATGTCTATAGTTTCTTGTCACGTTCCTATAGGTAGTGATCGTCAAAGAAATTTTGGGATCACACTCTTCGATATTCAACACGAAAGAGCAAATTTAATATGGTAGGCGGTTTCGAGCTCCTTTCTAGTGTCATGTCTGAGCAGAAGTTTATAACTATGCTAAATTAGATTCAACTATTCCGGGTCTTGCAGGACTGAAAATCACGAGTAAATTGTCTTTATAATAAATTCTTATCAGTTGAAATAACTGATGTTCTTCCATGAAAGCTGCAGTAAGGCATAACTAGTTGGAACGGGCAAAAGTCCTTTCATAAATAAGAAGTGTTTTCAAATTATCTACTCCTTCAAGTCTCCCAAGGTTTAGTTGGAACATGGTGTTACAACAATTAAGCAAGTCGGGAACTAAATGGCAATACTTTAGTTTCTAAAAGAACCTTTCATCAGCTTCTTGTATCAGTTTTAAACTCTTATAGGCCTGTACATTACCACGTGTACACTTTAAAAAAATCTCCTTGTTCTCTACACTTACAATACAGATTCGAAATGAGTGTACTGAAACATTGAAACTTGCTCGAGTTTTTCTTTTTTCAATTTTTCATGGAAGTATTGTCAAACAGTCTAATGAGCCTGACTTGAAGAATTTTAGTAAATTACATAATATCCCAAAAGCAAGCTACTTTCGGATTACAAGGGAAAGCGTATGTGATGTTATTCATAAAACGAAAGTGATGAGGTCGTCTTTCCAGTGTCCGGCGGGATTACTTAATCCTCGAAACAATAAAATATACTTCATTAAAGCTCGAGGATTAAGGGAACTTAGCCCATGAATTCGGACACGTCTTGATCCAAGAACTTTTGTCTCCTCTTTGAAATACCATAAGTGGTTCGCTCCTGAATTTCCCTCAATAACGGTCGGCTCACGATGTTGTGGAAAGTGGACAGGGTTCGTTTGGATGATTTTGTGCCAGTACCGAAGTCTCGACCGGTGAGTGTAAACATTAAGTACTCGCTTTTGTGTAGGTACTGCAGTGACTCACTTAACAACGCGAAGTGCTAACACAGAATTTCTAGTTTTGTTTTGGTATCAAAGGGCTATTTGAAAGTTTTAAAACCTTTGTTAAGTAATAAATCAATGAGAATTTTTCCTTATTCTGTCTAAACTCAGTGAAATTAAATGCCAAGAACTGAAGCTACGCATCATCACGGTTTATTGCAAGATTGCAAGATCAACGAAGTTGCTCTCGTTCAACACCATTTGAATAATTCGTCAGATAACCATGCAAGCATCAACGACATCTTATATCTTACATCTTAAAATTTTTAAAGAGATTCAATCTGAGTACTATTTTTGTTTGGCACATTCCGTCATCAAGCGAATTTGCGTGTTACAAAAAATAAAATTTCTTTTTGCAGATTATTGCCCAAAACTCGAAGCAGACTTAATTACATAGAAATTTAACCCTTATCAAACTTCTTTATAATTATTGCTTATTTGAGTTCATTAAAACTGGACCGTTTGCGATGAAATCTAAGGACCTCGTGACCAACCATTTTTTACCGTTTGGCCACCTTGTTTGGTGCTGTTTGATCGTGTTTAGTCGTGTTTGATAAAATTTTGAAGGCCATCAAACATTCGATCAAACATGTTTGGCAAGTGCATACGTACCACGCTTGCTCAGTGGTTGTGTATCCCCGTGTTTTTTACGTATTCGTGACCTATAATTCTTTGCTTGTGGAGTTTGATCTGAGTTAGATCTGGACCACTCACTTCAATATCAGCATGTTTGGTCACCAAACAATGTTTGATGTTGTTTAAACACCACACATTTCCCGTTTGTCCAGGTGCTATGAAGTATTTTTTCTCATTCATGAAGGAAAACTGGGTGCTTTCAAATGATAAGGCAGAGAAAGAAAACTTTCTAACTAAAAAAATAGCTGCTTCGGCGAGGAAGAGATCAATTCAATTAATTTGGCCATTAACGAGGCTGTCGGTTTGTGTCCGATGATGAGGACTAGAAAAGATTATATGAAAGATCACTCAGAAGCCTGGGTATTTCGTCTTTTTTTCGCAGGGCCGTCATTTTTCCTCAGGTCATCACATACTTGGAAACCTAAGCTCAACATTAGACGCCAAATATGCGCAGATGACTTATGGCGAACATTACAGGAAGGTACGTCATAATGTTAACGTCATCTACTCGTCCTACTATTGTTATTGCGCATACGTTCTGCGCATCTCGAGATACTCAGATTTCCTACGGGTGGTGCTTATGCGGAGAAAGCAGAACTTAGCAAGTGCCCTCGGAATCCAAAGAGAAAATTGGGGTAACCACTCATTTTTCAGAGATAATTAAGCTTCAATTTAGAAAAAAACGCCATACATTGCTTTGTATTTTAAAGCTTTTTACAAATATTGTTGATTAATTGTCTCCGAAAAATGCGTGGTTACCCCCAATTTTCTTTTTGGATTTCAATAACACTTGCTAAGATCTGCTTTTCCCCCATATTCAGTAAACCGCGAAAAAATTCCTTTAAATTAGTAGGCAGACTAGTCGCTTCCCACCATGCAGTGTGCCCCGTGTTCGATTCTCCTACTCAGCGTCACTATGGGGGTTGAGCTTGATGGTTCTCTACTCCTTTCCGAGAGGCTTCTCTTTTCTGGTTTTTCCCCTCTCCGAAAAACTAACCTATGAATTGACTTGACTTGATTTGATTTGACTTGATATCGTACAATGTCCCCATTTAGTGCCGCAGCTATAACTACAGTTGACACTGTTTATTATATGTTTTTCTCCCATGATTTTATAATTGTCATCCTCAGAAAGTTGAAGCCGCATTGAGTCTCGAGCGACAGCGTTATGCCGATCTTTTGACCAAACAGAAGAAAAATGCTTTAGGACAAAAGACAATCATGCCAAAGGCGAAGAAACTGGACATACCAATGACAGGAACTCAGCCGCGATATGATTTAAACGAACTTCGGCACAACCAGAGGAGATGCGCGGCGTTGCTATTCGGAGCACGAGAACGAGGTGCACATAAACTGCCAATCTTGGTACGTCTTGGTGATGACTTGTACACTATCATGGCGCAATCAAACGGTTTCAGCGTGTTTTTCAACATTACTGAACGGCATAGTTTGATGTAATTACACATTTGTGCTGCGTTCAACGCGCAGTTGAATGAATTTTTAACAGGTGTTAAAAACAGTTAGAGCGGACCTATATCAGATGTACACTCAATAGAAGTGTTATAAAAAAATAACATACACTTTTCTTACACGCTGCAATTGCCGTCTCCAAAAAATTTAGGGAGACTGTTACGAGTGTGGCATTGTGGGACTATTCGGGGTTATGGACTCTGCGTGCAACTTATGAAGTAAATTTAACAAATTGATATCAGTTTTTCATGCGTCTGTCCTGTTATTGATCATGAATTTCGTCATAACATTGTCAAAGTAGCTGTGGATCCATGAGGCGATAGCTGAGTGGATCCGCAGACTACTTTGACAATGTTATGACGAAATTCATTGTCAATAACAGGACAGACGCATGAAAAACTGACATCAATTTGTTTTTTACAATAACAAAAAGGCAGAGGGGTCAAAATTAAGTCAAAACACAAGAAGACCGCGAGACAAAAATGCGAGAAACTTCAATCTGACGCCAGCAATATCACGTCATCCTCGCATCGACATCATTCATGTCTAGGAATATAGACAATTTATCTCACAAGGTGTCCTTTAACCTCTGTTCAAGTTAAAAGATTAACGGCTGCAATTCCCTCAAACCTAAAAATAGCACCAACCCCAACGCTTACCTTGCTGGTGCAAATGCTTGGACTTTATCAACTACACCAGTCATATACTTAAGAATGAAAAGATACGTGTAGAATATGAGTTAATTAAGATAAATTTTGCCCTCTAAAACCTGACTTGTGTTGACGGAGGCTAATAAAAAACTGCCTAAGATTGGCATTTTGTCTGATGTAGACCATTAGGTGAATCATCCTTTTCGTCTTTAATTTTGAGCTTATTCTAACTGTCGCAGGTTTTCATTTTGCAGGTACGATGGGCTCCCAAGAGGCGTGAAAGCTACTACTTAATGAGCGAACGTGTATACAATGATCGTTTACTTATGAAAATGCGAGCAGAAGCAGGAGACAGTCCCCTGAACTTTGACTTCGCAAACACAAATGGAGAAACAGATGATCTCCTCGAATTCCAACAATTCATCAACAAAACGTCCCAAGACATCAAAGATCTGAGCTTTGACACAAAGTACAAAGAATACTCTTGCAATTTTAACACAGACAAGACGAAAAGTATTGCAGAGGAAGGCACAGATGTGGAGAGTGAAAGCGAAGAAGGAGAGAAGCGCGAAGCGTATTCGGCTTCAAAAACGCAGCGAAAGGTGGTGTTTGGTGATCACGTGTCTAAATCGGATTTAGACCTCATTGATTCTAAGCCTTCTGCGCGGTCAAAACAAAGAGACTATAGAGACGAATTCGGAGGGCTGGATGCTAGTGATATTAATTTTAGTTTCGAGGAGTTCCGGGACAAACGCCCGCACCGGAGAAGTGCTGTGACAGGAGAGAAAACTTCAGTGGAACACATAAAAAGTAGTTTTAGTGAAAAGGGCTCAATGATAGATAATGATGTGTTATCTGGCCCGCAATTGCAACCCATTTCGCGAGAAACTTCAGTATATGATGATTACAGCAGTGATTTCACTTCCGATAGCGACATGGAAGCGCAGGTTGACGCAGCCGACGAGAAAAATATTTCTTTCTCGGGTAATGGGGACCAGTTTCTCTCATCAACATCAGAGGAGAATTTAAAGCACCAAAACAAAGATTGTAAGCATGCTCCAAAGCAGAAGACTCACGAATACAACAAAAGACTCCCCAGACTTTTAAAAACCTCTGAGCTAAGGGCAAAGCTGCCACCAAAAACCCGGTCAAAGTTGGAAAAAGTCGAAAAAGAGGTGGACCACAGTTGCATGGAGCTTCATAAGATTGCGTACGACAGAGCCTTGACGCTGGCAAGATTCAGGTCCTTGCCCTTAAGCCACTCTTTTTTGTCTCAAAATATAAGTAACTTGAACAAATTTTCATACTTTCATTGTATTTCTCATAAAGAGAAAATGTTAGGAAGAGAGGCCGACGAAAGTGATCGAAAAAAGGAGAAGAAAGTTTCGACGACGGAAAAATTTGGAAGAGAGGCTATTTTTGGCAACATAGATATGGATGATTTTTACACTCAAGAAGATGAACTGATTTATTATATCAGACCAGAAGAATTGAAAAATGTGGTAGACTCCTCAGCTTTTAGCGGGGAACGAAAGTGGCAGAAGAACGAATGAAATTTTTTCGCACACGGAAACAACCACCTTGACTTCAACTTGTCTCTCATGTCTTGGTGCCAATGCGACGGATAAGTGCTGAACGGAGACTCTGTCGGTCGCAGAGAAAAAGACGCCCATTCTGACTCTATGACGTGAATTCCGGTGAAGACATATTTATATCAAATAGAAAGAGTAGAATGTTTCCGAGGACGTCCGAACAGGAGGCATTCTTAGGCGCATGCTGTAGAGCTCTTAGACGGTTCATTTCACGTTTTGTTGTTAAAACTAACCGTGCGTCCTTGAAAAGAGCCTTCTGTGAATTCAAAAATAGCGACCCTATCCTGTACTCCACGGTTCACTACTGTCTTATCATTTCAGTTCTCTCCGAGATGAGTTAGCTTTACTTTTAGGTTAGGGTAATCCAGCTAATCCGGATTATGAATAGGAGCCAGCATGGAATAGGAATAGCATGAATGCGCGCAAGAGTGAATTACAGAAGACTTTGCGGCCTTGCCCCAGCAATTTGCCCCAGCACAATCACATATGAATTTATTTTTAGGTACACTTTGCGCGCGAAAAAAACAAAGGGCAGCCAATTTTAACCAATCAGAAGAAGCCATGTCACTCGTGATTGCTTCTGCCATGTTTTTTGAGGGACATGACAACTGATTTTCGCGGGAACGGGTATTGTAAAAGTAGACCCATTTGTGACTCCGTCGGGGAAGCCCTCCTATGCCATAACAACCGGCTCTTATTGAATTCACTCTTGATGCACGTCACTACAAAGAATAGTTTCAGCATTTAACAAGTGCTAAGCATTCGTAGACTTCTGGTATGACTATTTATTTATGTGGTTATTGCCTGCGTTTGTGTCTTTAACGAACAACCAAGCTTCAAGAAAGAGCCATTGGTGGAAATTTGGTTTCAAGTTAAAGTTTCAAATTTATTAAAGGCTTATAGAACAAATACAACGTAAAATTGGTTCATGTCCTACGACTTTGTAAATCCAGCTGTTTGTCTTTACACGACAGAAGAATTTCAGGGAAACTTTGTGACGTTTATTGTCACTCAAGACGTGACACGAAAAGCTAGGGGACTATTCGTGACGCTTATTTACAGCTTTGATGTAAATTTGTTTGCCACCACAGTCAACATTTGCAACAAAAATTCAGCCGCGTTTCAACGGTGTAAATATAGTTCTTACAGGAGCCTGCATGTGTGTTCCTCGCATTCTTTTATCACTGCGGAGCGAGTTCAGCGAGCAAGCAGCAACATATAACATAATCAGAATTTGAAACAAGTTCTTGATTTTTTTTGTCCTTGCTGGCTTTTTACCATGATGCATCGCACTATCAACCAGAATGCCATTGCGCAGCGACCAGAAAACATTTCTCTAACATTACCTATGAAGATTTTAACTTCCTTAAAAACATTTGTCCTGCTTGTTCACTGTTCGAACCCAGAACGCCATTTCGTCGATAATTCGTCTTTTGGACATCCAAACAGAAGATCTATAAAAGTTACGCAATAACCTTGCCGTCATACAATACACATTAATCCACATCAATCCACTTTATCTTATAATGTTCTTTTTCGCAATTTATTCGGCTGGCCGACGCCACTTCGATAGTATTTAGGCCTATGTAACCCAAAAAACAGCCTTTGACCTTATAAGCTTCCTCAAAAAAAAAAAAAAAAAAAGATTGCGTGCGCGCAGTTTCTCCTCGATTAAAGCAGTACCTTGGAACATCGTTTCCCAAAGGTCAAGAAATGATGGAAAATCCCGATATCCTGCTTTTCTTTTTTTTATTGAGAAATATCGAGATAGCTTTTTGCTCCTCTTTGCACGAAACAACATACCGCATAGCAACCTCGGTGAAATAAAGATTGCTAATATAATTGGTTGATAAAAATGCTTGGACTATCTAGAATGAAGGGCAAGACAGGAAAAGGCCACCTTTCTTTATTGTTTTAATTGGACGTGTTTTATTGAAACGCAATTCTTATGATATAGTGCTTCAAATGATAAATACTATTTCACATATATTAGCTTATATATTCCATTTGAATACTCATCTCCCTTTGTTTTTTTTTCGAAACCGCGAAACAATATATCAAAAGCCTACGATTTCTTGTTGCTGTGAGGTACTTTGAAAACATTTAGATAACTAGTTCGCTTTGAGTGATGCCATAGATGTTTTTTTTTAATGGCGTTTATACCAGAAGTATTCTCGAAAATATTTTGAAAGATCATCCTTAGAAAGGGAAGCATGTAGACAAAAATGAGCCAGGACTATTGGCCAAAGAAAGATGAACAAATATGGTACGTGCAAAGAATACATCCTACATTTGCAATTTTCTGTTGACATAGTTTTGTTTAATTACAATGGGGTTTTGTGAGAGCGACAAAGTTTGTCTTTGAAGATTTACAGTCGGTTGACGTGGTTGGTCACGTTTGATCCAGACATAACTCAGACACTGTAAATTTCATGGCGCTATTAATTTTGTTGATTGACATTCACTATTCGCCATCTGATTGGCTGTTACAGATTGACAGGGAATCCATTGCGAGGGAAATCGAATGCTCGGGTGATGGAAAGCGACGCTTGAGTCTTTCGCAGGAATATTTCTCATCTTTGGGGTTTTTCATAGCTGTTTTAGGAACGGAACAGACAACCAATGACTAGAGAAAGGTAAAGTCTTGTCACTGTTTCAAAAATGCCACTTTTCAGCTGTTTTACTGCGGAATATTTTGATGAAATTATGCCGACATTTTGGCACCAAACCATTCTGCTAGTTGTTTCTCGAGGAAACGGCATTTTGTTGATTATTTGGAGGTGTTGAAATACACTTATTCTGGTTTCCTCCTTTGATGGTTTACTTTTTTAGATTTCCAGTTCATAGATGTGAAGTGCTGTGTGCGCAACTTTTGCTTAAATTGGCTCTAAGTAAATTTAGCTCAGAGTTGGAGCTTAATCTAAATGAAATCTTACAATAAGCTGAAATCATTTACTTTCTAACCGAACATATTACTTTGATGCGTTTATTTGCGGTCGAAAATATGTTAACTTTATGGCGAAAGTCTTTTCTCTTAAAGATAATATATGAGTTTTGTACTCAATTTACTGTTTCGATCATTCCCTCAATTAGCTAGTCTTCCAATTAATAATATTGTGGAAGGAGTACTTGATTTAAAACAAAGCCCGTATATTGTTTTTAAATATGCTAGGGCTTAGCAAGGTTTTGCTCCATTTATTTATTGCAGGTATGGCCAGACATTTTGTAAACTTGATTCTGGCTCTGTTTATCTGCTTTAGTCAAGGTAAGGCTGGATTGTTTTCTGTACAATGCAATTGTACGTAGTTCAACTTGGACTTGGTGTCTGGAGTTGAGTTCTTTCGTAACCAAATCTTGTCTAGTCAAAAGCCTCATTAGATGCGATGAAATTTCTGAGTGCAAACACAATACATTCTTGAAAGATCAAGTACATGGAAACTTTTTACATGTGGCCATGTTGAAGATTAGAAATGCTGGAGGGCAAGTATGCTGAAATGTAGCATTGACAAAATTTGTTGCAAGTATTCCTTGAGAAGGTTGATTTGAAGTGTTCCTTTTCTTGTGTCCACACCACACAACCTTGGAATGATCCGAACTAATATCAACAATAAATACATTGTTGTATAGGGAAGGTGAAATTTGAACAGTCTTGATCATTCACTCGCTTGGTGTCTATAATATTATTGGTTTTCACTCCACAGGTTCCCCAAGCTCAGTGTGAGGGAAAGCCAACAAAATTATAAGGATCTGTTTGGGAATTCCGATAAAAGAACTGAAAAGATAGTTTTACGAAAAAAGTCTCAATTAAAAGGCCGAACCTTATTGCCATTGTGGGTTGCTTCCTTCCTGTGTGGTTTTTTTCCCAGATTTGATGCAAATTAAGCCATTATCAGTTCCTCGGTTGTCAATGGATATATAGAGGATATTACATTGCCGCGCGGGGATACGAATTTTATCTTCGAGTGCTGAAAGTATCTCTCACGAGTGAGCGAAGCGAACGAGTGAGAGATACTTTCAGCACGAGAAGATAAAATTCGTATCCCCAAGCGGCCATGTAATGTTCTGTTTATTATATAGATATTGATGAAATGTCTAGATTTAAAACAACTTGTTTTATTCATTTTCGAAATGATGAAAAAGTGGTCACCAACCGTTAAAACACGCATGTTGTGTAACATGAAACAAGATATGAAAGTTACGAAAAACAAATCATGATAATGTCAAAATTTGCAATAAAAATGTTAACGTAGTAGAGAAGAATTATATTAAAGCACAAAAGCATCTTACAATGAAGAGAAAGCTCGCGTTTTATTGGCTAATCGTGTTGGTTACCATGACAACACCCATATCCTCACATGTGAAAGATAAAAATGATACGTTCACTGCGCGCGGTGAAGATATGATTTTTTAGTAAAAGGAGAAATCCTGGTATTTCATCAATATCTATATAATAAAGTAAAATATTAAGGCTGAACACTGAATTCTCACAAGACCACCAAATTGAGTCAAATATTCCTTGTTAAAATGTTCCTACGATTAAAACTCCACTGTAGACTTCAAGGACAAAGGTTTTTGCCGTAATCGAAACCCTGCTAGCGATGTCACATTGAACACCACATGGCAACCCGTTGAGTTTCCACTCGCTTACGAGTCTTTGTTTGTGGCTTGGTAATGAGTCTTTCAGTTTGTTTGTCTTTGTTTGGTAACGTCGTCAGGGACGATAAACAAAGACAAACAAAGACTCGTAACCAAGCCACAAGCAAAGACCAAGAGAAAATGAGGGGACAGAGAAGGAGACTCCCGGTCCAGCCCTTGGGATGTGTCATGTCGACGAAAGTTATTTTTAGACGAGCGGAAGTCTTCCGAGACGTCCGCATGCAGGCCAACCTCGGTCCGATGTTTGAAAGAAAATATATATTCATAAGCCTTCCACGTGCGCCATCATTTTCTCTTTTCACTAAGAACCTGAGAGCGAAGCAAGACTGCATGCGGACGTCTCGGAAGACAGACTTCCCCTAGAACAAAGACTTCCGCTCGTCTAAAAATAACTTTCGTGGACATAACATATCCTGGCCAACGCCTTGAGCCTCCCTCTCTGTCCCCTCATTTTCTCTTGCAAAGACTCGTAACCAAGTGGAAACTTAACGTGTGGTGTTCAATGTGAAAGAGGCTCTTTTTCATCATTTTATCAATTCATTTCAATCCGCTAGCCGCGCAACCGAAGCCCTGCCAGCGACGTCAGCTGGCTGTTAGTGTCCCAAACGAATTGAGTTTGGGGGGAACACTGAGCTTGGGGCACCTGTGTTCACTCACGTGATCAACAGCCATGTTTTTAAACGAAAACAAAAGAAAGTGTTTGCATGATAAAAGAGTTCAATTCCGGTGGATTGGGTCGGGACATATGGGCTGCTGTTTCTTTGTTTAGGGTCACAAACATGGCGGCCGTGACGTGTCATGTGAAAACCGAGAAAAAAGCTCTTTGCCATTCAGATCACATTGTAACAAAAGTTGCACTCTCAGTTCAGCATACACGTAGATGCATTGCTATGTTTACATATAATTGATTACCGGTATTCATGAGGAAAGTGGATTCAACTGTCGTGAATATAGAAATAATTGTTCGTACAAAGAATATTAAACATAGGTATTTAATTCGATACTTGGCTTTTTTACTCCATTTCTTATGTGATAAAGTATGTTGGGTGTATACATTTCGAATACCTTTTCAATTTCCTTTTTTCCGGAAAATCTGGTGCCAGCTTTTGATGATAATGGACATTGGGACCAAATTAATACCATGCAGTCATCCCCTTACAATAGTTTCCCACTACATTTCGATCCACCTGATACAGTCGAACCTCGATTATCTAGACTTGCTGGGACTGGACGAAATAGTCTGGATAATGGCGAATATGAATATTGATAAAGAATAAAAACATTTACAAATCGTTTGGAAAACAATGTGGTCTACATCTTCACTGTTGTGAATTACCTGTACACATGTCGGCAAACTTCGTGATCTTTTCCTTGTCCTTGCAGATATCAGATATCAGATATCTGCTGCTTACTAATGCCATATTCAGCTGACAAATTGGTTCTTTTTCTCCTTTCTCTAATTGCAAAATTATAGACTGTTTATCTTTTATGGAAAGAAGGGATTCATGATTGCTTATGATTCAAGGACCCGATGATCGTGAATAAACAATTGTGACATATTGAAGCTTGTTTATTTTGCATATTACTACGCGAACGAGCCAATAGGGCATGAAATTCACTTAGCAACAAAGCAACTCTAAGCAAATCAGAACTCATTCGAAAGTTCATCATTAGTTATGACACGTGTGATTGCTGCTTTTGCTTTTTAAAAGCGAAACAAACTCACCTTTGCTTCACTTTTCAATGCTGTAGTTCTAAAAAGAATATGGCTACGGATCTTGATTATGACTAATAAATATATGTGGCCAAATTTGGACCAGAGAAAAAGTCCAGATAATCGAGGTTTGTCTTTATGAGTTTTATTTCAGGTCACATACAGGGTTCTCAACAGAATTTTGAACAGCCGTTTCTGTGCTTTTTTCAACTGTAACTCAAAAGAACATGGCCAAAGGCCATGTATGGCTTGGGCCCTTTTGGGCCCAAGTTACTAGTGGGCTTCTGGGGGTATGATCCCTCAGGAATTTTTTTTTTTATGAAGAGGTTTTCCTTCAGTCTGGGGTAGCAATCTCTTATTTTTTCCAAGCGATTTTTTATGATACTTTGAGAAAAAGCAAATTTGCTGGATTCACAGCCTTGTTTGGAACACAACATGGATCTGCAAGTGGCCAAGGCTAAAATGTTTCGAATTTAACATGACATGTGCATGAAAATGAGATTCAAGTCCAAGGTAACCAGAGGTTTTTCTCTTCTCGCCACTTTGCGACTCTCTCGCAGCTCAACAAAAACCTCTGGGACCAGTGTACTTTCACAACCGTAGCACTTAGGTACTAGTGACACCCATGACAAGTGTTACATGTTCTAGGTTCTATTGAGAACCCTAACACACAGCTTTGTAGTGTAAACTTAGCACTGCTCTAGATGAAGAATCCACACCTCTATGATCCATGGCAATTTTCTTATTGAATAGGCCACTTCCCAAAATACAACAATACTCTTTGTTTGCCCTCCACAATTTTGCGTAAGAGTTGTTTTTGTTTTCGATCCCAAGCGTTCATTGCTGGAAAATGATCAGGTTATCATTTCAATCATGTTTACTTAATTCGTGTGGATGGGCAAATACAATTTGAAATTCAATACTTCTTATTTCAATACCATCATTCTGATGGGGGCAAACTGCTAAATATGAACTGAAATTTAAAGTCTCAAAGGTGGTGTTTTATGGGAAGTTAATTTATTTCAAACATTTGCTTCTTTTTCATTGGAACATATATTGAAAGATAACTTTCTCTTTTCAAAGACTGTTGGAACAAAGTCAGCGGACTGAAGTGCAACTCCTACCATCCTACCGAGGGAATCTATAACGGCAGTGAAAAGTGCACTCACAATGATGACCATGTTTGTTTTGTCTTGTGGCGCAAAGAAAACATTGCTAACAAGACATCACTTGTCGTTATCAGGAGAGGATGCTTCCATATTGGCCTTGACAACCATCTTGAGTTTTGTCGTCAAGATTGCATCCAGAATCCTGACTATGATGCCTTTAAAAGCGAGAATGTGTCTGGGTTTTGTTGTTGTAGCGGGGATTTGTGCAACACAAATTTTACAGCAGTCGACTATGAAGACTATGAATCCACTATTGCTGTTACTACACAGCAAGGTAAGGTGTGGCTTAAAAGACATACATGTGTACAGTGTATGTCTCTAGGAAGTGCTCAAGGGAAATTTGTCTTTTCCAACTGAAAATGCTATGGAGAGAAACATTAACCCATGGACACCTCAAACACCCTAGGATGTCCCCAGTTGACAAGTAAAATTGTCTGGCGTTAGGCAGAGTAAAATCCGTTAAATCTCACTCCCCAGGGGCAATGGGTTAAAATGGCTTTGAACTGAAAAGTGACATTTCTTGAAGACATGTGATTGTAGTTATTCGGTTATAAGGCGCAGTCGGTTATAAGACGCACCCCAAACTTGGCAATTTAATCAAGCTAAGTTCTCAAACTGAAAATTACGCGAAAATACTCGGTTATAAGACGCACCAAAAAATTGAGAGTTATCAAAAGGATGTGATGAATTTGAGAACAATTATCCTTACACAATTGGCATGCAAACTCTTTTTGTTAACGTAAACAGAGTGAAAAAGGCACGCATAAAACGCATACACGTTTATTTGAACCTTCCGACTTAATAAATAGTCAGAGTTCAGACTTCAGACTTCACGCGAAAGCGAACAGCGCAAAAACTCCCACGGAAAGTCATGCAAAGGTGTTCGACAGCTGAATATCAACACACCACCAAGGATGCAAATTTCAGTGCACAAGAAAGCCTGGATAAACGAAGAAGGTATGCTTTATCTCCACACTGTTTGTTCAGAGAAGAAACTTTTCATGCGAGCGACAAACAGGATTCTTGGAATATTCGAAACAAGGTTTGAACAATTGTATTGTTGTCATGGGTATCACGTTACTGAGCACATGCTCTTAAGGACGTATGCAAATTTCCGTTTGTTTGCTTTTCTCTTGAAGGCGTTTAGTGTTCTAAAGGTCTCTAAAAGCACTATTCTTTTTTAATAGACAACTAATGTCCTTTTCTTGTGTTGTTTAAACTACAAGTTCTTCTCAAATTGTGATCTTAAGATTTTGTGGCGCGAAAATACTTGGCTATAAGACGCACCCCAATTTTAGCACTAACTTGCCACCCAAAGACAGATTTTTCTTGAAAAAAACGTGCGCCTTATAACGGAATAACTACGGTATATGTCAATTTTCTGTTTTCTTTCAAGGCCCAAAGTTTTTTAATAATCTAAGTTCAGATATCACTAGTTCGTCATCTCTTGCAAGATTCAAAAAGAAGCTAAAGTAATTCTTTATTACAAAATCTTCAATCATAAAAGAAAAGTAATCTTTATACATATCTGTATATTACTTTGTAATAAACGAGTTCACACTCTTGAGTGCATCCAGACCTCTCAACTACCCAAAACCTGGAGATACGGGAAAAAACCTAGACATTTATCAACGACATTAAAAATCAGGTGTTCCCGAAACGTTTCTGATTATCTTCTTCAAATAAATATTCATCATTTTCCACCATTTTGACAATGTGAACGAAACATAACTAGAATACGAAGGACCTGTAACAATAACCTTATTTGGCATGCCTTCTAAATATGGTCACGAGGTCCATGTCTTGTCAACCAGGCGATCAAATACGACAAATATACCATACAACTGTTGATTTCTATAGAATATTGTGCCAGAAAATAAATTTAACAGGACAAAAATGAAAATATTGAAGGAAAGTGTCGTCAGCTTGTGAATCTGTTTACCGTGAGATTACCTGCCTCTTGCTTTTTTGTTACGATCACTTCTCCTTGTTATTATTCGTGAGGAAACCTAATTTCATACAAGACGCATGTAAGGGTGTATCCATGGGATGCACAAACAGTTAACACAAATTGTCCAGTTACAGTAAACTACAACCACGGGTAAACTTCAGAAAATGGGGAGAGATTACCAGAAAGATAAATCTATAATTTAACTAGAAGTTATTTATTTTGTTGTAAAAATAGAAAGAGGTTATTTCTTATTATTAATGCTACTAAATTTGGCAATGGAAACAACGAGGCCCTATTAGGGGTTATCAGAAATACGGGATATTGAATCAAGGTAAAAGGCTTATAAGGATATGGGATATTGGAGGGGGGGGGGGGGGGGGGGATTAATGGGATAAAGGATATTTAGAGATACGGGATACTTAGATTCCTCCCTCCCCTAATGGGGCTTCAACAATCAGCACGGCAATACTATCATAATGGGCCCTTTGCATGAAATTGTCACATGGTATAAAATCTGCCCTGCCGGATGACAAACTACGCACTGGGACATCCAAAACAAGGAAAAATCATACTTGGCTGGTTGAAATAGCTTTGTTTTGGAGGCTGTTGCATACTTTTGCCATTCAGCATGGCAGATTTTGTACCATGTTACAGTATCATGCAAAGAGCCCATTTACTTTTACCAAAGCTTTTTGAGGAATGTCAAGATAAAAAGGTGAAATTACGGCATGCAATCGGGCAAGCGTTAGTGTCAAACACTGCACTTTTGATCAATTGGGTTGATGTGGTAAATTGACCACCGCAAAGAAATCTGAAAGTTGATGTTGGCTGTAGAGTGAAGTTAATTTACAGAGGCACTAAACCTGCTTATAGGGTGGTCATCATGTATGTTCTGTATTGTTGGAAAAAAGAAGACATTGAGAAATTGCACGTCTAGTTATTATAATTTCACGTCTCTTAACCCATTGACCCCTTTGAGTGAGATTTTACTCTGTAGGTAAGTAAAATGCTTAGACTTACAGTAACCCATTGACTCCTGAATGGCCTTTCCCCCCCCCACCCTCAGTTGACAAGAAAGATCATCTGGCATTAGACAGCAGGGCTCGAAATAACAGCCGGTCGACGGACAATGTCTGAACTGATTTGGGAGTTGACCGGTCAACCTTTCGTCTTGCTGGTCATGTTGACCGTGTCACATTTGATCGTTTTGGAAATGAACTAAATTAAAATTTCCATGCTGTTCAGTTGTTTCAGTTGTAGCAAGTCGCTGTGTATTGTCATTTGCGGAACTTTGATCTGAAATCCTGGGTGAAATGCATCAAGAACCGTTGTTGACAATGTGTGCTTTAAAGTGCTATAAGCTCTAAGCAACAACGTTTTTGGAAATATATAACGCCAGTTTTGGTTCATGGGCCCCTGTTTTAAGAGTTATTTATTTTATGTAATTTGACAGGCCAGAAACGGTACGTGACTGAGCTAAAATGAATTTGGCCGGTCATGGTGTCCAGAGACCCTCCGGAAATTATTTTGAGCCCTGAGACAGAGTAAAATCTATGAACTCTCACTCTGTGTAGTCAGTGGGTTAAAGAGGACATAGTTTCTGACTGGATACAGACAGAGCTTGTTAACCCATTTTATTATATAAACGCCAATGAAATAGCAAGTGACCTTTCACGTGAAAACATGATATCTTCACATGATGTCATGTGAAAAGATCACTGTTGCTATGGTTACATATAAAAATTGCGCCTTTTGATGCCTTTCATGAAATGATTTAGTATTTCATTGGTGTTTGTATAATAAATAGAATATTACATAGCTGCTTGGAAATACGAAATTTATCTTCCTGTGTCGAAAAATATTTCACTCGTTTGCTGTGCTCACTGGTGAAAATTTTTTCAACACTCGAAGAGAAATTTTTTATCTTCGCGCGGCCATGTGATATCCTCTATGACTCCTGAAGCGTCCCCCCCATTGATGAGTAAAATCATGTGGTGCCACACAGAGGAAAATCTATTAAGTCTCGCTCCTAGGAGTCAGTGGCTTAATGGGACAGTTCGTGTTGGATATCAAAATTGGGGCTGTGTCTAATTACCTGCACTTCTGGACATGTAAGTGTTTTATTTTCAGGTGTTGATAAACAGGAAGCTGGCAAAATAGTCATCATTGCTGTTGCGCTGGTTATTTTCATCGTTCTGTTTGGAGCCATGGCAATGGTTTTGTATCTTTACAAATTTAAATGTAATAGTGAAAACAAGTATGTAACCGCTGGCTCAGAGGAAAAAGAATGTCCCAACCTAAAGCTCGACTTGACTGGGCTGCAGATTGAGGAATTAGTGGGCCAGGGGAGATACGGCTGTGTGTGGCGAGGCTACTTTAATGGTGATGTTGTTGCTGTAAAGACTTTTCCTCCAGAGCACAGGCATACATGGAAAAGCGAGAAGGATGTGTTTGAAACACATTTGTCACACCCAAGTATTTTAAAGGTAACAAAATGATGTTTTATTTGAATGCATGAATGTGTGTGTTTTTTTTCCTGTCAGCAGAGGGACAAATAAACTTTTGAACAAAACTTCCCTAATACACTGCTGGAAGTATGATATTATGTAATGTTTATTGCTCTCTCAAGGTTTTTTTTTTCCTCCTCGCGTGAGGTTGGTAGTTACATGTACAGTGTAGATAAAATAATAGAACTAGATACAATGTACATACATGTAGATAGATGTAGATAAATGGACGCAAGGAAGGAGGGACAGGATGTTTGGATGGATGCTTTAAAATTACAGCTCTCTAGAGATGAAATAGACAAAACTTTACAAATAAAGCAATACTTAAAAAAATATTATCCATTAAAAGACATCAAGTTACTGACGAAAAAGCTATTCTTTAGTCTGTTTGTCTTGCTAATAAGAACATGAAATCTATACATATTATATTTCTTATAATGTTGTTGGCTCTAGTCAAAATCTGTATAATTTGTGATCAGGCTCCAGTTGTTCAATAAATAACTTAATAATTAACTTGATTGGAACTTAGTTTCAATCTCTGCAAAGGTTTCAATATTTGCCCTTGTAACTGTGCACACTCCAAGTACATCTATTAAAGGGTGTGTAAGAAACTCTTGGCCAATGCTTAACATGAAGTATATTATTTTCATACTCTTATCTTTTCAAATGGGGCCGGGATTTTATTGATCTCCCGTTAGATTTATAATTAATTATCTTAAATTTTGAAGGATTCATGTAGAAACATTAAATCTCTGGCTCCTGGCCCTTAATATTCTCTGTTTTTCAGTTTCATTTTGCTGCTGAAAGACAGAAAAGCAATGGTATTGAGTACATTCTGGTTACCGAGTACCACAGCCAAGGGTCACTCTTAAAATTTTTAAAGAGTAACACTGTGTCATGGCGAGAAATGTGTGTTCTTGGCCATTCACTTGCAGCAGGATTGGCCTATTTGCATAATGATGGTGAGTGGGAAATGGAATTGAAAATTAATTGTCCAGGCCCAGTTGCTCAAAGTCAGATTAAGTTAATCCTAGATTACTGGGAAATTGAATTGCATTTGTAATTTCTGATTAAAAAAAAAGTTTATACAAGACATTTACACATGGAGTCTGCAATGTTGATTTTGACTTTGGCTTTCCTTGAGCATAAAATTACAATGTTAGGGCTTTTCTGGTAGGCAAACTATTGTCCAGACTAATTTGCTAAAAGGTGCTTTCTTTTTCCCAGATGACCATGAGATAAAACCTTGCTTTGTTCATCGTGATGTAAGCAGCAAAAATGTTTTGGTCAGCAATGGACTTACTTGTGTACTGTCTGACTTTGGATTTGCCATGAAAATGCCAGAATTTGGAGCAAGCAGATCTAGTGATGACATAATCACTGAGGTAATAATAATAATAATAATAATAATAATAATAATAATAATAATAATAATAATAATAATAATAATAACCTCTACATCCACTAAAAAATTATATCCTCTTTAACCCATTGACTCCTGGGAGTGAGACTCTATAGATTTTACTCTGACTAACTCTGACGATTTTTACTGGTCAGTGGGTCAGTGTTCTCACCAGATTTTTTTCCCAAGGCGTCATATGGCCCATAGCCTTCAAATTTAGGGGCCATCCCCTAAAAAGGTTGGGCCCTTTCCCAAGTTACAATTTTTTCCTACAAGTTGATCTTTCTTGCTGCATTTCGATAGCGAAGTGGAATAATTGTCTTCTACCGGTGGATTGGCTTTTATGGAATCGGCTTCTTGTACCTCAGATGTCGCAACTTTAGGGCTTGAAAAGAACGATGTCAGCCTCTTTTGTTTTGACATCATTGAGCATTTCCTATGAATGTACCCCAAAGTGAATATTCTGAGAATTTAGCCCTCAGTAAAATGTGGCCAGCATTGGGGCCACAAACGGTATGTACGGCCATGGAATAACAGGTTATGTTGGGAGCCCTGAAGATTATGTCCGTGAATGGAATTTGCACTGGCAAATTTACATGTATCAGACAAATACTTGGGTACAAGTATTTTTCAAATATTTGTGCGCCCGTTGGCCATGGGGCGCATAGTGTTGATTATTGTGCACCATTTTCGAATTTTTGAGCATGAATCCCACAAGGGTGCAGCCTGGTGAGAACACCAATGGGTTAAACCAACATAATTGTTCCTTTTTCTTTTGTCTAATTTGCTTGATAGGATTATAACAGAAAGTAGTTCTTTAGACACACAGCGTTAATGTCTGCTTGTATTTATTTAACAATTCGTTAACGTATTATGATAACAGTCATTGATCAAAGCTTTGAGATAATTCAAGAAACATCATGAAAAGATCTCATTGGAATCACTCAAACTTCATCAGCAATGTAAAATGAGCCATTGAGATCACAATGTCAAATCGTCCATTGGTCATCAAGTTTACCGCTACTTGTTCAAGGCAGTAGTTAAAGTGTTCAAGTGAAGCTACAGTATGACCCTCACAGTTATGAATGCAATTGTAGCAATTACATGGAGAAGCCAGAAAAGTCCTGAGTTTTTCAGGCTTCTCCACGCAATTGCTAAAATTGCATTCATAACTGTGAGGATCATAGTGTCACTTGATTACATATCCGCAGTTCAATATAATTGATTCATTTCATAATTGTAATATTATAGTTAAAGGCCCACCTTCAACTGACAGGCATTGCATGCTGTAAAACAAATTTTAATGTATGAAAATCCCACCAAAGCTGAAATTCATCCAATCAGATTGCCACGATAAGCAATTTGAATTTCTCTAACAAAAACAAACGGTCGTAATCTAGCTTTTTTGGACTGCTGGTTTTTAAAAATAATATTGCATAGAGTCTGCATTTCCAAGCATTCTCTCTAAAGAATAGCGATGCTATAGAATTACAAATTTTCAAAGAAGTGTTCAACTGCATGATACAACTTACTGTGTTTAAATTGGCCAAACGGCTGTCATGAGTTTTAAAACCATTTTTCAGGTTGGAACCTTGCGTTACATGGCTCCAGAGGTCTTGGATGGTGCTTTGAATTTGAGGGAATGTGAGGCTTCACTGAAGGAAATTGATGTGTATGCCATGTCTTTGGTGATCTGGGAGATAGCTATGCGCTGCTCTGATATTTATGGAAGTAAGGATGTAAAAGCAACATTATTTTTAAAGTTACTGTGATTTTCGAGCACCAATGGTCAAACTGCATTTTGGCATCCATCAATCTTGATATACTTCCGACGCCTAGCTGAGAGGTGACCCGAAACCACAGATACCGAAATCAATTGATGCATGGCATGACCTACCAATCGGCATCTTTGTTTCCCATGCTACATTGGTGCGTTCAAACTCAGCGCAGATGGAAAGTGATGGAATCTGTGTGAATCTTTTTACTGAAGAACCTCTAAAAAGATATCATAACAATATTTGAGTTGTGAACTTAGCAAAAACTCCAAAACCCTTTCTGGAGGTGGAGTCGATCTTCCCGGCTATGCTAGGAAATTTGGCAGATTCTTCAGAATTATGAAAATTGCAGTGAGCCCTTAGAGGAACGTTTCTAAGTTTCTTGTAACAGATTGACTTTTGAAGGAAATTTTATATTCTTATTGAACTATGAATATGATCTGTTTGGATTTTGTTGCAGCAGCACATCTGGATTTTATGAACTAAAATCTTCCTCTCAGAAGTAATTTGATAGTAGAAAGTTTCCTTCAACATAAATTATTATTTCACAGCAAACTATTTTAATTTTGCTTAACCCAAATGCTAACTTATATTTTTGACTGCCTGAAATTGCAAAAGTGACCTATTCAAAAATGTAAGGGCCTTTTTTTTTCCTGTTTGGAAGTGGAAAAGTGCTCTGCATGCATTGATTTTTTAACGGAATATTAGATAAATGCTAATTTTGGTTTAGCAGATAAGACTTTTTGTGAAGTTTTATTTTCTGAAACTATGATTATCTGAGGTGCTAAGTGTGAACTGGTTGAAAATGTTTTATTTTATTTTATTTTATTAGAAGAACCAGTGTCAGATTACAAGCCACCATTTGAAGCTGAACTGGGACCCTCGATTACAAGTGAACACATCAGAGACTATGTAGCACGGCAGAAGAGGAGACCGGGATTCCCTGATGTGTGGAAAAATAATCACCCGGTAAGAATTTTACTCAGGTTATTGTAATGGAGGGGTAGAGTTGTTAAGTTTTGCTTGGTAACGTAAGAAGTTGTGTACAAAAAAAAGAATGACAGTGACTTTTTCCCTGTAAGTTATGTCGGATGAATCATCACCAGATTTTCTTTGTATAGGTAATTCACATGATTTTGAGTGCAATTTGGAATAAATAAGCACAAGTATATTTTTTCAAAGACCAACAGAATTGCAGGAGCCTGTTTGGTGGGGGGGGGGGGGGGGGGTGCTGCAATTTGTAATCTTCGAAAAATCATGCAAATACTTATTAATAATTTACATGAAAAAATCTCAAGATGAGATTGTCATAATTAATCAGTCTGAGAAGGAAATGCATGTCTGTCACGCAATCGTGCAAAAATTGTGCCATGCGAGGCTCACATTTGATTGGTCATCTGAGACTTCCTTTGATCATTGAGCAATCAGAATGCTTGGTTTGTGACATGTACCTCTTTTTGCACTGAATTACGTCCGTTCTGCCCTCTGTTACCTGGAAACTGCATTGCTCTTAGCCAATCAAACATTATCAGACTTAACAAAAATGCAGGTCATATGCACACAAAATGAAATAATTAAAAAACAATACAAAAAACGTTGTCCCCTCTGAGTTCATTCTGTCCGTAGTCACTCCTTCTCTTAAGTTTTGTGTGTTTCATAGAAATTATTTGACAAAGTTATGAATGTTTTGTTGATTTATAACCAGGATTTAGGATGGTAGACAGGCCAGGCTAAAGGCAATTTGGTGGGAACATAACTTGAATTGGCCTTATGTGCCCACTGGCCTATGTGGTGCGATGAGAATAAATGATGATGATGATGATAACTTTGTCTTAAACTAGCTGTTTTCATCTTTTTTTAATTTCTTTTGTGAACGAAAAATTAAAATTACTGGCAAAGCAAAACTCTGTTTCTGGTCATCATTGCAAAACATTGACAAAACTGCAACTTGAAATTTGAGTATTTTCCTTTGAACAAGCCACTTAACTTTCATAATTAATTTAATTTTCATAATTAAGGGACTACGCACACTAAAGGAGACCATAGAGGACTGTTGGGACCAGGATGGCGATGCTCGCCTTTCAGCACTCTGTGTGAAAGAACGTTTCTCAGAGTTACTCAAAGATTTCCCTGATGGGCTATCCTCCACCAGTTCATTCAACCCTGTGCGGCAAATTGTTCAAAACTATCCTGTGTCAAACTCACAGAGTCCCCTGGGCAGTGGCAAGCTTGTGACAAATAGCCCACCTCCGATCATAGCCACTCAACTTTGGCCTGAGAAGTCATCGAATCAAGGAATAAATATGACCACTGTTTAAAACAACTTGCAGGTTTAATGGTGGAGTTGACATGAATGTACAGAGATATCATTGCTGTTTGTCTTTCTTTGCAACTTCACCTACATGTAACACAGTGTTGTGGTACATGTCAGATATGGTGCTAGATAGCTTACGGATCAATCAGTAGAGAGGGAAGACATACAGTGTATGTGCTATCAAGCAATTACTGTATTTAAATAACTTCATAGCTGCCACATTGGTACAGGTTTACCCACTGACTAGAAGGTTGGAAAGACTCTTGGGACATCCAGGGGCTTCAATAAAATTTGAAGTTGTCAGGTTTGAGTATTGTTACCAACTGTTGTCTTTGGCTTTGGTCACACCTGGGTTTTTTTTATTTCCCATAGTTAGAACTTTAAGTGTGTGCCTGTTTATTTTTGCATAATGTTTGCATTTTCAAATTTTCAATCTCTTTCGCCTACATGTTTGTGATATTGTCTTTTACATTTTCCTATCTGGCAATAAATGTTTTACACTACAGAATCTGATATTCAGAACATGGGAAAATGCTCAGCAGCAGCAGCAAATTAAATATGATTAATTTCACTGTACTATTGGACACCGATAATAGAAAACCAACAAGTAAGTAAGGTGCCACTTATGATTAATTCATTTTCTATTTTTGGTTGGGTTGTCTGCTGTTGTTTCTTCAGGCAACCAAGGCTTTTCATTATACCAAAAACTGGTGGCCCGTTTTTCTGGTCCCCTCGGACAACCGTTTATTTCAAGCACTGCTGGACATTGATCATACATGTATAAACAAAAACTAGCTAGCTATAGGAGGCATTCCTTACGTGTAAATTTTTTTTTTCATCCACAAAAAAGTTAATAAAATCAGTTTAACACGAGGGCGTTGGGGTATCACGAAAAGGTAGAAGAGTAAAGCAAGTCCCAAGTGTTATTAGCCTGCGAACAGGCTCTTTCTTCTACCCCCCAACCCCAGTCCCTCTGGGAGCCTGCTCTCAGGCTAAAGTGGTATGAAAGGAAAGCGCTGCTAAAAAAGTGATAAAAAATCATTAGAGTAGTATACACTAAAACAGTGGATAGGTGTTGAGCGTGTGTGCTGCTTTGGCTACTCAAAGTCCGGATATCTTTTGGTATTCACCTCCGAGCAATCCGCGCAGAATTTGCGCCCAAAAATCCTGTAATCTTTGTGGGAATAAATTAGTTAAAATCATCTTTTTGTTCTATATTATCTCACTGTATTAGTGTATATAAAAACAACTATTCACCTCAGCATTGGTGGCTAATGGTGAATATTATTTTACCTCGCCGCTTTGCAGCTCGGTAAAATTATATCCACCACTAGCCACCTCCTCTTCGGTGAATAGTTGTTAACTTTTAGAATATTAGCATTTTTTTACTAAAATCATTATAATACTAAAAAGGTTTTAAAGCCTGACTCTTTAAGAGTTTTAAAATTGTTTTTTTTTCTTTACCTCTTTGATACAGCAAATATAAGCATATTTTTGTTATTGCAAAACAACTTTCCCTAAAGCAAACTGTGTTAAGTGTTAGAAATAAAGAAAACATCATTTTGATTTATGTCCCATAACCACCAAAATTAATGTTGTTCAAATGTCATGAATTCAATAAGTAATACAGTGTAGATTAGATAATATACTTGGATTAAAATTTGGCCTCAAAGCATGGCTTCGAGAACAAACCCAAAGTAACATCGAAATGATGCACTGGTACATTATTTTTTTTCTGTTAATTTTCTCTGGAGCTGTCTATCAACTAAGGCAAATTTCAATATTTTGAAACGTTTAAATGCAATTTAGTTCTTTGTGAAGTGGCTTAGCACCTTTATAAAACGTTGATGTGAAATGGTTGTTTTAATGCACATCATTTTAATTATCTGCCTGTACTAGGCTTAATTTTGAACTGTGAAGATTATTCATTTAGTAGGTATTAATGAAAGAAAAGGATTAAATCTTGCACTAGACTTACGTTAAACTTGCCAACCTGATGAAGTCTGATGGTTTCAGACGAAATTTCGTCAAGTATAGCATAAGTCTAGTACAAGATTTAATCCTTTTTTTCTAGGCTTAATTTTGGTTATACCTCTATTAAAAGAAAGAGCAAGTCATGGTACCATTAATAAATTATTAAGTCTCATTATGTTCAAGATTAAGCTTCATAAAGAAGAACTGGGCTATCCTTGCTTTTAGTTGTTAGGTATTTTATAGCTATTATATTATTAATTTATTTTATGTTGCCTTACAGGCTTTACATGTTCAGTAAGCAATAATAATAGCAGAAGTAAGCTTTATTACACCCAAACTGGAAAAAAGGAAGCATTAAGAAGGTTGATATGTTGGTTTTAGTCATTACATACAGCAATTATTTGTGGCTATCTCTCGGGCATATTGTACATATTTTCATTCAAGCTTGCAATAAGTAAACCAGTGGGGTTTGTTTGAAAAAAAGTTGACCTCAGTCTTGCGTAGTAATACATAATTTATGTGGCCACCGGTTAAATTGCAGCAGCAATTCGAGGTTGAGAAAGTTAATGATGTACTCCTTGAATTTGAACTAAGCTATTAAAAGTTCAAAAATTTGAAGTGCAAAAAACATTGCAAAAATTGTACATCATTTGACAAGTTTTAATAACGGTTGCTAAAAAAGTGAAGATTTAGAAGACTATGAAAGTGGTTATGGTTTTGTTATTTTATACTCAGTTGAATTGTAGATGTCAAAAAATAATAGTATTTTGAAACAAAAGAAATAAGCATTGATATTATTAGTCATTTGAAAAACAATAGGAAGTAATTTCATATTTGAGGATAGCCTGTAACGGTGGAACCTCATGCTTTTGTTTTATACTGAATAGTTAATTTTATTACAACTGTCAAATATTAATTTCACAACCAAAGAAACAAGTGTTGTTTTTTAATAAAATGTATGTTTCTTTATGTGGATGTTGCAACAATTGCGTGTTGAAACCACTCTAAATGGCATTGGCATGATCAGTTTCCATCTGAGGTCATACACAGTAAATCACCAGGTCTGAGTTGTTCGAAGGGTTGATAGCACTATCCACCAGATAACTCAATTGACAACAACCATCCATTTTTTTTGCTGGTGGATAGCAATTTATCCTGTGGATAGCGTTATCCGCCTTTTGAACAACCGAGGCCTGATAGCCAAACACTGAGAGAGCCAATCAGTATACTAGATTGAAATTTGATAATGTAAAACAGGTATTGGTAGTAATGATAATGAAATGAACTTTAAGTGTCAATTGTATTTAGCGCTGAAACACTAATTGGCGACACTGTAAAGTAATCAAAGATTGGTATTTTTTAGGAGGGGGGAAAACCAGGGTACCCAGAGAAAAGCCTCATAGAACAAAGAAAAAAAAACAGCAAACTCAACCTATAATCGAACATCATTTGAATAAGAAATTCACTTAACAAGAGTGGAGGCTACCTGCGGCGTTTAGGTTTTAATAATTATTACTTTGCATTCAATTTTACCTTCTGCTGCACGAATTGATAGAATTTTAATAATACCCAGAAGTTTGAAGCCAGTACAATAAAGACTATCAGATTTAAAAGCTGGCAGTGGCCCAACAGACTTCAAACACCTTACTGATGGCCTAAAAGCAGTTATCTTTTCAGCAAAACATAAATAAAGCTGTTGGCCAAATGTTGGCGGAGGGGAGCTGTTCTTCACATTAAAATTTTACCTAAAAGCTTACATGTTGAAGCTGAACCACACTACCACCTTTAGTAAGGTATTGAAATGCCATAAATACCGGTATTATAAATAAATTACTGAACCAGAATTAATTTGACCATGGTATAAGAAGCAGAGGCAGCCTGGTGTAGCGATTGGGGTGCTGGACTTGTAATTCAGGGTTCCCTAGATTTACCTATCACTTAAAAAAACATGTCATTGTTTCTTAATTAAGGGAAATTTAGGATGATACAACAATTTTGCTTAAGCCTTTCACATGCAACTTACACCAGAACTCAACCACTAGTATTGTGACAAATTAAGCCCAAAGACACCTTTATGGCATTCACAAGCTGTGCATGGGTAAGATGGGAGAAAGGCATGGTCATACTGCTCGTTGCAAGCAAATGTAGTAAGTCAACATCGTACCGTCAAAATCTGACATCTCCCTCAAGTTTTCTCCATTACAACACCTTGGGTGCAGTTGGATATAGCCAACATTTTTGCCTTTGGCCAGGTGAGGTCCTTAAAAGGGGACAGGTTTTGGGTGGACCTACAGACATGGACAAATTCCTTGGGACAAACATTTTATTGTTCAACTCACCTTTTATCGCGTATTCTGGATTCTTTTGCAAGGTTAGCCCTCCTATTCAATGTTGCTTGGGGGAATAGGCCATTTCCGAGTTCACGTTCGTCTCCTCTTCAAAGCGAGTCTAAGTGCGAAGTTTTTGTCACGGTAATTAGTTCTACTTTACATATGAATGAAAACTAATTTTCAATTAACGAAAACTTTGCACTTAGACTTTCTTTGAAGAGGAGGTAGACATGAACTCGAAAATGGTCTATTGAAGTGATAACAGTGTACATGACTGAAAGTGACCAGATTATGCCCGACATTGATTTGATTGTGTGACGGTGGGGGAGCACCTGAAGTCCCAGAAATGAGTACTGAACAGAGATAAAATAATACAAGTGTCCCGAAGGAATTTGTCCACGGTTGTAGATTATGTTAACCCATTTACACCTAAACAGCAGCCCCCACTGATGAGAGAAGTATTTTGGGCATTTGGTATTATGGGTGACCGAACAGTAAAATCTTTTAAGTCTTGCTCTCAGGAAGGAAAGGGCTAAGACTAAAATAATGTCATTTAATGTCAATAATTATGTGTTCAAGCACAAGATTGCAGTTGCACTCAGCAGAAACAACCAAGGAGCAAATTTTTGATGTCTTTATTAATAAATCACTTTTATTTCAGGAGTATACTAAGTAAATTAAGCAATATAAATGCTTTCAAATTTTCATAAGAAATTGGGTGTATCTACAACAATATTATCATCAAACACTCAAACAGAAAATAATGTACAGTACACCCAAAAATGTAAGTTCATTTTTCTTGTAAGGTATGGGTTTTAAGCACCCCAAATGAAGGTGCTTTGATTAGCATAAAAAATTCATGCAGTGTCCCTAATTGTGTTAATGAGTGTGAATGTTCCAAAATATAATAAATAGATACAGCAATGTTTAAAAATGATCTTTTGTCATTTAAGTTATTGCATTGTGCAATGAATCAGGTTCAAGATGTAACTTTTCATCCTTTAATCACACTTTTCATAGATGTGGACTCTATATAAAGTTCAGATCCCGTAGTTTTTGCTGCCGTCAAATTACATTTGCCACCACAAACCTGTTTTCCTTCAGTGACTGATGGCAGACAATAGCAATTTATGTTGAATGATAAAGCTGCAGGAAACACCTGAAGCAAACTGATGATTCTCTCCAATGTGTTTTGAACACCATAAAGAATCTGCAAAAAACACCAGTATTGTGCAAAAGGACGAAAGTCTGTTTTTGCAGATTTTTTTCTTTCCTGTCTTTAAATTAGAGTTGTCTATGACTTGGGAATACTTCTTTTGACATCACTGAAGAACCTGTGGCTAAGAGCATTCCTTGCAGATATACGACTTATTGGTTCATATGTGAGCATTTGCTGTGTAAAGATAAAACAAATTCATCATCAATTGAACGGTGTCCAAGACATTTAACATAAATACATAAACCTATTTAGTACTCAACTGAGCAAAAGAGACTTCAGCAATAGACTTCTTTATCACTTCCAGGTAAACATACTTTGTTTATTCATGCAGCAGTCAGCACCAATAATCTCACAAGAACTAGTCATGCGTACCAGATCAAAGTGGAATTGAAACATACTGTACAAAGAAAACCTCACTTAGCTGAGTGGATAACCATCAGAATACTCAAAATGTGCCACTTGAACATCAAATTTAGGCATAGAGCTCAAGGTAAAATTTCAGGGAGGTGTGTACTTCCACATCTACGGCAACCTTGCGCCCAAACTTTAAATAAAAATATTCTCAGGGTTTCAACCCATTGACCCCTGGGAGTAAGACTTAACGGCAGACAATTTTAATTTAATTTGCCAAGTTGGAGATGCCCCTTACATGGCTGTACGATGTAGCAAGGAAATAATTATGACTGAGGCAAGGTCCATGGTTAAATTCGTATTAAGAAAGTATTAATCATATTAATTTGAATTGATTTGGGTGCTTTTTATGCCTACAGGTAAAGACTGCACTGGGATCCTGCATTATTAAAATGCAAAGAAAATGATGGAGGCAAGTGCCTCTGATTGCCTCATAATGGCTACAGCCGTGCCTTATAACCCTTGAACCATTATTTGGTGCAGTTCACTATTTGTTGCTCTTACCTGCAACAAGTCTGCACCTGGCTGACTTAGGGCAGGAATAACCTGTAGAAGATTTTGCACTGGCCACTTTGGGAAAGAATTTTTATAGTCAGGCAAATCTGATACACCAGGCCATAACCTTTCATCTGGAGTACCAAGTGTTCTGTTGATAAAGGAACAGATACTTACTTGCAACATTGCATAGCAGCTGTCTAAAGCTAAATTGTCCAAAAATTAACAATAAAATTATACCAGATGCTTTTTACCTAAATATTCGAAAAAGTTGATCAATTTCAGAGTCTCCAGGAAAGAGTGCTCTTCTTGTTATCTGCGAAAATTCAAGGAAAGGTGTATAGTTTAAAGAAAACATTTGGGTTTAACAAATGAATATTTCAACTTTAATTTATTTTATTCACCATCAATACGTATAATAAATTAGCGTGTAGTATCGCTGAGTATTTTTATGAGTTGTTCTGTATTTTGATGAGCCCGCTAGGGTGAGTCAAAATACAAAAAACGAGTAGAAATACTCAGCGATACTACACACCAAAACATCTAATAAGCTATTTATTGTCCAACTTTTTTGCACTAAATTTTTAGCAAATGAATTGTAAACAACAGAGAACGTGTGACAGATTTGTGCGGGCAGGGCAACGTCAGCAACTGAACTAGTCAAACCGGTTCTCTACTGTTACAGTACAATATCATGGAATATTTGTACTCGTTTCGCGTGCTTTCTGTACAATAACTAATACAGTTGGATAATAAATAGTATGATAATCAGAAGGTGGTAAGGCATTCCATATCTTTGGACCTTATTAAAGTATAGTGAACTTTTTAATGTTCATTTGAGTGATATGAAATCAAAGGAGAGCTGAAGCTGTAGTATGATAAAGGATTAACATGCTCAGATTGGGTTGAAAATGTAAAGAAATTCACGAAAAATCCATTGAAAGCCTCAACTACTGACCATTTCTGCAAATATACACCCAATGCTCCAGACATCCACAGGAGTTGAATAATAGCGGCACCCTAGAAGAATCTCCGGAGCTCTGTACCACAGAGTTACCACCTCGTGGGTGTAAGACCTGACTGGGACACCAAATGCCCTTGCCAAGCCAAAATCAGCTAGTTTTATTGACCCCTGGGTGTCTATCAGAAGGTTTTGAGGTTTAAGATCTCTGTGTAAAATTCTATGGGAATGGCAGAATGCTATGCCACTTAGTAGCTGGTATAGATAACTCTGCAAAGAAAAATTAAAAAAAATCAAATATTGACTCGAGTAGTATAGGGAAGGAGAGGACAAAAACCAACACAGAATTCTCTACTCTCTCAAATCCCATAAACACCTTGTTTACCCCCCAACAGAACTGCAAAACAATGAGTATGCATTTTTTTTTGGGGGGGGGGGGGGTAAAAAAATTTATTATGAGATTTGAAAAAGTAGGTAAAGTCTGAGCCAAGTGCCCCATCAGGACGGAGCTTATCCCGGTTTCCATGGCATGAAGCAACTAGAAGTATTTCTACTCCCCACTGGATGGGATGCCAGTCCATCGCAGGGTTACCCCCAGCATTTTCCCTGGTACCCATTTATACACCTGGGTGGAGAGAGGCACCGTGGGAGTAAAGTGTCTTGCCCAAGAACACAACACAATGTCCCCGGCCAGGACTCTAACCCGGACCATTTGCTCCGGAGTCGAGCACACTAACCATGAGGCCACCATGCCTCCCAGACAATGGGAAAATTACCAGTGACCTTTGCAATGGTTGTGCCATTTAGCAGTGATGTTATATAAATCCTTTCTTTATTTAGGGAGAATAGCATCATTGAAACAGATTACAGCTGTGTGAAAATTTGTGGTCATAAACCAGGTATTAATGACTAAATTATGGGCCAGCAGAACTTTGGCCAATGTTGCTGGTTGAAACATTACCTCAACCTTAGTTGACAGTGCTGCCAGTGAATAAGCATTTTTAGATATTACAGTTATGTTAATCACCTTCACTAACTGTAAAGAAATTCCTCCTGCAGACACAGAATCCATATACTTTTTAAGATCTCTATCAAGGTACTCAAAAACAAGGAACAGCTTTTTGTCACCGTGGACCACATCTAGTAATCTATGAAAGGAAACAGCAAATTCAGGAGGGGCATACACTGGGTTTTCGTTAAGGGGATTCTGGGAATTGCAGTTTTGAAAAGCGCAAAGCATAATAAAAGCCAGAAGCACACAACCTTGAAGCGCGTAACTTGTAACTCTTTTCCTTGGAACAAAGCTGGGGATTTTAGGGCCAAATATGGACAAAAAGATTAAAGTTGCATGTGCTCCTGGGGAAATGCAAATGAGGAAATTTTTAACCTCAAAAAATCAGCTCTGAACCAAGGTCAAGGTCACGAGCTTCTGTGAAAACATAACAAAAATTATTATTATATGCTTGCAATGTTATGCAATTCCATTTCAACAGGTGAGGACACCTTAAGTCAACATTATAATCTCCTTTTCAAAACTCAGGCATCTCTGGTTTATTCTTATGCAAAATTTCCATGTCTGCTTATCAGTTGAGTAAAGCTAATGGCTTATTTTCCAAATTCAGCTGTTTGACCCTTTCCACCCAAAAAGTGACAACTGAATAGTTTACTCTGTCTCAAATGGGGTAGACTTCCATATACCAGACTAAAATGTTGCAAGAGAAAAAAGCCATGTTAGACCAATTAAAAATTTCTGATTAGGTATTGTTATATTGATTTTTGCTATTGTTTTATGGCCATAAGTAATATTATTATCTGGTATACAAAAGATGATCCAACTAACTTCACATGACTTTACTTGTTAATGGAAGCCGTTTACAGGTTAAAAGGGGTAGTAATAGGGCCGTTTATACAGCAGAAAATAAGCCGCGGCTTACTCTGGCCGCGGCTTACATAAGACGCAAACACCCCGTATAAATGGTACAAAATCTACATTCATGGCTTTCTCAAGCCGTGGCTTATCCTGGCCTTGGAGTTTATACTCGGATAAATAGTTCCTTTCGCGTATTATGTACGCCGTGGCTTATTTTCTCTCATAGAAACGGCCCTATTATCTACATCTATAGCCTTTCCCAGCCAAGAGAGTCATTTACAGCTTTTACTCTGTATAACATCAGATGACTTTACTCTTCAATGAGGGCTGATTCAGGAGTGACTGGGTTAGAGAACTGCTGGGGTAAATCAATGTGATTATCACTTCTTACTTTCTTAAATCAAATAGACCACATTTACTCATGATTCAGTGTCAAGCCAAGGGCAAAGTATTTCAATCCTGTCAAATGAGTCTTAGTACCTGGCACTTATTGAAACCATCTCAACAAGTACATGCTCATATTGATCCTCAAACTTTGGTAAAAAAAGATTGCTTCTTTCCCTACCCTTCTCCTTTGCTTCCAAAGCAACTGCCAAATGCACTTCAATAATTCGAGGTTACTACTAGTTTGTAATTTAAGTAGATAAGGAAATGTGATTAGCTTGCAAAACAAGCAAACATCAGACCAAAAGTGCAAAAAGAATGGTGCAGGAGGGAATAAAAAAAGCACTACCAATTATTATTATTATTATTATTATTATTATTATTACATTATTATTATTATTATTTATTTTGTGTGTGTGAACTTAATGTAAGACTCCTTAGATGCAACTCATTGATGTAAATAATATTGTATATTTACACTGTATGTGAATTTGTCAATTTGTTAACTTATTACTATTAATTTAATTTTTATCTGTACTATTTACGTTGCCAGTTCACTTCTATATACATGTATATATATGACTTCACACAAGTTTAGGTTTCACGAGTAACCATCGTTTTAATGAACTGAACTCCAGTCGTTAAAATTGCCTCAGTGATGAGTGTGGTACTTGTACCATACAAAACAGTTCTGTAGCATTAAAACGATGGTTACTCGTGAAACCTAAACTTGTGTGAAGTCATAGTGATTGCTCCTCAATCGATTGAGTTGAGCGCTCTACGAAATACGTTCTACTCAAAGAAAGAAATTATATGTATGTATATATATGTATCATCTAATTCCTGTGGTAGTGGCCATCTCGAAAGCATTTGCAACTATGGCCACTACTACACACTTTTTCCTCCTTCTTTTTTTTAATTGTTATGTCCATTATGTATTTTCTGCAATAGTGCATAATAATAAATCTTAAAATCTTAAATCTTCAGTGCAACACTTGCAATATTAACAAACTAGTTCAACAAATAATCTCCAGAGATTTGTTTAGTACCAAGTGTCACAGCAAATAATTACAATTAGATAAGTTAGAGCGAGTTTCAATCGAGTGTCATAAAACCAAAACCAAACTAATTACTTTGGCCAATCAAAAAGGACGGAGGGAAAGCGTGGGAAAATGTGCATGTGCAAGCCACGATTGGTTTTGGTTTCACTTCTGATTGGTTGAAAAAGTGGCGCGAGAACTTTGAACCAATCAATGAGTGAGGTAATGCAAAACCAAAGTAATTCACTAATTACTTTCGACACTCAATTGAAAACCGCTCTATTAATAAAAAATCAATAACTTCAATTCTGGTAAAATCTACCCGCCCACAAGACAGAAGTTTTGAAGAACGCAAATGGTTTCGTTTTCTTGCTCTCACTTAACACGTGGTCATACAGCATTAAAAAGAATAGAGTGACAATGTAATTTTACGATTTGATGATATGTAAGAATAAGTTTCGTTTCGATGATGGGCTTAATGCTCGTTTCTCCACCGTTGTTTAAGCCCCAGTTCATTTCTGCTTATGCCGGTAGCTTCTTTTTCTTTTGGAGCTTAAAATGTCTTCTGTGAGCGCGATAAAAAGCCAATGCGATGTAAAGTTATCCTTACCCATAATGGGCGCTCATATTACAACTTGAAATTTCAATCACATAAAATTTACACGTAAAACGTATTGTGCTTCTTTAATTAAGCTTGCTCATTTGTTCAGAAGATGTCTTACCTTTCGTTAGTGCGACTGAGATACGGCTCAAGGATAAAAACAAAAAAAAGCCAAATAAAGTTTAATTAAAATTCAGATATCTAACTGGAGGCACGTGATAGCCTTTGATGTGGCCAATTTTGACTATAAAACTTTTCCTTGCAGTTAAGTTAATTTAAAACGATTTTCACTTTCACCATTCACTCCCAATCGCTCATTACTCAAATAAACACTCACTT
Organism: Montipora capricornis; assembly: GCF_036669925.1. Lineage (NCBI taxonomy): Eukaryota > Metazoa > Cnidaria > Anthozoa > Scleractinia > Acroporidae > Montipora > Montipora capricornis. The sequence continues at coordinate 36,206,634 of NC_090883.1, forward strand.
GAGGCATCGAAAATCTAAAGCACGCGAAGGTCAAGTTCCTCGTTAACTATATTATGGGTGTATTGATAGCGCTTATTTGTGATTTCTGCAAGGTTTTCTCCTCAACTTATAGGAAATAACGGCGAGGTAAGGAGGCTAAGAAACGGACTATCTCAGAAACAAAATTTGAATAAAGGAAAAGCCTATGTACATAATAAGCTTATAGAGGCCATTGAAGCCAGCAAGAAGGCAGCACATACCTGACAACATTGGGATGATTCAATTCTTTCAACAAAGATATTTCTCTTATCGCTGTACTTGGGACTCCATCAGATTCCCTGCAACACAAAGCTCATTTTTTAACCAAACCTGAACTCTTGTGAACAATGCAAACAGCAACCAAGAACCAAATTATGCGAACAACGTGACGTCCCATTCATTGTTCGCCATCATGTTCTTTCGACCAATTTTCTTTCCACCGCAGTGAACATAAGATTAAGTTTCTTTTCGAAGTTTGAGACCAATTGTCGCACGATTTTCACGTCAGGACTGTCTCTGATGAAGTCCCTACTTTTGTGTAGTAAGCTAGCCAAGGTCACAGATATCACTCACGTATCAAGTCGTATCTTTTTCAGCGCAACAGTTTGCCCAGTTTCTCTGTCCTTTGCTTTATACACGACTCCATACGTCCCCTCTCCAATTTTTTCTAGCTTGAGAAAAGCCTCCATTGGGAGAGAGGAAAAAGGACCAATTTCCTCGCAAATTCAATACACATTCAAGTTTCATGCATCTCTTTCAGTTTGCATCGTTCGCGCTTGTTGTTACACTGGTGATTGGTTGATGTTTCCCGCGTTACAAAATGATTGGCTATCACGCAGAAATCTCGCAAATCTGATTGGCTAAATGCTAGACGAGTCCTTTTACCGGGTCAGTTGTCATACCCAATCACAGTTAACATGGCTGATGAAATAGTAAAGCTTGCTACCCTGTTATAGGAGAGAAATTTATCGATCTTTAATTTGCTGTCATGTAAAACATTTGTCTTTAAGGAAAAGAGATTTAAACTTCTCTTAACTGGGCCGTATAATTTCTCTTCCTTCATTTTCCACGAAGACTTGGGTGAAATAATCCCAGGGAGTATATCGTGTTTTACAAATACAGAAAGAATCCTAAACATACCTTAAGCTTGATTAGACCTAAACGAAAGCTTTTAGGCCTAATGTTGACATTTGTAAACTGATTAATAGGGTTGTTTCGAGACAAAACAATGACCTAGGGCTTGTGACATGTGTTTTGTACCTGCCCAATTGCGAGCTAAACATTGGCTGATGTCTCGAAGCAAATATCTAAAAAGACTTTTCAAAATGAAGCCCAGGCTCAAGCAGTGCGACTGGTTGAGTACTAAGGGCATAGAACTAGTGCCACTAGCTGCAAAGTACAAATCCCACATATTCCTTTATCTGTTTCAAATTTCATTTGCCACTTGACAAAGAAAATCCTAGCAACACAATAAAGGTAATTTGTATTCACAAAATAAGAAAATATGGAATTCAATCAACACCAACGAAAAAGAACCCCCCCCCCCCCCCAAACCCCTGACAGAACAAAAAATGAGCAAAGCAAAAGTCCAGTTGCACACTGGACCCAGTCCTTGTACAGCACAACAGAGTGAGGATAGCATCTGTGCCTGTAAACCCATAAGAAGTGACTCAGGGGCAGATCCAGGATTTTTCTTAGGACGGGGTACACCATCAAGGAATGTCGTAGCTGACTGGTGACTTTTTTTTTTTGGAGAATACCGGTTGTATTAGAAAACCGCAGGTCACCTCAGGAAGGGGGGGAGGTATGTGTGTGTGCACCCAATTTAATTAAATTGTATCCAAATCTACAAGAATATCCATTGTACCAAAATGGTGCACTTCTGTTTGCTATCACGGTCATATTTTAATGTATTTTACAATGAAAGACAAAGCTTACATGGGCTCAAACCAGATCCAACAATTATTATTTCAAAGAACTGCCTTCTCCAAAGGATTGAGTCTAAGACAGCGTTTCACATTTTAAGGCAATTTTATGATGCCATATAAGATAGCAACCAATAATATTATTCCTTAACAAGATGCACTCATTGTGACACAGATGAAACTCTGCAAAGTTAACAAGAATTTTCTGAAGTGGATTCAAAGCCACCTTAACTGTAAATTTTTCTTTTTCCAAGGAGTTTCATTTGAACCTGCTAATTGCTTCCCAGTGATGTAAAAATTAATGGGGGGTTACAAAGTTTTGTTTCACATGGTACTGTAACATGGTTGTTTGGTGATACAGTGTTGTAGAGTCGATCCTCTTAAAGTGTTAAAACTTGTTGAAGGCCTTCTTTGGGCCTTAAACAATTTTAAACTTGACAGGAAAGCCAAGCCTATATTTCACCTCATTGTATGTTTTACAAGACATAGTGCAGCTGAGAAGATGAACCAGGGACTACCAGAAACAATCAGTGGTCAGAACATTTCTCGAACTGGAGATCCCCAGATCGCAAGGCAAGCGCATTGACCACTGCACAGCACTGCCTCCTCTATTTCACCTCATTTTATGTATTACTAATCACACTGCACCATATCTCTTAATTAGTGAATTTGAAACCCCTAAGGCCTGAAAAAATAATGCACTTATGCACTTAAAGGGACGATGTCACAAGAAAATAAAAGGTTGACCATTTAATTGTTTTTATTAAATTTATGATATCTTTTTGACACTAACATAAGAACTTGAGATGTTGAAATCACCTCTCTCTCAACAGTTTGCAGTTTTTCTTGACCTTACATTTTGCGCGGTTGTATGGATATGCGGGAAAAGCAGATCTCAACAAGTGTTATTAAAATCCAAAAAGAAAATCAGGGGTAGCCATGCATTTTTCAAAGATAATTAATCAACAATATTAGTTAAAATTTTTAAAATACAAAGCAATGTATGGCATTCCTTTCCAAATTAAAGCTTAATTATCTCTGAAAAATGCATGGCTACCCCTGATTTTCTTTTTGGATAGCAAGAGCACTTGCTAAGTTCTGCTTTCTCTGAATAGTTTTAAACCGCACAAAAATATCCCTGCATTGGATAGGACAACCGATAGGAAATCCGAGTATCTGGAGATGCGCAGAATACAAGAGTAGGGACCGTCCTTAACATAGCTTTATTGAATTAGTGCAACAAAAAAAAAACACTGGTCTCTTGCCCTTGTCATTTGCATGTCCTTATTTAACCTATTGAGTCCTGGGAGTGAGGCTTAATGGATTTACTCTGTCTAACGCCAGACGATTTTACTTGCGCAGTCCAGGGTGGCTCCAGTTGACGACAATGGGTTAAACCTAGTGGAGAATTTCTTCTCTATTCGGCTTGATCCAGTCACAGCAACTGGTATAATATTGTTAATATTGTACATTGAATAATCTTCCTGTTCTAAAGCTAGTCACAATGAACTGCAAGTACACTTTAAGCCATTGGTCAGGAATAACTGTACCTTGCATCTACTTCCCACTGTCAATCGGTTTGCTGAGTTGTCATGAAATTACAGACACTGTCACTATTTTCATAACAACCGTAACAAGTTATTTCAAATAACACTGTTACTTTATACCATAAGTATCACAAATCTTTGAGATAATGGGGTCCTAATTTCATTGTTATCCTCTGGGCCTGCACTACCGGTAATTACAATATTGGCTGCATTTCCTGGGCTCCAAGTCAATATTTTCCTTATCACAATGTATTAAATGAGAGAGCTGCCCCCTTCTACACAAGGTACCTTCATTTTCATGTCAGGGACCAAGGTTGGTCATGGTCATAGAGACACGTCAGTCCATTGAGAGCTACAATTAATACAATTTTGAGACAATCTCTAAAATACTTGTAGCTTTGTGCTGTTTCAAACATCAAAGAGCTAATCTTCTGTATGCATGGAGGTTTTTACATCTGAAATTGGACAGATCCAAACATTGGCACCGACTTCTTATTTAATCTACCACAGCATTCATCGCCCATTGTCTGACTTCTGTGGGACAATCTGGATATTTTTGAACTGCTTCATTTATTTGAGTGGGATCCACTAACAATGTCACAAGTTTGAATTCTTTTGGAGTATTTTTGGCTAAGCTGTCAATCGACTTCACAAATTCTACAGCTATCAGGTGTTCAAATGCCTGAAAAGAACAAGAGAAAACACAACTTGAAATGCAGGTTACAAAGACCACTTTCGTAAAAAGCAACAACAGGTCTCTACATTCCTTTGTATTTAATATATGTTAACTCGACCTAATGTCCTCATTTTTGAACAAATATTCTTTTGAACTTTTTGCTTGTCATAGCGAGGCTAGAAAGGCTAAGTTATTAGAATATATAAAAAAAGAATATTTTATGGGGCAGCCATTACAGAACAGGTCTATGTATATGTACCTAGTTGCTCTTTTCAGGTTTTGATGGTACTCTTGGGAAAAAAGCAGAAGACAACTTTTTGTATGCTTTATTTTCCCTTTGAGCAGTTTTGGCACATTATAGACAGTGCTTTGAAAAGGTAGGAAATGAGACGCTGTATCAAGAAAATACAAAAACAGAGCAAGAGCATTGCTCTTTTTGCCGCATACAATACAGTAAATTAAAGTTTACAGAAATAAGTTTACAGAAAATTAGTGCAGTTGATTTTTCTTTTGGGACAATTTGCATAATGAAATCACCCCAAAGAGCTACAATAGGTGTTATTGTTGGGAGTTCTTGATTCACTAGATCCTTACCCAATTTCGAAAGAGTAGAAAATGATTAATCACAATATCAATATGGATCAAAATAGCATGATTGGTGATCCAATTCAGTCATGAGCCAAAATAAGACTCAGTTTTTTCCAGGATAGTATGCCCAGCACTATACATGTATGCCACCACTTGGTTTCCCTTATTGGATTTCATGATCAATCAATGGATGGTTGCTCATTGTCCATAAGGTTTACCTTCAGCACAACAGGTTTTTCAAAAGACTGCACAGAGTGGCCTCTGGTTTGGGAGAATTTTTGATATTCTGGAAAGAATGTCGGAAAAGAAAAGTTAGCCTTCTCAAAGTGCATTGAACGGTTGGAAAAAGAACACTCATGCGGGTAACTGTTCAAGAATCATACTCAAAGACTAAAAATAGAGGGCAAGATAAAAAACGTTTCATATATAGTTCGTACTATCATCACTTTCTGGATTCACCCCAGTTAATTGGTCTGTTTGAATGTTTAACAATATTTTATTTTGTTCGTCTGTCAGTCAGTCTGTTGGCATGTCAACTATCCTTCCATTCCATTGTTCTATTTTTTATGTATGGTAAGTTCACTGGCATGTTACCCTCACAAGCAAATGCCACATTTACAAAGTGATTCGACAAGCACTTGCTTTTAACAATACACTTACCCATAATCCATTTTCAAAGAGAAAAAAAGAAAGCTTCTGTAGTAAGATACCTTTATACACCATTTCAAAATTGAACGGTTCCCCTTCAAATGTTGTGGTCAGGTGTTTCATGGCAATGATCAAGCAGAGCTCTAAAACTGAAACACCTAGGAAGAGAAAGTAAAATTTAAGGCTCTTAAAATTTAGAGGACATTTCTTACATCAAGTTTGACCCATTCAAGTTGGCCCCTTGTTCAAACTTCCTAGATTTTTCTTTTTTTCTTGAAAAATGAACAGCCCTGAAGCTTGGAATAAAGTACTGTCATAATGTAAAAATATTAAGCTTGATGTAAGAAGTAACCAAGGGTAAAATAATACAGTATGGTAGGAGGTGTTCTGAAGTAATCAGGTTTTCAAGTTTTTGAGAGCACCTTGTACCATAATTTTACTTAGAAGTTGTTTTTTACTGAACTCAAAATTTGAAAACAAAAAGAAATAAAAAGCATTGATTATTGCTTCTCTAAATGAAATAACTTCTTTTATTTATTTATTGCTTTTCGAAAGAATGGAAGAGGATGTAGACCTTAAGGCAAATGTGGGCAAACCCATACACTCCAACTTTACGAAATAGTTTTCAGTCAAGCACAATACATCACAAGAACATATACACTTTATAACATACCTACCACATAACATGGCAGCTTTACAGTCCACAGCTAATTTTGACTGTGCATCAATCAAGTCTTTGGGTTCTATAAATGGATGATCATGAGAAATGCTGCATACTGGAAGGGCCTGTAAAAGATGATGTTTTAATAGAACTGTGAGTGGACTGGATCTTGGTTTGATGCACAGGATAACATGCTTGGAATGGACTCAAGGCAGACTGGGTCAACTATTGGTTGACTGTTGACCAACGCATTGCCTGCCACGTTGCTCAACCTTTTGGTTGGATACGGCATGACTATTCTGTGGGTGGGGGATAAGGGTTAAGGGTACCCTAGCTGAAACAACCCAAGCCTTTGCAAAAATGCTAACCTTAGGCCTAAAAATTATCTAACACATCATGTTAAGGCCCAAGGTTTGTATTTTTGTAAACGTTAGGGTTGTTTCAGCGATGGTAGCCTTCAACAACCACCCCCACCCCACCCCCTACCCTTCACTCCCACCCACGCAATAGTCATGCCAGGTGGATAGGATTCATTACCATAACTCTCTGGAGATATAGTGCCTGGTGTGGTGGTCCCACCCTTGGAGTATGTTATGGTTGAGAGAGTTAATAGAGAAAAGATATCAGTATAAGCTAACCATAACCATAACAGTCAGTTATCTCATTTGTGGCCTTCAAAGCAACTCAACTGAAATAAGAGGAAATTGAACCGCTACCTCTCAATGAGAGGGGAAAGCGAAGTACCCAGATATGTCCAGAAATGTCGCTAATGTCTTCTTGCTCTACTCCCCAACTTCAACATAATTTAATTTGTCTTGGAATGTCACAGAGTTTCTCCAAAATACTACTCCTCAAGTAAGTATAAACAGCTGCTGCATTTACCCTAAGTGACTTTAAAATAAGGCTAACCTTTAGCCTCACCGTATTGTTGGAAATAGGAAGCAAAGGCTTGAGACGCTTTCCATTTGACAGAACTGACCAGCCACAACACCTTCAAATTTACACACCTTGAAGAAGATAATTATTTTATATACTCCTCCAGAAGAATGCGAGGATCATGCAAATGTTCCTTCACATTTTTGCATTTTCTTTGCAAACTAACAGTTCTGGTTGGCCAGTTCTGACAAGAAGAAAAAGAAAAAGAAGAAACTTTATTTTGTACTCTATTCTTGCCTTAGTATTACTTACAATAAATTGGAGACAAAAGGTAAGCGCCCTTGGATGTAAAGGGACACTTTGTATTGGATCTCAAAATTGGGTGTGCATTTCTGGATATAAATGGAAGTACTTGGTGAACCACCACTCAGAGCAGAGCAGAGAACTTACTAACTAAGTCCTGCAATCACTCCTGTGCAACATCGGTGGACAGCAAGAGCTCTCAAGTAACTTTGCTGACCCTGTTCACTTGTTAATAGGCTAAACTAAATATTAAGTGGTTTGTGCAGTGTACATATTTGTGCAACTTACAAGCAGGCGATGTAAGCTTCTAACATCTTTTGTTACACAGTATTGCCTCTTGAAGACTGCTTTGGCTTTATCATCTTCTATTAATTCCTGCAGATGTAATAAAGAGATTATGGCTGCAAACTCTGCTGGGCTTCAAGCAACGTTTTTAACAACAGTGTCTTTACAGACAGAAATAAGCTAGCTTTAGTAGCTTTCTCTCTTTGAAATGTCAAAGTTAAAACTTTGAAGTACTTTTTAAAAAGTGCTCTCTGGGCAGCTATTTTCTCTGTAAACAGTTAGCAAAATATGGAAAGCTACCATGAAGGACAGCCTCATTAATACTTGAATCAACACGATATACTACCGTGATGTGGGAATTCCAAGCTTTGACAAACTGTTTGTCTTTAAAGTTTGATGGCAAACCCAATACAGACCTGGAAAATAATAAAAATAGAAATAAACATAAAAGGACATTTTATGTTATAAAATTATCCTGGAATACAACTGGTTTTAAACATATCATTCTTTATCACATGATTGGTATCTGATCCAAATATTTTATTTAGTTTATCAACTTTTAATGTATAACTGGACGAGGGGAGCAGTACATGCATAATTATTGTACAGCAGCAATTGAGACAACAATACCTCACTATTAGCAAGTAATCTTCGAATGTCTCTGAATTAAAGAGATGAATCTGCCGGTGAGAGAATCTTGACTTCACTCTTTTCTCAAGAAGTTCTACCACATCCTAAAGAAAACAATGCGTTTCTGGTGACTTATCTACATTATAATTTTATATCTTGCGATTGTATGTCTTTCAGTTCTTGCAGTGGGCTACCTAATTATAAATTACAGCATAAAGTTGTTTTACCTGCTTTAAAGGAGGTTAAGTGCCTTCATTGGCTTTTAGAAGAAAGATGAAGCAATGATATGTACATCATGTAAACAGGGCTGTCACTAAGATTTCAGGCTGCCAGGTACAGAAAAAGAGTAGGCAGGGAACAAAGGGGTGCTAGGGGTTTTTTTCTAGAGACACGACCCACTCTCCCCCACACCAAAATGGTACTTGCAGAGTTTACTTAAACTCAAATTCAATATTTCACTAAACAGTCTTGTGTACATACACTGTAAATGAATTCTCAAAGAAGAAAGCATCTTTATAGAGCAAATATTATTATGAATCATCATTTACATGTGTCACATCACGGCCATGGTTATTTTTTTCTTTTGCGAGTTGAAAACTGGCAAGATGCTGCCAGGGAAAAGCCTCTTGCTTTTCACAGGTTTGAATCCAATGTCCTTGATTTTTTTAAGCATGGTTTCTTCCCAATAATAATTTGAATTAGGAACAAATACATGTAACAAGAAAATGATAAGTACTGTATCTCCAGACATGCCGACAAGAGGAAAACCTTATGTGCTAGGCACACCATAACATGCAAACATTCACTAAGGATAAAAGCAAATTAAATGTCTTGTTGAAGTGAAATACATTGTATTCCTGAGCACTCAGCGAGCTGCATTTCCGCTCAAAACAAATACCGGTAGGAAAGGAACAAAAAAATGGGCAGAGAATGAGGTCTACATAGCTTTGACTCAATTAACTGGAGGCTACACTCATAATAGAGAAGATATTGATTTAATTCTTCTGCCTCTTTCTTGACATAATTATTAAGATTGACTATGCAGAGTTTCTGCATGCATGTACAATGACCCTTACATTTCAAGTTTGGAGACGGTATATTCAGAAAGTCACCAAAAATTAAATATGAATAGCACTTTGTGCCATAAATATAATTCAGAACTTCTCAGTGGGTTGTCAGGAATGACATGCATTGTGGTACACATGAGCTACACTGCACTGTACGAATTTAGATTTTTATCCAGTTTTGACCTAAAATCAGAACTTTTAGAATGACAGTGCCCCTTTAACCTTCTACCAAATTAAATTTGAGCTACATCTAAAAACAATAATACATTTTATATATCACTGTATTCAAATACTAACCAGCCTACAAGTAAGTCCTACAACACAAATAGGGGTCTGGGCTGTCTGTGACACATCAAATAGGTTGTACAGTAATGACTGGTTCTTGTGATTGGTAAAGAGATCAAACTCGTCTAAAATGAACAAAACTGACTGGCTTTCCTGTCCCCCTGTGAATCAATGAAATGAGGTGAATTTTCTGCTAGAACCTTCTATATAACTACAGATATACAACTGCACAAGCAAATTATAACCAAACAAACTGATATAATTTTGTGGTCAAGCTAACAAGTAAAATGTATGAATTTTCTCTTGGTTAATACTTCTGTGGTACATGTGTAACTACTACTATGCTGCAGTCAGGTACTAATATAAACCTAGATTTAGCCAAGCCTAAAAGCGGACCTCCCTGGTTATTTACTCTTACAATAAGTTAACCTGGCTTGAGCCTGCGATCCTGGTCAGCGATCGAATTTAAAAAAAGAGTTGACCTCAATGGGCTCTAAACTTGAGCCCGCAATATGATCACA
>NC_090883.1:36221663-36224163 GCF_036669925.1 Montipora capricornis
CAGCTTTGAAATGGCATGTTAATTTCGACAATATGATTGGTATATATATTGCAGAGAAAAAAATATTTCCGTGTGAGCGCTTGTAGCAATGACAGTGTTTCCGGTCACACGTCACTGAATTCAGCTGTCAGTGAACAAACATGGCATGATATTTGTGTTTGCTTTTATTTCTTGGACTCCAAATTATCGATGCAATAGATTAAATAATTTTATCTATTTTCTTGCTTTTCGAAAGCCATGCTAAGTCTACACTTAATTTAATTTAAAGTCTGTTAAAATCTCTGCATGTGAGAAATAATGCGCATGTCATTGCATGACAGTGCCTCTTTAGTAATGATTAATGATGTTAGCCATATCTTTGCTACCAAAGGACACAACTGAAGAACTCAAGCCGTAGTCACTATTCTCTCCTTTGTATGTCGTCTTTATCACATTATTAATTTTATACGACGTTTTTGTACACCGTAATAACTTTCTGTTACTGAAGAAGACCCCTATTAGAAAAGCTTTTAAAATTTTGTCATTGGGTAAGCTTGTTCTGTGAAGGTGGCTCTCTATTGGCCTTGCTACAGTGTTTTTATTTATTTATTTTTTTCACATCTCAACCACAGAGATGCTACATCGTAAAAGCTTAGGAAAATAGCATGAAGCAATATACATTGCAAATCAAACTTTAAGCCTCTTTCACATTTCTTACCATTTAAATTAACTTCCAGCATGTTTTGTTTAATTCCATTTCTCTTGTACAAATCATTGAGAATAGATTTTACAAGCTAGGGAAGAAAAAACACAAATTTGTAAATCTGAAATTATAGTTTTAGATTTTTGACAATATGATGACATGAATATTAACATACCAGTGACTTGCCACTGCCTCTTGGACCAATCAACAATACAGAATTACTCTCTCCAAACTGAGCACATCTTTTGATGAGATCCAACAATTCCCTGACAATATAAAAAGAACAAAAAAATATCCTGCCAGTTACATGTACTATATTCATCTTCAAATGCTGCTCCCACAGTCTCCATATAATAATTATGTTGTATGCTTCGTTCTTAAAGCAATAACATTGTCCTTGACTGTGGGAGTGCAGGAGCAGAAGTTACATACTTACTTAGCCTTTAATAGTTCAGGACTGCAGGACTAAGCAAGCGGTAGTTACATAGCCACTTTCATTTCTTCCTTGACTATAGGATTTCAGGACGGTAGGCGCACAAGTTTTACTTGACATTATTACTCAACTTCAGGAGTGCAGGAGCAGTACATTCAAACTATTCCTAAGTGGCAGGGTATTCTGAAATTGCTCCGTAGGTTGGGTACATATAGCAATAGCAACCAAAGCAAAAACAACTGTACATTAATTAATGATACTTGTAAATGAAACTATGTGATTCAATCAAATTGGCAAGTTTTTCCAAAAACCTGTTTTTTTATAAGTAGCCGAAATCCAGAAGCAGAAAATCATACTTACTCAAAAAATTCTAGCTAGATAGCAAAAAACCAAAAACCACAGACTGGGATAGTCTCGAATGGCTAGGTTGGATTATCCCGGGGCATCTCTCTCTAACAAGTTTCAGTTAAATTCACCAAGCTTGTACTTCCCCAACCAAATTCTTTGTGCAAGATACACTCTTTCTTTTTCCAGGCAGCAAAGCAGTGGAACAATTTGCCTGATAAGTTGAGAACTACAGAATCACTTTCACTGTTTAGAAAAAATGTCAAACCAACGATGCTGTCCTCATACAACTGTAATTGTATTTCATGTAAATAAATCGCCCGTCTTCACACCTTTAATCTGCTCACTTTATAAATGGATTGTTTTTTTGAATTTTTTATTCTCATTTTTTAAATTCTATTTTATTATTATTATTATTATTATTATTATTATTACTATTATTATTATTATTATTATTATATGTTATTTTTTTCTTTAAATACAACACTGCACATTTGCAGTCAAACGAGCTCTTGCTCATTTGCAATATGTGGGTAAATAAAGTTACTTACTTACCTACTGTATGGCAATGCATGTTCACAGAATTCTCAGACATTTCGAGCATTTAATCTACAATTTAAGACTTACATAAGTACGTTAAACCATTTATCTCTGAAGCAGCCCATACTGACGAGTAAAACAGTATGGCGTTTGACAGAGTAAAATCTTTTAATCTAGCTCTCAGGACAGAAAGGGTGTTATGCATCTTGGACTTGCCTCTTTTGCTCTTCCAAGCCATGTAGTTCCTCTGGAACATCTCCATGGAATAAGCGTCCTCGTAATACATTTTGCACTTCGTCGGTCACTGTTGCATCAGGAAAATGAGTTCTTCTTTTTAACTGCGACTTGGATTTCTTCATCCCTGCCACTGTAGTCGTTGATACCTGCAACTGCAACCCAACTCGTCCGCCATCTTTGCGTGCACACGTGTTTTCTGTGGACTCTCCTCCAGATCCCTCAGCTATATGCAAATTTTAATAAGTTTGGGAAATTTGAATTTG
>NC_090883.1:36226663-36231663 GCF_036669925.1 Montipora capricornis
TCGCGTGTCTCGCGCGTGGCCCCAGCAACTCCGGGCCCAGTTGTTCTAAGGGTGGGTAGTTCTATCCACTGGATAAACCACTAACCTCTGGATAACCCAATACGTTTTGGTAGTAATTGTCCGCTGAATAGTGATTTATCCACCGGATAGCACTAAAGCACTTTGTATGCTAGACAAAGGGCGCGTTCCATTTGACCAAAAATTCTGAAAGTTCGGGTCCAAAATCAAATGGAACGGGAAAAGTACCGGGAAAAGTTTTCGAATTTTAGAAATACGTTTTGAGCTCATCCTCTTTGATGGAATCATCAGTGCCATTTGTTTTCTTCAACTATCAACGGTATGTTACAGCTCTTGCTTTTTTCTTGCTCGAAACATACTTCGTCATGCGCCAGTAGTTCTGTTTCTGTAAGTCAGTGCAACTTCGATCACGAATATTCTTATTATCGTTCATTCTCAGAAAGCTTGGAAAGCACAATCAGAATATCCTGGTACGCAACAAAAGCACGGAGCACGTGATCTCGAATTCCTGGAAAGAGTTCAAAAAGCGAATTTCCCGGAAATTTTAACCGGTGGTCGATTTTTTTGTTTACGAAAAGCTCCCACCCTGCGTTCGTTTTGGCCTAAGCCCCAGTCCCCGTCCCAACAGACCTCTGCATCTACTACAAAAATCACCGAAGTGTGGAATGGGCTCAAATTTTAACATCGTTGCCACACCCACTCTTTGTTGCTGCCCCGCCCAATTTCGTCGAAGAATTAAGTTGGTATGTGAACCGGATGGCCTGTGCCACTCTTCGACGAAAATGGGTGGGGCAGCGACAAAGAATGGGTGTGGCGACGATATAAAAATGTGAGCCCATTCCGCAGTTCGGTGATTTTTGTACTATCCGCTGAGTGCAGGTTCGTTTTACAGTACATATATGGGAAGAAAAGGCTTGGACTTAAGCTGGTGTCTGCTTAGTACAATGTGTCCACTCAATACAGGCGAGGTTTCCGCTGTACAGTTAAACTAGTGCGAGGTCTCGAAATAGAAGGAAAGCAACGGCATGATCAGCAGCAACGAAAACATTTATTGATCTGATCATTTCAGCTCAAACTGATTTCAGCACCAGTACCAGATATATATTGCCATTAAGTTCTCAAAGTGCTTCACCTAAGATGTAACATCTTAAAAATGCAAATAAGAAAAAGCAACAATAACTAAAAAATGCCTAGCTATACCAAATAATCTTTGTCGGGGGAAGCACATCAGGAGCCCATCGCTGAGAGCGTAAAAGTGGCCTATATTCCTCTCCTTTCAGTGACCAGCTTATGTTTAGACGGATTTCCCGCTATTATCCCGCAGGAGTCCCGATGAGCAATCACAAGTATCTGCACGTACAGAGCCATTGTTTTTGCTCATTAAAAAACTATTGCTTTGTGGCGCTCTCGTTTCCGTTTCCGTCTTCGTTGCCCTTATTAATTTTGGCGGGAAAAGATAGTCTAAAAATAAATGGTCCGTAAAAATACCATGACTTTGGCTTAGTATAGGAGTTGTGCGCTCCTAGTCATGGGATCACGTTCATCACTTCTAAGTACTAGTACCAAGAAAATACTAGTCTTTTAGTTTCGAATGGTTGTGCGAATACTTCAACATTAAAAAAATATTACTAAAACCTAACCAACGGCGAATCCGTTTCGATTATTGTTCAGTGTTGTTTAATGTTGCATTAACATAGACTAACAAGGCAGCATCAAAAACGCGTAACTATTAGTAGGAATAAGGGACAATTGAAGGCTAGAGAAACAAATCAAAAGTCAACATCAATTGTCAACAATACTTTGGGATGTCACTCTCCATATTGTCCACAATGCAATCAAGTGATGTGTTCTTGATCCACCCCGAAGTGGTCCAAAATACTAAACACATATTCAACAAAGCAACAAAGCAGTAACTTTTCCTTGGTCAGCTGCATTACATGTTCTACAAAAAATTGGAAAGTCACCAAAAACGAATTCAGGTTTCTTCTACTAAAGATTGACGTTGGTTAAAAGACACGGCTGCCTCAGTTTCTTCTAAATACCACCTATGTCAACGTAGTATCCCCGGCGGCCGTTGACAGGTAGCAAATACCTTCTTTCTTCATCACTGCCGTCATCAGATTCCATTGTATTTGGGCAACTTTTATACGAATTTTCACCGCTGCAATTGTTACTGCCATTCCTGCGGCCTTCATTTTTGCCAACAAGACGGTAAACTACACCAGCTAGCAGAGTCACAAGAACACATGTATTTATGACCATCACCAGCCAAACGAAAATGTTAGCATAGGTACTGTCCAGTACTGAAAACCTCAACACCATAAAAGACATGGACAACACGAGTAAAACCAAGGGTTCAAAGACATTCTCGCGGAAAATGCGTTCGAAGATAACTTTTCTGTTGGTCTCGTGCTCGCTCGGATCGCATCTGTTTATAGAGACTTCGTCATACGGCTGGAGGCACAAGTGGATGATTGCTGACGTCATCAGAACCAGCCACACTACAAACGTTTGAAGGGTGGACGACGAAGAAATCATCGACAACGCAATGGCGAGAACCAGGCGGCGGAAAAGCATAAAGATCTCAAAGTACTGACGATACTTTGGTTTGTACGGCAAATAGACAGGTCCAAGCCACACGTCAAGTTTCTCTTGTTCTTCAGGAGTCATCGAGCTTCTCTTTGGAAAGAAACGAATCAGCACAAAGATGACAATCAAGGGAAACCCAGTCACGTAGAACACAACTGAGACAACGCCAAGGGCTTTCAGTTTGCTGTAAGAGTGCGAAGGGCATTCTATCCAAGGGGAGTTGGGCATGTAACGAACATCCTGATCACTGTGACATGGCCGTAGAATGGAAAGGGACTGCTTCACGATTGGAAAGTAGCTGAAGCTAAGACAAAAGAAGGCGATTTGGCGACATTTGAAATGAACAATTTGCATTCTCCTTTCAGCGGGACGAAATCTATTGTAAATCAGCATCGTGATGAAATACACACCCACCATGGCCAAGCACACCGCTGGCAGTAGGAGCAGAAAGGCAAACTTCCCGACTGGAGTAAAAAGAGAAGGCACGTCACAAGAAAGAGAGGGAAAGTATAGGTTCCAATAACTGCTCAAGTAGCTTTGAGCCTTAATAACTCTTTTAGGCCACACGTTGACACTAGATACCATGAAATCCATGGTTTGGATGTAAAACACCATTATGCTGATTAGAGAGCGAGCAGCCTTTCCTCGGTTACTCATACACAACACGAAAACGACCAGGTTTAATTTGAAAAGCCACGCTGGTAATAACTCCAAAAGCATCATGATTAGCATGAGTAGAAAATGAATCGCAGTAACAACGAACCATTTGATTGGTCGAAGACGAAAATAAAAGTACAACCAGAGAAGAATGAGAAAAGACAAAGCAAAGATAGGAATAAAGATGTAATAGTAAGTTAAATCGCCCTTTTTGCATTTGAAACACAGTCCACCAAGTTTGTAAAACCCTTCTTGACAGCGAGAGCAAAATCTGTCTGTGTTCCCTGGATGGCAGACGCAAGAATGATTGCACGTCGTGATCAGAGATGACAATGATTGACGGCTTCCGGAGGAGGAATTTGTGTCCTTTGGTGTTGTGACCAGTCGACAAGTACAGGAATCTGTAGGGTTGCATGCAGATGGTACCGGGCACTTGACAAGGTGGGTGGCATTGCTGGGATCTGGTGATGGCCAGTAGCCACCCGATACCTCCATGATGTTTGGACGCAGATCGTCGGCTGCACCGATGGCAAGTCGATGGCAAGTCGCACCAATCATACATTTCTTGCACAAACCATCGCCTCCGTAGAAACCTTCGTCGCAGACGCAATATTTGTATTCGTAAAATGTTGGATCTAAGCGAATGCGTCCATTGTTGAACGTGAGTCGTCCTTCTGGGCACGTATAGTTGACTGCTTGAGGTGGTTTGAACATAGTCAAAAAGTCAGGTTTAAAGACGTTAGATGAAGCGCTTGTCCCATCTCGCATAGAGGGATTTCCAGATATGTCTAAATATTGGAGAGAAACCATGTTTGGAATTCCTGCTGGAAGGGTACCTGTCAAGTTATTCGAGGAGACGTCAAAGTACGTCAAAAACGAAAAATCCTCAAAAAATTCGGGTAAAGCTCCATAAAAGTTGTTACTACTTAAATCACAAGTGGAAACTCTTTCCATGTACAGAACGTTTGCGAGTACAGGACTTGTTATGTCGCAATAACTTAGATTTAAAATTGAGGGGCTATCAACAAAGTCTACTTTTCTTGTAAAAAGTTCGATGAAGCTTGAAAAATTAATTGCCAATTTTCGATTCCCTGCCAGAGAGACGTAAGACGCAGTAGAAGCACGGGCTGTATCTGGCCATGGGTTCCCTTCGTTGATTGACACAAACTCGTTTTGTGACAAATTGATCATTTCGGCTGCCTTCAGCAGCACATCGCCTGGAATATCCCCTGTTAGTTGATTGTTGGCAAGATTTAATATGCTTGGGAAATTTTTCTTCGGCATTTCCCCAGAAATGCTGTTTCCAGGTAAAACTAGGTATCTTAGTCTTTCCGGTAATACACGAGGCAACGTTCCGGTTAGTTTAACTCCAGATATAAACAAATCTGTTATGGAGGGAATTGCGAATATGTCACTGAGGTCTCCATGCATCTGGCCAGGAGTTATTCGAAGGTCCAAATACCACAGCTTTTTCAGCCTAGAAATACTTTTTGGTATTTGGCCAATTAGATTGTTTCCTCCAAGACAAAGTACTCGTAATTCTGTCATGTTTCCGATATCCTGTGGTAAGTGACCAGTAAACCCATCGCCGTTCATAACGCAGCCCAGGAAGTTTTGCAGATTTTTCATTTTTACAATCTCTTCAGGAATATTTCCAGTAATAGAGGCGGCATTGAACACAACAGTCAACAGATTGCTCATATTCGCAAACAGAAAGTCGCTAATGGGTCCTCGAA
>NC_090883.1:36241663-36251663 GCF_036669925.1 Montipora capricornis
GATCGAAAATTACACAACATGATAAATTTACAAAAGGTTAGAAATTTCACAGAAATATTTTCCAGCGAAACATTTATTGACACAAACGACACATTTGCTATAAGAGGCAAAAAACCCTTCCTATTTCAATTGCGTGCGTGCAGACGAAACTCTCAATCGGTGTCACATAGCCAGGCATACGCAATTAAATAAATTTCTGACAGTTCACATCAAACCCTTTTCGAAAGAACCTTGACCGTAAATAATAAAGCACAAAAGAGACAACAAGCTTTCATTCAAATAATTTTTCACTGTCACATTTCCATTTGTTTTTTTTACCTTTGAGTTGAGTCACAAATGAATGTAACTTGCCAGACAACTTAGATGCGACTGCAGCAAACACAGTGATGCATTCAAGGAGTTCAATTGCTTCAATGTTTGTTAAATCCATAAAAGAATTGCCATTTGACTTCAGTGTTGTATATAATACCAAGTTAGTAAAATATTAGAAACAAAGCTTACTTGATATGCAACGGCGAAAAATGAAACTGTTATCGAAGACCATTACTCGTTGCTTTAAAGGTTCCAGAAATATTTTTCACCGCGCTGTGTTGTCTTTCCAGTTGACGTTCCATTCTTGAGCTCCATAATGGTATATTTTGTTTAAAGATGCACTAAAAGGCCATTTGCGTTACAATGACTTTCGACGTCATTCCAGGTTAATAATTAAATGTCCTCCTGTGTGCAGCGGAGAAATCTACGCATTACCCCAGCCCCCTCAAACCTAACAAAATACGAGCAGAAGACTCTATGTACAAAAACACCACTTAGCAGGGGAGTGACAGGCAAGACTTTTGATGACACGGAAAAAAACGACTACGGAGAAATGAAACGCAGATTCCGACAGGGTTTGGCAACCCAGTAATGAACACAAACGCGAAGGAGTAAATTACCGATAGCGAGAGACTTGAAACAGCCTCACGTCTTACAGAATTCGATGAAAATCGGAATTGATAACGTGCTCTGGAGCAACCAAATGATGGGATCTTCGTTGGGGCTTCAGTGTAACTCGTTTAATTTCGTTTGCTGATTGAAAGCGCATTTTCCACGAGATGGCAAATGACGCTAGAGCGTGAATATGCTGGATTCAGCCTTCTGGAAATGTTATGAATAAGATATTTCCTTTAATCCTGTCTGTTGACAACATGACGAAATCGTTAGTACAGAACCTCCAGCAACGGTATGTTATCAGTGGCCGAAATTTCTTGGTTTCTTTCTGCCGCAGTTGTTCTTTGTACGAACATCATCCGCCGATGTCAATTTTTTTCTTTAATTAATTGCTAGTTGTTAGCTACCTAGAGCTGGAGGTCAACGGTCAATGGCGTTATTCACAACTCTGTTAATCTGGAATCTTTGCAGCTGGATACCGGTTTTCACTTACCCATATTAATTACAAGAATAGTTTTTCACACGTTCTCTGTGTTGCTTCGCTGGCTTCTTTCACGTGAAACCAGTTTACCTGATGTCACGCTACATACTAGATCCCGCAAAAATAGACATTTCCATTCCAACAACCTGTTCCAAAACATACTACCCCTATAGCTATGTCACCTGTTGAATTTATTCGCAATTGTAAACAATAAACAATTTTCACCAGTACATTATCCGCATTGTTATGAATGAGCAACTAGCTGCAGAAACATTTGCTTCTTTTGTTTCGTACTTGGCAAATTAAAAAATAGGCGCTCGAGAGGCGCGTGTGACAACTGCAGAGATGGACAAGGGGAAAAGACGTAAAATATTCTGTTATGTGAAATAGGGGTGGCTGAATTGTGGGAATTGATTCACCACAGCTTTCATATCGATTGTTTCTCGACCACTAAAAAAACTTAAGTGCAATAGATCGTATTCACTGTCACGCAACAAAAAAACGCAACAAAAAAATAAATTCGAAACGTTCTATGAAAAAGGCCAATAACTTGGAATGTTGCAGGAAACAAACTTAGAAACCACCTCTCCAATTCTTAGATCTGTGTGCGGTACATCGTCTCTGAGCTATTTGTCGAAGCGTTTCACACAACTTTACAACCGAGTTTTGTGTAGGTGAATCAAAGTGCTCCAACATCTGGACTTCGCTTTGCCATGAAAGCGCTTACCTTTCGCTCATGAGATAAAATACATATGTATGAACACATCTCCTTATGTACTTGAAAGGCTCAAACTCCTGAGACTCATAGTGATAGACTTTTTTTTCAATCAAATAGCTTGGTACCATGGTGTCACCTAAACTGATTACGGTGAGAATTAGGAAATTAGGAATTTCAAAATACTGTATTTTAAGTTCAAAATACTGTATTTTCGAAACGAAAGACGTCACGGAACTGGAAACTTGCAAAAATATATATATTTCTTGGGCATATTCAACCCCCTATAGATAACAATTCAGAAGACCTTGCTAATTTGATGATCTCACTGCGAAACCATCTATAGTTTGACAATTACGTGCTACTTGAAAGCTTTGTTTATCTGGAAAACGGGTTCAATATTCCTATAAATGTTTTTCCTTTGAGGGCTTTTGCGTTCCTTCAACGGCTTCATTAAACGCGCAAACGGTCTCGGCTAGAAACAAAATACGAAAGATACGAGAAGTAACAGCTCTAAGAATTAAAAACTCACTTCAAATCACAAAACCGTATTCTTCACAGATCATCATCTGTGAACACGGGCACCCGAACATTTTGTTCGTCCTCGCGAACTATCGGCGAATCATTGTACCGTTTGCAGAGTCCGAACTTTGGTACTCTTTGTATGCGGATTGGCTCCGAAGTGTATTCTAGTGTTACATAGTCATTTTCGGAAAAAATAACGCGATGGCAATAGTGACTACGCGCATACGCAGTAGTCACAAAAACTGCCTTTTCCGAAATGTATCACCCTACTTCTGCGGCCCATGGTATTCCGAGTAAACGCTAGAAAAAACGTCTTGTTACGCAGAGTTTTGATTGGTTTACCGGATTGCCTCCGTCCTTTTTGATTGGCCAAAGTAATTACTTTGGTTTTGGTTTTACGACACTCAATTGAAACTCGCTCTAAATACCCAAATTGTGTAGCACGTAGACAAATTTAGAGTTTTCTTTTACTGGTCACGTGACCATGGGCGTGACATGATGACGTCATATTTAGGGTCATTGGTTTACAAAAGTTGGAAACTGACCGAAATAGTGCCAAATTCTCTCAAATTACTTAACCATTACATCCTTGGCAACGCACCCAAAAACACGTCAGTAGGCAGTTAAAAAGTATGTTCCCAGAGACTCTTCTCGCCTTACTTGAAAACTTAGCGCAAGTTGCGATTTTGCCCATAATTTTCTCGTCCCGTCTCGACTGCCTGAATGCAGTTACTTACCGTAAGTGTCCCGGGGCCACTGTGCCGATACTTTGACCGATTTAGCCTGCACTACCATCGGAGCTTGGCAAAAAATCACGCATAAAAGAGCAATCATCCACATCTCAAGTTGATGTCAGGTCAAAAGAGCTGGTTTTTTCCACATTGGGTCGTAGTTCTTTTTGATGTCGATCCGTAGTTTTGATTTTAACTCTACTATTTTATAGTTATATGATAATCGATCTTTCGCTTGACCAATCATAACCATTTGTTCAATATAATGGCTATTTTAAGAAATGACGAAACGAAAAGATAGTTCTTTTTTTTTTTTACTTATTTACATGATTTACACTTGTACTTACTTCTTCCACAATACTTGCACTACATACGATACATGTTACAATACCATAACACTAGTCAAATGGAATTACAGTTGATCTGTTTACAACGTAATTGTTTACATTTTAATTGTTCGAGTCACTAATAAGAATTTTGTTTGTTACTTCCACTATGTAGGGTATTGGTTTTCTAGAATTTAATAGGTTGTTAAATAAATAGATAGCAAGAAAATCAAAATACAGAAGCTGAGAAGTAGAAGGACACAGTGTAATTTTATAAGGACAGAAAAAATTTCCATTTGTTCCTAAATTCTTTCTCCTTATTACAAGTGACTGCAATATATTTTTCTATATTAATTTTTTCGCGCACAAGTGAGACAAAATCATCGAAATTGTACTTTATGGTATTTGAAGCGTTAACATATAAGAAATATTTACCTAAAATAATAAGATGGTTGAGGGCCAAACTGTAGTTGTGACAGCGAATACTTCCGAACATAACCTACAGTTTTGACAGAAGCAGTTTCGTATTACTAGAGGTTGAGTACCACTCCTGGAATCCATCCCAAAAGGAATTTGCGTGCTTGCAGTTTACAAACAAATGCCACAAGGTCTGACACTCAGAAGGACAAAAGGGACAGAAGGGCGAGGCAACTTTTTTTCATTTTATATAACAAGCTATTCGTTGGTAAAACTCGGTGAATGATTTTGTATTGGAACATCGTCAATTTAATTTCTCTCGTGGCTTTGAATGGTAGGAGGTAGATTTTAGACAAGTCACTTTTCACGACGCCAGACGCTAAAAGTTTTTTCTCAGAAGTTGGTGGAGGTAGATCTTCAAGGTAAAGTAAGACACTGTATATTGCCTTACATGACAGTGAACAGATTGTGGTGGGAGGCGTGACCGAGTCTTTGGAACATTCTTGCAATAGTTTCTTCCAATTTTTGGGAATAGAAGAGAGAATGCTATAATATTGTAAAAAGCTACATTTTACATTGAATTTACTGCAAAAAGAATTAAATGGGAAGAAATGGCCCTCACAGGAGTCAAAAAGATCCGAGATTTGTTTTATTCCTGCCTGATACCAATGAGGAAAGAATACCATTTTCTTATTCACAGTTAAAAATCGGTTACTCCAGATTGGCTGCGAGAGAACCTCATTTTTATTTTTAGGTGTGGCCGTTGCGATGTCCTGCCAGTAGAAAATGATTTGTTTGTAGAAAGCAGGAAGATGGTTGTTTAGGTCAAGGAGATTATAATCATAATTACATTTAAACAGTTCTGTACCGCCAACATCGGCTAGCAGCAATTTAGGTATGTACTGCCATGGAGCATTTGAGTTAGAGCATAACCGTTTCACCCAGTTTAACTTAAGCGCTTTGTCTAAGAGAGAAAAATCCTTCATGTCCAGGCAACCAGCTGTTTTTTGCTTGATAAGGGTAGTCTTTTTTATTTTGGCGGGCTTGTGATCCCAAATAAAGTCGAACGTAATCTTGTTTACTTCTTTACTAAATTCTTTAGGGGTATTCATGACACTGCAGATAAACACAAGTTTTGAAAGTGCTGATGTCTTAATTCATTATCCTGCCAGCGATGGAGAGGTCTCTTTGGGACCACATATTCAATGTTTTCTTTAAAGATCCTAATTTGTAAAAAAAAAAATTTTTTCTTTTCAGACACTTCTAGATCATATGTAAAATGCGCGCCAAGCGCGTAAACTGGCTCGGTGCTCAATTGGAGATCATGTATGGTGTCTTTTCTGTCACGCATAGAGCCAAGCCATAACATTTCAGATTTTGTTTGATTTAGTTTTAGACCAGAGCACCTTTCAAAAAGCGATAATCAATCAAATAACCTTGACAGTGATTGGACATCAGAAAGAAGTACAGTTGTGTCGTCTGCATATTGCGAAAGTTTGACCTCATTATGTTCATCTATTGGAATACCTTTTATTTCTTTTGAGCGTCTAATACGTTGTGCGAGTAACTCAATAGCAATAACGAATAATGTGCCAGAAAGTGGGCAACCTTGACGCACCCCGCGTTCTAGATGAAAATGTTTTGAGGCGTATCCGTTATTCAGAACACAACTAGAGATATCTGTATAAAACACTTTTATCCATTGTCGGAGATCAAGACCGAAATTAAACGTTTCGAGGCATCTATGAATAAAATTCCACTCAATCGAGTCAAACTCTTTCTCAAAATCCAAAAGCACGGCTACCCCTGGAATCGAATATTCTTCGCTTTAGTGAAATGCATTGTATCTGCTATTAACCTAATACTTTCTCCAATGAACCTTCCTTTAACATATCCAGATTGACAGGGATGAATTAAGTTCGGCAAGATCTTCTCTAAGCGCAGAGCAATGGTCTTCGTCGCTATTTTATAGTCTACATTCTGTAAAGATACAGGCCGCCAGTTTTTTAAATATTCGGTATTCTTCTTCTTCTTCTATCTTCGGAATTAAGGAAATAATCCCTTGACGTTGAGAGATAGAAAGAGTTCCGTTTCGAAAGGCGTAATTAAAGCTACTTACCATAAATGAACCGAGCAAGTTCCAAAAATAGCGATAGAATTCAGGTGTTAGCCCGTCCGTGCCGGAAGTTTTGTTGTTTTCCATAGGTTTTAATGCAAGCTGACACTCCTGAACCGACATGACACCTTGGCACGTTTTCGCGATTTCTTCTGATAATGCATTTTCTGTTTCAAAGAACTCACTGAAAGTTGAGCTGTTGGGGTCCATATTTCTTGATGTGTAAATCTCTTCGAAAAAGCGTTCTTCTTCCTCCAGGATGTCCTTCACGTTTGTGATTTTGTCACCTTCATTATTAACTAAGGACGTTATATGTTTCTTTTTTTGGTTCTTTTTTTTTCTAAGTTATAAAAGTATTTACTATTCCTCTCACCATGCTCGTACCAACGCGCTCTACTACGCACGATTGTTCCTCGTGTTTTAATACCCGCAATTTTGGAAAGCTTGAAATTTATTCTCTCCAGCTCAGTCTTAAGAGAATCGCTGTATGACGCCTGGAGTTTGGTTTGCAATCTCATCATTTCTGACAAAAGAATTGATTCTTCGTCACGTTTTCGTTTAGCTTTCTTCTTTGAAAAGGCTATTGTAAAAGCACGAATTTCCATTTTAATCATTTCCCAGTACAACCCTTTGTCGTTGACTTGTTCATGCTTTTTTGCAAACATTGGAATTTTAAATGTTAACAGTTCCACGTAATTAGTATCTGACAGCAACGAGTTGTTAAACTTCCAAACTCCTGGCCCTCGAGGGAGTTCACTTTCGTTGAAAGACATGGAGAGAGCGACGGCGGAGTGATCTGAATAAATGGTTGGAAGTATTTTGCAATCCTTTACGTGATCTTTTTGCTTCTTTGAAATAAAGAAGTAGTCAAGTCTACACTGTATTTTCATTGACGGGTTAGCCCATGTAAAGCCTGGTTGATCTGGATTCTTGAAACGCCAGGAATCAAGTAAATTATGTGTTTTGATTAACGACTGAAGCTCGTCGAGAGAGGCTTTTTTGCTGTCTATCGGTCTACCGCCTTTTTTGTCTGAAGTGCTAATTGTACAGTTAAAATCACCTCCCAGCACCAAGTTGTCATTGGCGAAAGGGATTAGAAATTCTTTTGCAACGTCCCTGAGGAAAACAACTTGTTGGGTTGTATCATTCGGTGCGTAAATGTTTACTAAAACCACTTTCGTACCATCAATAATAGTCTCGGCTAAAATACATCTGCCAGAATTATCCGCATTAATTTTTTGGAAGTCAACGTCAAGACGTGGTTTGAATAAAATCATGACTCCTCTACTATGAGAGGAGCCATGACTGGACACGATTTTGCCTCCCCATTCTGTTTCCCATCTTTTGATGGATTCCGGCGAGGAATAAGTTTCTTGCAAGAAAATTATACCCGATTGCTGTTGGTGCAACCAACGAAAAACTTGTCTTCGCTTTCTCGAACTGTTTAGCCCTCTAACGTTAAGTGATAACAGTTTATACATTTGATTTCTAATAACAGGATAGACGAGGTATCCAAGAAATAATGAAAATAGGTTTTTTAGAATTATGCTCACAGTGCGGTTGATATTTGTGGCCAGGCTTGATTCTTATTACCTCGTTAGCATCGAAACAAAGTTGATCAACGAAACAGGAGAGAAAGCTAAAACGAAAGCACATGCGGAAACACATACAGAAACACATAACTATTACAGACTTACCTAAAGCTTTGTACGGCGTTTTGACTGGATATAGAAAGTGGAAAGCTGCAGCTCTCAAGTAGGTGGTTCCGTAGAAAAAAAAATTAATTAATTAATTAATTAAACTGCATTTTAGCTTTCATTTTAACTTAATTGTCCATTAAAGCCCATAGAAAGAAAATTGAGATGTTTCTTCATCACGGTAAAGAGCACCTTCGATGATCAACTTTTCGACGTTGAAGTATGCATTTTTCTTCTCGCGCTTGGCCGCCTTTAGTATCGGATATAACAACTTTCTTACGTCGTCAACTTCTTTAGGAAAATCGTCGGATATTCCAAATCCGGTACCTCTTGGGAGATTTTTGATGAAGGATTTAATAAAAAATTTATCTTGAAAATCCGACAGCCCAACTATGATCGGTCTTGGTTTAAGACTTCGCCCATTTGATTGTGAATGGCGCGACATAATTCTGTGAACTCTGTCAAAATGAATGTTTTTTTCGTCGACTGGAAGGATCTTTAGCTTCGTACGCATGAATTCTCTTAGGGCGAGTTCAGTGTCATTATTTGTTTCGTTTTCACGTTCCTTTATTCCAAAGAACTTCAAGTTTCCTCTACGACTGTGACATCCGAGTTTAACATGTCGGCGGTGCAGCTCTTTGAGTTCGTGCTCGATGCGTTCGCAAGAAGTGTTAGCTGCTTCTTGCTTAAGATTAACACCATCAACCATAGGCAGCCCAAGCTCGCGTCACTGCAGACAGACCTACAGACGGGTGACCCGAAAACACTGACCCCCGGTCCATGGACCCCCCTACGGACCGGGTCCATGGACTACCTTACGGACCGGTCCACGGACTATCTCTACGGATCCCCTGTACGGACCACCCCAAAAAACACAGAATTAAAAATAAACAACTACTGAAAATTTGTTTATACCGGTTGTCTGGATAGACCACTCTTGCCGGTGAAATCTAGCCATTACGCTCCGCAAATCAGACTAAGGCTCAGGTGTTGCCTTTTCAAGCTCGCTGTTGACCGGAGGCTTCGAAACTAAGTTCTTCCGCCATTTTGTTCAGTTACTGAGAGATCGAGAAGCCTGGGGCAAGTTCACAAGATCCGAACAAAATGGCGGAGGGAAAGAAAGAAAATACAAATAGAGCTTACTTGTTATCAATATTTTTCGAAGGATTCCGGTCCACAGCGAAGGAAGGGGCAATCTGTGATTAATAGACTTTGTACCCGAGCCTGAGCCTTAGTCTGTTGAATTTGCGAAGCGTTACGGTTGAGATTTCGCCGACACGAGTGACACGTGTGGTCTATCCAGACAACTGGTAAGTCAAATCTTTAGTTTTTATTTATTTTCATTTCTATGTTGTTTTAGGGTGGTCCGTATGGGTGTCCGTAAGGGTAGTCCGTAGACCGGTCCGTGAGGCAATCCGTGGACCCAGTCCGTAGAGGGGTCCATGGAACGGGGGTCAGTGTTTTTGGGTCACCCGTCTAGTTCTAAATTAGGACGTGACAGATGCTGTTCATTAGTTTTGACAGGATTCAGTCACAAGAAATTGGCCCCTTATTATCTTTTTCCACATAAACAGATTAATTTCAGTCTCAGTTTCTGTGTTTAATATGCCATATGAACATATCATTGTTGTTCAACAAACAATGATTAATGACCTTTGTGATTAAAACGGTTTGAAAGTATATATATGAATATAAGAGCTACATAATGCATGAGCAGTTGCACAAAGACATTCAATGAAATATTTTTAAAGTTATTGTAGGTTATCTTCTTCCAAAGGCAGATGAATGAAGCACTCAGTTTCTAGCTACATGTTGTACTGTAGCACAGGGCCAAACAATTAGTTTTTTAAAGTTATAGTTATCTTTTTGCAAAGACGATCGAATGAACACTGAGTTAGTTATAGCCTATTACACCATTTTACAAAAAAACCAATTAGTTATCTTTCTTATTAAATCAGTTTTCTGTGAACATGCAAAAAAAAAAAAAAATGTAACAGCTACGTATTGTAAAGGCAATAGCAAGAAGGATCTAATTAGGTATTAAAGTTATTGTTATCTTCATGCA
>NC_090883.1:36256663-36289163 GCF_036669925.1 Montipora capricornis
ATGAAAGACCCCCAGTCCGTTAATTCTTTTCCCAACACTAGCTCCGGTTTTCACCCCTTGCCTCAACAATACCTCTTTGCATACAAGTGAGGGTGCGATGTAGCACTATTCCCCCACCTACAATAGGACGAGTTGTGACTTCACAGAGATCTAACAATGCAGTTAATTTATTTGTTATAGTGTACTATGTAGCATAATTTATTTGAACTGGCTGGTGACACACCTCGCATAGTTCGATGTAACTTGAAAAGTAGATCTAACCATGCAGTTAATTTATTTGTTATAGTATACTATGTAGTATAATTTCCATCTGAACTGGCGGGTGGCACGCCTCAC
The DNA here is from genome assembly GCF_036669925.1 of Montipora capricornis. NCBI lineage: Eukaryota > Metazoa > Cnidaria > Anthozoa > Scleractinia > Acroporidae > Montipora > Montipora capricornis. Next base: position 36,257,000 of record NC_090883.1, read on the forward strand.
ACAATTAGATGTAACTTGAAAAGGAGATCTAACCATGCAGTTAATTTATTTGTTATAGTATACTATGTAGTATAATTTCCATATGAACTGGCGGGTGGCGGACCTCACACAGTTCGATGCAACTTGAAAAGTTGATCTAACCATGCAGTTAATTTATTTGTTATAGTGTACTATGTAGTATAATTTCCATCTGAACTGGCGGGTGACACGCCTCACACAATTAGATGTAACTTGAAAAGTAGATCTAACCATGCAGTTAATTTATTTGTTATAGTATACTATGTAGTATAATTTCCATCTGAACTGGCGGGTGGCGGACCTCACACAGTTCGATGCAACTTGAAAAGTTGATCTAACCATGCAGTTAATTTATTTGTTATAGTATACTATGTTGTATAATTTCCATCTGAACTGGTGGGTGGCATGCCTCACACAATTAGATGTAACTTGAAAAGTAGATCTAACCATGCAGTTTATTTATTTGTTATAGTATACTATGTAGTATAATTTCCATCTGAACTGGCGGGTGGCATGCCTCACACAATTAGATGTAACTTGAAAAGTAGATCTAACCATGCAGTTAATTTATTTGTTATAGTATACTATGTAGTATAATTTCCATCTGAACTGGCGGGTGGCACGCCTCACACAATTAGATGTAACTTGAAGAGTTGATCTAACCATGCAGTTAATTTATTTGTTATAGTATACTATGTAGTATAATTTCCATCTGAACTGGCGGGATGCACGCCTCACACAATTAGATGTAACTTGAAAAGTTGATCTAACCATGCAGTTAATTTATTTGTTATAGTATACTATGTAGTATAATTTCCATCTGAACTGGCGGGTGGCACGCCTCACACAATTAGATGTAACTTGAAAAGTTGATCTAACCATGCAGTTAATTTATTTGTTATAGTATACTATGTAGTATAATTTCCATCTGAACTGGCGGGATGCACGCCTCACACAATTAGATGTAACTTGAAAAGTTGATCTAACCATGCAGTTAATTTATTTGTTATAGTATACTATGTAGTATAATTTCCATCTGAACTGGCGGGTGGCGGACCTCACACAGTTCGATGCAACTTGAAAAGTTGATGTAACCATGCAGTTAATTTATTTGTTTTAGTTTACTAGATGTATATAGTATAATTTCCACCTGAACTGGCAGGTGGCACACCTCAGACAGTTTAATGTAACTTGAAAAGTAGATCTAACCATGCAGTCTTTAGTTCTATGCTTTACTTGCACTTTTTGTAAGTCTATTGCAAACTGATAGCACAGGAACTTGTTTAAATTCAAAGACGCCATCGAGCATATTTACCTTGTAAATACTGGCTTTGGTGGAAAACAAAAAATGCTGAGTTGATATTCAAGTAGTTTGCTGATGTCATCTACAGATCCAGATGAACCAATCAAAAATAAGTTTGTTGTTCAATGAATCAATCACAAAAAGACTGCAGAATGTCTTGTTTTCTAAGAGGTCCAATTCTTCACTGAAATGAACCAATCAGAAAAGTTGAGGTGAAACTTCACAGTTTTCACTTTGTGAAAAATTTTAATACTAGTAACCACACCACAAGGTGGATTTAAGGGCAGTAAAGAAATACTTTCAATAAAAAAATGCCCTTCCGGGAAGACAACAAAATAATTTGAGAGTTTGAAACTGTCGAAATATTTTGTTGTCTTCCCTGAAGGGCACTTTGTAAATGGTATTTCAACTTTTACTTTTTAATTACTTTCTAAAACTCTATTATCAATATGTATCCAAAGATTTGTCATAATGCATGACTGAAATTGTTGGCGAGTAATACTTTACTCTGAGGATTCCTTGCAACATTTGTAAAAGTAGTTGTGGTTTAATTCAAATTGTTGAGATAAAGTTTTGTGTTTGTGCATGAATTGCCTCAGTTTGTCGTGTCACGCTATGCTCCCATTCTTGGTGATGGCTGCCCTACTCCCCTGAGAATTATTCATTTTAAAATTCTAAAAACTGGAAAGAAACTCCACCTTCAGTAATTTATTGCCTTTGCCATTTTACCCGAATGTTACCTTGAATACAGCCTAATAACGCACAGGAGCATGAAAGACCCCCAGTCCGTTAATTCTTTTCCCAACACTAGCTCCGGTTTTCACCCCTTGCCTCAACAATACCTCTTTGCATACAAGCGAGGGTGCGATGTAGCACTATTCCCCCACCTACAATAGAACGAGTTGTGACTTTACAGAGATCTAACCATGCAGTTAATTTATTTGTTATGGTGTACTATGTAGTATAATTTCCATCTGAACTGACGGGTGGCACGCCTCACAGAGTTTGATGTAACTTGAAAAGTAGATCTAACCATACAGTTAATTTATTTGTTATAGTGTACTATGTAGTATAATTTCCATCTGAACTGGCGGGTGGCACGCCTCACACAATTCGATGTAGCTTGAAAAGTAGATATAACCATGCAGTTAATTTATTTTTCACAAGTCGGTATTATGTTTATGTTAAGATTGGTTTTCACTAGCGACAGAGTCGGAGTTGGACTTGGAGTCGTGGACAAGCTGGAGCAGCTGATTTACACATGAGCGAAGTGGTCTGAAGCCATGTTGATTGTCACATATTAACTTATTATCTGAAAGAAAACTCATTATGTGATTGCGTGTGTATAAGACGTTGTAAAGACTTGACAACCACACTAGTTAAAGAAACAGGGCGATAGCTATCAACTGCCGTTTTCTTCCCCGACTTAAAACTTGAAACTACGGTGGCCGTCTTCCAGTCAATAGGTATTGAGCCACGAGAAAGGGGGTAATTAAAGAGCAACCATGGGGAAATCCCATCTGGTCCACAGGCCTTGTTTACATCTAGAGATTTCAGTACTCTAGCCACTTCACTAGGTGTACAAATCAGATCATTAATGAGGTGTACAGGCAAAACAGTTGAATAATCACATCCATGTCCTGGTATGGAAGACAGAGTATCGATCCTTTTATTAAAGGATACCGAACAAAAGAATTGGTTAAAGACGTTTGCTTTATCCTCTGGAGTTAACGCGCGAATTCCGTCGTATATGATACAACCGGGTGTGCTCTGTTTCTTTGTACATGATTTCACAAATGACCAAAAGCGTTTCTCGTCTCGTGGATTTGTTTTTTTCTATCTTTAGAATTATCCAATTACCTCGGTTGGAGAGAGATGGTGACTTACCTTTTAAGTGGAACCAGAAACCCATAAGGGTTGAAACGTGTAACGGCTCCTTGTGTGCTGGGAAACAAGCTTCTGAATATTCAATTTGCTAAGTACCATATTTGGAACAACAAGAGCGAGTGGTTTCCAAATATGGTACTTAGCACTGAAACAATCAACCAATCAGCTCGCACTGAATATTCGGAAGCTGTGAACGGGCGTTACACGTTTCAACCCTTATGGGTTTCAGGTGGAACCCATCGTCATTACCTGCCAGTCCAAACGAGGACTGTATCCACTTTGATCTGCCAATGCCATTACTTCTCCCATCTTTGGCAAGTCAGGTATTGCTTTGTTTCAGTTAAGTCCCTTGCGAGTTCATTCTGAAGCATAAAATTAAGATGTTCAGAGCAGATTTCTGAGAACATCGGTTCCACGGAAAATATTTTTCAAATAGTAAGTCAACAAAGGACAAAATGAACTCGAGGCCCTTCAATTCATCATAACCGTGCCAAATTTTGCTTCCGTTGCAAGCGATTTTGAGAGCAGATTTTTTGAGAAAATCGGTCACACAGATAATGTCATTCAAATTATAAGTCGGCAGAGGACAAAATGAATTCCACGTTTTCAAACATGACACGAATAGAGACCTAACGAATTCGAATTTAAGCCGATACAGTTTGGGTTTAGTTTGTTTTTTGGAGCGCTATATTCTATAACCATGCGAATTTTGTTGTGGATCCTCCTGATTTTCGGTCTTTGTACAGGTTCACACAAAACGCACGAATCTGGCCTGTACAAGCTTAAGAACGTAAGAATACAGTTTGCTTCCATAACAACATTCACTCAGTTTCGTCATTTATTTACCATAAAATGCAACAATGCGTTCACTCCAGCAAACAACACCGACAGTTTAGGCCTGGTTCTACGAGGTTAATGACGGAGTAGGGAATTTAAGATCTACGACGGCGACGGTCGACAAAAACGTCACCTCAAAATATAACTTGGCTCTATCGTAAGTCTTTCGCGATTATTCAGTCTAGTTCGCGTCGTACAATGTGGGCAAAGTATCCTAAAAATAAATCGGTACGAACGGTTTCAAAGTTAAAATAGAGAATGAAAGTTTCTCTGTTGCATGCTTACGTTGTCGTCAAAACTTCAAACTTAGTGATTTCACGTCGTCGTTATGCAGAGGACCGCAAACATACTTGCTAAAATGCGTGCTGCACGTGCAGCACGATTATTTATCCTCTTTTAGCCAATGATATTATTGTTTTGTTGCGTTGTCGTAGTCGTAGCCGTCGTCGTTTCTTAAATTCCCTAATGAATAGGGAGCTTACGGCGATGGCAACGAGAACGTCACGAATTTGCATATTTAGTGGCATCAACTTAACGACCTATGCAACGGTGTTCAACTTACAACTGTGCGACCTTAAGGCGTGACTGTCAATGAAATCCACACATTCTGATTGGCGGACAATTTCTAAAAAACTTTATTAGGTGGCCACGGTAAGGCGCGTCGCACTGTAAACGGCAAAACGTGTTTCGTATGAAATCTCATCGCCAGCTGCTTATCATAAAATTCGTCGCACAGTGTGATGCCCGAGAAAGGACGGGGGGGGGGGGGGGGGGATGCTACTTCACTCATGTTTGGGTATAGGGGTGCCGCCGAGGGTTTGAAATCCTGAACCTGTTTAGGGGAAGGACCCGTTTTACAGCCAGGTGATCTGGTGACGTAACTCGGAGGACTGGGGAGAAAAATTTTAACGCCGTATCCCACAACCGCGCGCGGGCTTATTTTCGAATTCAACTGGCAGAGGCGAGGTTAGATCTCGTCGGGTCTACTTGAATGTTCATTCAACAACAGGAAATGTGGTAGACACGTAATGATCAGTTGAGTTTTGGAGATGGAAATACTGCAGGGAGTTTGGAAACAACACCTAAGGCCTCGCGCGGTTGTGGGATACAGCGTTAAAATTTTTCTTCCCAGTCCTCTAAATTACGTCACCAGATCACCTGGAGGAATTTAAACTGTTTAGATAATCTATTACACTCAGCTAAATCATGTTTGATGCGTCTAAAACCCAGTTATTGCGTCTCTACACTTGGTGTTACAAAAGACCATCAAGCATTAAGCTCCATAAAGTATCTAGTGTAGCAAAATGCCCTCATAACATCTGCACTGCACTTCTGTAATAGCAAATCAAAGAAAAATGATTACTTTAATTTGACATCTGCAAGTTGAGGTTGTCAATGCATTTTGGATTTGGCAAAGCCCCACCCTGTTTGTCTTAATTGGCCATATCAAACAATGAATGAAGGGGTAGTTTCTAAAGAAACTGTGGTGCTGCGTCGGTGGGGAAGTAGTGTACAAAAATTTGGTTTTATCAACGGAGTTGATAATGTAAATTGGTACGGTGTACAGTTGCCAATTTACATTATCAACTCCGTTGATAAAACCAAATTTTCATATCAAACAATATTTGGTACTTAATATTTCAGTATGGTAAGCGGAGAACCGTTTACAGATCCACGTTGGTAGATGGAGAGTTGGCGGTGGGATGAATGTGCCATTAGCACTTGAGACTAGTACTACTGGATACAAGGCATTGGAGATCAAAAAGGCATTGACATTAAATGAGTTGATCTGCTCAGTCAAGAAGTCATGAAGGTCATGAACGAATGAAGTAATAACAAGTGCAAAGAAAACCGGTGGCGTAAATATTTGGTACTTAATATTTGGTACTTAATATTTCAGTATGGTAAGCGGAGAACCGTTTGCAGATCCACGTTGGTAGATAAAGAGTTGGCGGTGGGATAAATGTGCCATTAGCACTTGAGACTAGTACTACTGGATACAAGGCATTGGAGATCAAAAAGGCATTGACATTAAATGAGTTGATCTGCTCAGTCAAGAAGTCATGAAGGTCATGAACGGATGAAGTAATAACACGTGCAAAGAAAACCGGTGACGTAAAGTGATAAGCGCAAGACAGTTCTAAGAAGACAAACGAATCGGCGACGCCGACACCTACTCTTCAATGTGAGCGCTTTGATGTTGTTTTGTTTTACACGTTTGAATAACACAGTGGAACTTACTTGAGGTTAATTTTATTTTGATTAAAACACTAATAGAACTTTTACAGAGAAAAAATCCCTGAACAATATCGTGTACAGCGGGATGCACTCCTAGCTCCTGCCTGTGCGATACAGTGACATCTTTCTTTCATCACGTTTTCCGACACAAAGAAACAAGACCTACCGGTACGACCGATTCTTTCAGTGCGCTGGGTACGGCTACACGTAGGCTAGTTATAATACTGATTCAGTTGAAAAATAATTTAAATTAAAGGATACCGACAACAATAGAATTCTTGTCCAGAAAGTTATCCATAGCCAGAAATTCCGAACCGGACAAGGCGAGTGCACGTGACAGCTTGTAAATTAAGAAATTCGACTTTCCTGCATTTGATTGGTTAATCAATTTTCTAAAAATGTGATGCAATATGGCGCCTCGCGATCGTCCCGCCAGTGGTTTTTTCCGTATTTTGAACAAGATTTCTGCAGCAGATACCGGGTTTCTTGAGTCTTGTCCGTTTTCGGTTAAAAGAAGAAGGAGCAGTGGACCATTCTGGGAGGTGGAGAGACTTGTTGACAAGCGTGAGAGGAACGGAACGGTGAGTTGTTCAGCTTAATTTTGCACGTGTTTCGCAGGTTTTGTTAGTCTGTTTGCCAAACGAATACCTGATCGATTAACAGTTGAAGTTGATAAAGAGCTGAGGCGTTAGATACTTAACTTTATTTTTTAATTGTTAGGTGGAATATCTTGTCATTTGGAAGGGATTTTCGAAGTTTGATTCTTCTTGGGAGCCTGAAGAAAACATCACGCCCGAATGTATTCGCCAATTTCGCCGACCACGACCAGATGTGGCGGTTATTCAAATGGCAGTCGATTCACTTAGGGTGGCCGTGGAGAGGCATCTGAAGTCGAAATGTCGATTGGCGGTGAAAGTTTCCTTTAGATTTGACGTTTTTCGTTTTTTGTTTGGGAATAAGGGGATTTCAAGGGATGGGTGGCTTTTTTTTATGAAGGCTGATTTCCTCCCTCAGTACTTTCCTCCTGGTTGGGACTCCTGGGAAGATTCCCATGGCCAAGGGATTAAGGTTTTCTATCCAATTAGAATGAAAATATTTCTCTCTTGGTCTCCTAAAAAGTACCATGGGGGAAGTCAGGGTTCTTCAGTTTTATGCCCTCGGGCATTTGAGGAAAATTTATCTTTTAATTTTACGAAGGTTGCCCTCAAGGACTCATCAGAGTAAGGAAGCCTTCAATCTTAGTGCCAGGGCATTTTTCCCTGTTACAGGCACAGTGTACTTCTAAAACAGTAAATACTATACTGCAGTAATTATGTGGAGAGAAATGATTGTAAGTTCAAGGCCATGTGTATTTGTATAGACACCCTATTCCCTCATGTATAGGCTCTATTTTATTTCTAAATTAATACATTTTGTGCAACAAATGGACTTAATACCAGCCATGTATTCATATCACACATACAGTACATTGTACAATGCTGCAACGTATTTTTGCACTGCTTAAATACTCTCAGGACAACTCTCTTGTGTGACTTAAAATATCGAATAAAGTACAGTTCTATTCAGTCAGTAATATTACACATTCTGTTGACCAACATCTGAAGAGCTTGCAGTTGGTTGTGGTAAGAGATGTTTTAAGTTGCCTAGATTGACATTGTTGGAAGTATCTAATTGACCAAGTTTCATTCTTTTCAGACAGCAGTTATTTTTTCTTTTTGTTCAGAGAGTTTTTCTGTTTTCTTTTACCAGTAGCTTTTTTAGCCCTTTTTGTTTGAGTGATAGTACCAGGAGACTTGTAACTACATGTGGCTACTGATTCTTGAATGGCTGGTGTTTCCTTCTGGTAGCTGATCCCTCTTTTCTTCCCTCTTTTTGTTTTGATCCTCTCTTCCCAGTACTCAGAGGCCCGCTTCGTGTACTTTCTATGCTGTCTCTCCCTGTGTTGTAAAGCACCAAGGCGGTACTCTGTGCGCAGTATCTCAGCAGGGTCATCACAGTGGTTGCTTTTTCTCTGGATTATTCTCCTTGCATCGTCATTATTCTTTTCCACCCCTGTGAAGGAGAAGTAGAAAACATAATACCTACATATAAAGTGTGCTCATTATTAATAGCAGATTACAACCCCATACTCTTCAAACAGGAATGTACACATTGGAGTCCTAAAGAGAGTTTTAACACATTGTAACTGTCATTGAACAAATTACATAAAGAATGCCTAGTGAAGTTACATGGAAAGCATAGAGTAATTCTGAAAAGAAGTGAAAGCACAAACTACTATGTACAATGATAGTGAACTATATTTGTACCTTGGCCACTGAATTGCTTTATGTTTTGGTGCTTTTCCACCATTTGTGGGATATGATATGCAGCAGCATGCATGTAACAGGTGACTTTTTCTTTCCTGTATCCTATTCTGATGTTTCCGAGATCTGTGAATTTTGTGATCCACACTGTCACCTAAAAAGTGGGATGTGAGGTGATAATAAGTTGATCTCAATTGCAGCTCCTGTGGTTATTTCATGTTATTATTATTATTTTTGTCTGTTTAACGTATTGGCTGTGTCTGGGAGAAGTTCTTGTTTTATTTTAACCAATAGTACTGATGTTTAAAGTTACCTTTCTCCTGTACTCATCTGTGGTATATGGCTGCCATGAAGATATGAAATTAAAGTACAAATCAGCAAAATCCTGTTGGAATAGATGTACATCAAGTGGTAAATTTTGTATTGATAGCTTCTTGTATTATCGGGATTGGGAAACATTATAGTTACATAGATTCCTGTATTACAAATGGTTTGTTCCTTTTTTTGACAAATATTAATCTTTACCTTCCACAGTTGTGCCACCTTCTCGCACGTCTCTGGTTGGATGCAGTCAGTAGGGATGACCAACTTGAGAGGTAGTTCTCTGAGCAATTTCTTGCGGTCATCACCCATCAGGCTGGTCCAGTCCCAAGTGCCACTTCCTTTTCCATCTGCATTTTTTTTCTCCCATAAATGGAAGGTCACACCACAGCTGTTTATTGACTTAACCAGGTTTTTATGTGCCTGGATTTTTCTGCAAGGTTTTTTTTCCCCCCAGACAAAGAACTCTCCTTATCATCCCACTGCATTGCATCCTCAATCAAGTTCTCAAGAAGAATATCTGTGACCCTTAGCATCAGATGCAATTCATCAGGAATGATGTGGTCTAGTGGGATGTTAAGGAGAGGCTCGTGACAGCAGCAGTAGTTCTCTCCAGTTTTCTTGTTGGCAAATTCCCTCAACTCATCTGTGTTTCTGCGCATGGGTGGTGTGTTGTAAAAACTTTCAGGCTTGGACATATCACCTCTAGTTATTGAGGGATAAAAGTGGTAAGATGAAAACATTTACAATTTTATAGCCTAGGAAATGTTGTAAGTATAGAATTTCACAATTATTAAATTTTAAATTTACCTATTTTTCTTGTGCACTTTACACCACAAGCAGGCATACGTCGAATTTGCTGCACTTAAGCCCATGAGAAGTAAAAGAAACTGTTTAAAAAAAAATCAACAAATCAGCATCAACAGACAAAAAGTCCTAAAGACCTCATCTTTATTATTTTATCCAATATTTGTGTTTTGATTAAAATGTTGACCTTGTAATCTCCTCCAAGGAAGAATTCCACATCAACCTTTTCCTGTTCAACAATGATGCATCCATCGCTGATGACCTCATTTATTTCCCTGAATACCTCAGAGAAGCACTCTTCCAAGGTCTGCCTAGACTCAGGACCATTCACCACTGCTATGGTGTGATTTCCTGTGAAAATCAGAATTATTCATATTATTGACTCAATTACATAATGGTAGTCACTTGTTTTGTTGTGTATGGGATGATGCTGTATTTTGATTATTGAAACATTGCATTTTTACTTGAGTTTTGAACTAACCTTTTGATGACAAAATGGTATCTCCTTGCTGTAGAATCGTGAAACTGACAAGGATGAAATTTGTCAACCTGCTCATTCTAGCCCCATCTCCACTGACTTTCACTTTTGCTTTCTCACCCTTCTTTAAGGTTCCATCATTTATCTGCATATTGTCAGAACATAAACAATTTAAATCACCTAGTTTGAATAATATGTTTTACCCAGTATGTATAGCTCAAAGGTACTTTACATGAAGGTGAATTATTGATCAGGACTGACTTTTTTTGCATTTTATTCTGGTATTTTTAGCACACTTTGAAGGAAACAATCATTGACATAGCTTTATGCCTTGAAACATGTAAGAATTTTTTGTACTAATTAGTAATTATCTGGTAAAAATTAGTACTAACCTCTCAAGGCTATGGGAGATAAAATGTCTTAATAAATACATGTAGTTCAAAGTTTTATTTTAACTGTCTTATATGGTGGTATTGAATCAGATCTACCTTGGGTGTCAAAAGCTTTAGTTTGAGGTTGTGTTATACAACTGTATTCTGCCCTTATTATTTTTTCCCAGCTGTTTGCTATTCACCCAGCTCTTGATCCTCTCATAGGCTGGGTGATTCTAAGACAGTCTATGGCACCAAGTGTAGAACTGGAGTGGTCTTTTTTGCATTGTACGATGGCCCAGGAGGGTCACAGTCCAGTTTTAATTTTTCACAGTCCAGTTTTAATTTTGCACAGTCCAGTTTTAATTTTTCACAGTCCAGTTTTAATTTTATTCACAGTCCAGTTTTAATTTTGTGACTCGTCACCAGCACTCTCACAGGTCACAGGTTACAGGTCATTGTTTACCAATACAGAAAGTATCCTTCATAAAAGCTAACCTTATGCCTAATTAGACCTAAACAAAAGGTTTTAGGCGTAAGGTTAGCTTTTATGAATGTTTAGGATACTTTCTGTATTGGTAAACAATGACCTGTAACCTGTGACCTGTGAGAGTGCTGATGACGAGTCACAAAATTAAAACTGGACTGTGAATAAAATTAAAACTGGACTGTGCAAAATTAAAACTGGACTGTGCAAAATTAAAACTGGACTGTGAAAATTAAAATTGGACTGTGAAAATTAAAACTGGACTGTGACCCTCCTGGGCCATCGTAGCATTGCATTATGATAACATTTTGAATATTTGTGAGGTAACTGACCATTTTTTTTCTGGGTGAGGTACCTACCATGTCTTTGATCCTTTCTTTCAATAACAATTTAAAAGAGTATTGGGCTCCTGGAGCGAGTCCTGGTGTTGTAGTGATCTTCACCTGCCTGTTCAACTCGGCTCTTCGTTGCTTAATGAGATAGGATTTAATGGGGAAATCTGCCACAGACATTGACAATTCATGAACAAATTCGTCACCAACACCGAATTTGTCCATTAAATAAAGAATGCTTTCAACTGTTACTTTGTCGTCATTGCTTAACTTGTCATATTGGGTTATGTTTTGATCACTTCTTGCTTGGGCACTCATGTTATGGCTGTTAAAATCCACCGTGAAAGTATTGCTACTGCCTGGGTCCTTCATTTTTAAGCATTCCAGCTCCAAACCAAATAGCTGTACAAAATGTAATGCTTTTTGGGCTCTTGTTTTCAATTGTTTTAATTTCCTGTTTTGGGATTGGCGGGTTTTCAACTCTGGAATTCTAGCTCCGCGGGGAGGTTCCCCTAGTGATTGTTTTTCAAGGTTTTCAATCTCTTTCAGCAACTTTTCGTTTTCTTTTTCCATTTTTTCTACAATGTTATGTTCATTTACATATTTAGTTGTGACCTCTGCAAGCATTTCATGGTATAGTTCTTCTTTTTCCTTTTCAAGGTTTTGGTATTTTTCTCTCCACTGACCAATTTCTTCTTTTGCCTCTTTTAGTCTTCTTTCCATCATGCTAAGACTTGCTTCCCACTTTTCCACCGAAATGACATCACTCTTAAGAATTGAGACCTTGATAACTTTTTCTTCATCCTCAAACCTTTTGGAAAGGGATCCACTCCTGTTCAAATTTGCTTTTGCACTGGATGCTTGAGAGCAGTGATAAGTCAAACGTTTTTCGACTCTCTTGCTTTCAGGGTCGATTTTAAATGCATTTCCGGGGATGTTCCCATTTACCATGTCAACATACTTAAGACCGGGAGTTTCTTTTTTTAATTGGCACCACCTCCTTAAAACCTTTTTCCTTATCCCCAACCAGAAAACAACCTCAGACCCTCCTTGCCGTTGTTCTTTGACGTAATTAAAGCAATTTTCCGGAGGATCGCATAGAACGATCAGCGGGTCGCGTGCTGGGTAAACCTCTGACATTTGTCACAATTTTTTTATGCTTATTGTGTCATTGTGTGCAAAAAAAAAAAAAAAACACCCGCCTAAAACCCTTAGGTACCAAGCCTCTTAGTTACCAGCTCTTCCGGGCTACAGTGTAGTCTGCAGACATTTGTTTTCGAAATGGCGGCTGTTTTTACAAAGCTCTTTTCCGAAAAGGTGGACTGCGAATTGGATATCCTTCCCCGCGCGATTGGTGTAATTTGCCCTGTCTGTAAGAATATGTATGGATCAATGAATATTTGGCTGGAAATTTAGGACAAATAGGAGCTTATTTCTGGGTCATAAAAGAGCTTAATTCATTGTGATCATGAAGTTTAATTTGGCTGCGCAGATCACGAATGTTATACAGGGAAGGTACGTGCCCACATGGAAGGTCAGTATGATTCTTTCTTTGTGTATTGCATACAATTATCCTTGTGTAAAGTTTTAAAAACTACCGAGAAAAACGCAACGACCACTTCTTGTACGATTCGTGGTGATATGGTAATTTGAAATTGTTTGCATAAACATTCATTTCCACATCCGGATCTCCGCGTACTGGTCGAGATAAAGTCCACACGATAGTTTTAAGCATCGAGATAGTGAAGATTGTCTACCGTTTGTAGTAGCCATTAGGCTAAAAATCTTCCTGGCCAAGCGTTAAAAAACGCAACGAGTATCAGTTTGATCAACATGAATTAATGGGTTAAGTAAAGCTTTGGTGGCCGCCTCTTAGTTCCACATCCGAACGCCTTTCAATTGGTACCAAAAGATGATGGAAAGAAACTTTCTTTCTTCGATGTCATATATTTCTTTGTTGCTCTTTAGGAGGCATCAAATTCTAAGTCTCTACATGTATTGCGCACGCGCGTTCAGAATTCCTGGCCATGCTGATGTTGATTGATGACCTTGTAATGGCTCGTAATACCATACCCTGTTTATGACAGGTTCTGACCTTGTTTAGGACAGAGGCCAGTAAAATTGTATACCCTGTTCAGGACAGCGAGGCCAAAAAACCCTACCCTGTCCAGTGTCACGTCCCCGTATAGTCCTAATAAGGGAGTCCCCCCCTCCAACCACTGTTCCCTTAGTCGCAGGTTTTTTTTGTTCCTACTAGTGTATTTCGCACTGTTCGCTTTTTAAAAACAATTGCACACATCCTGGTATTAAATATAAGGTTTCGTTTTCTTTGATACGTTTCCTGCTCTCGAGGTGGTCAAGAAGTGCACGACCATTCTTTAATGGTCAACTTAACATGTTTAGCTACCTGTTCACGGTGTGGGTTAATTTGTATCATTACTTCTGCTCTTTACAGGAAGCACACACCGAAGTATTTTTCTAGAGATTTTGGCTCTAATAAAAATAGTTGAAAATTATCAACACTATAATATCTTGCCATGCTTACAATGTTACTGATCAAATGTGTTTTGTCATCATTACTCTCCAACTGAAAAAAATTCTATAATACAAAATAAACGTGAGCGCATATTCAGGCACACGCTTGAAGAAACGAGCGACTCTCGTTAAGACCCGTTAGTTTAAGGATTTTGATTGGCTTTTCGAAACAATACCAAAGGAACGAAAGTAAGACAAACTCCAACATGGCGGTGAACTCCAAGCATGCGCAATTCAAGCGGAAGTCCGATAGTCTTGGACTTAGGGATAAGAACTTTCCAGAGTCGCTCGTTTCCCGACCGCTGGACAAGGATAATGGAGACTCTGCGTATGAGATTAAGAATCGTAATGAAGGTCCGCTAGCGCTCAGTGTGTAACCCGCCTTTAAGCACACATTTCGTGATTGAATGAAATTACCGGAAGACATGCTTTCAAATGTGGACAACAATCCTATAATCTGATAAAATTGCGTTCTAAAATCCGTCTTTAATTTTCCTCTTAATACAGGTCTCGTGTAACTTAGGGCTCAATTTTGGTGTGTGACTCCGCTCTGCTGAGAAAAGGCTTGGACTTAGGCTAATGTCCGCTTAATACAATGTGTCCACTCAATACAGGCGAGGTTTCCGCTGTACAGTGAAACTAGTGCGAATTCTCGAGATAGAAGGAAACTCGCAACAGCATGATCAACAGCAACGACAACATTTATTGATTTGATCATTTCAGCTCGAACTGATATCAGCACCAGCACCAGAAATATACTGCTCTTAACGTTTTAAAGTTATTCAGCTAAGATGTAACATCTTAAAAAAAGCAAAGAAAAAAAAGCAACAATAACTCAAAAATGCCTAGCTACATCAACTAGGAAGCACACCAGGAACCCATCGCTGGGAGCATACAAGTGGTCTTTGTTTATGATTAGACTGAGTTTCCCGCGAATATCCCGCGGGAGCCCCCATGAGCAATCACAAGTATCTGCACGTACAGAGCCGCCATTGTTTTTACTCATTAAAACTATTGTTTTGTGGCACTTTCGTTTCCGTTACCGTCCTCGTTGCCCTTATTGGCGGGAAAAGATAGTCTAAAAATAAAAGGTCCGTAAAAATACCATGAGATGGGCCCATTTTATTACTGGAGGTGTACGCTCCGAGTACTAGTGATGGAAGCACAAGGCTGTTGCCTAACAGGAGCCCGGTAGCCTGGGGCTCCCAAAGAATAGCTCTGGGCTCCTTAATTTTTCACAGCAACACCTTTCACTTCATATGTTGGGCTCCTAAGTTCTCAGCGTTTAGCTCTGAGGGCCCCTTTAAAATTTTCTTAGGCAGCAGCCTTGAAGCACGTTCATTACTTCTAAGTACTGGTGTAATGAATAGGCCATTTCCGAGTTGCTGTTTGTCTGGCTTTCGAAGTGAGTCTTGGTGCTCAACTATTGAAATGGAAATTAGTTTGATTTGAATGAGAATACGCAACTCATTTGCATTTGAATGATTGTGTACCAGGACTCGCTTTGATATCGAGGCATGCAGTAACTCGGAAATGGGCTATTGATAACCTTTTAACCGGAAATAACTCTAGTTTTTATACCGGAAGTCTATAGAAATCGCAGGCTTACTTAGACTCGTGGGAAATGTGAAACCTTACTCTTTTGTGTGTCGTGGCGTGCGAGTGAAGTAAAGTTTACTGTTGTGTTTAGTTCAATCTGTGTGATTCGTTGGCCATCGGTACGCAATCTATACAACTAGTAACAAGAAATTACTAGTCTTTTAGCTTTGAATGGTTGTGCAAATACTGCAACATTTGAAAAACAAATTACTAAAACCTAATCAACGGCGAATCCGTTTCGATTATTGTTCAGTGTTAACGTTGTTTAATGTTGCATTAACTTAGACTACCAAGGCAGAATCATAAACACGCAACTATTAGTAGGAATAAGGGACGACTGAAGGCTAGAGAAACAAATCAAAAGTCAACATCAATTGTCACCAATGCTTTGGGATGTCACTCTCCATATTGTCCACAATGCAATCAAGTGATGTGTTCTTGATCCACCCCGAAGTGGTCCAAAATACTAAACACATATTCATAGCAACAAATCAGTATCTTTTCTTCGGTCAGCTGCATTACATGTGCTTACAAAAAATTGGAAAGTCACCAAAAACGAATTCAGGTTTCTTCTACTAAAGAAAGTCACGGCTGCTCAGTTGCTGCTAAATACCATCTATGTCAACGTAGTAACCCCGCTAGCCGTTGACAGCTAGCAAATACCTTTGTTCTTCATCACTGCTCTCATCAGAGTCCATTGCATTTGGGCAACTTTTATACGAATTTTCACCGCTGCAATTGTTACTGCCATTCTTGCGGCCTTCATTTTTGCCAACAAGACGGTAAACTATACCAGCTAGCAGAGTCACAAGAACACATGTATTTATGACCATCACCAGCCAAACGAAAATGTTAGCATAGGTACTGTCCAGTACTGAAAACCTCAACACCATAAAAGACATGGACAACACGAGTAAAACCAAGGGTTCAAAGACATTCTCACGGAAAATGCGTTCGAAGATAACTTTTCTGTTGGTCTTGTGCTCGCACGGATCGCATCTGTTTATAGAGACCTCGTCATACGGCTGGAGGCACAAGTGGATGATTGCTGACGTCATCAGAACCAGCCACACTACAAACGTTTGCAAGGTGGACGACGAAGAAATCATCGACAACGCAATGGCGAGAACCAGGCGGCGGAAAAGCATAAAGATCTCGAAGTACTGACGATACTTTGGTTTGTACGGCAAATAGACAGGTCCAAGCCACACGTCAAGTTTCTCTTGCTCTTCAGGAGTCATCGATCTTCTCTGTGGAAAGAAACGAATCAGCACAAAGATGACAATCAAGGGAAACCCAATCACGTAGAACACAACTGAGACAACGCCAAGGGCTTTCAGTTTGCTGTAAGAGTGCGAAGGGCATTCTATCCAAGGCGAGTTGGGCATGTAACGAACATCCTGATCACTGTGACATGGACGTAGAATGGAAAGGGACTGCTTCACGATTGGAAAGTAGCTGAAGCTAAGACAAAAGAAGGCGATTTGGCGACATTTGAAATGAACAAGTTGCATTCTCCTTTCAGCGGGACGAAATCTATTGTAAATCAGCATCGTGATGAAATACACACCCACCATGGCTAAGCACACCGCTGGAAGTAGGAGCAAAAAGGCAAACTTCCCGACTGGAGTAAAAAGAGAAGGCAGGTCACAAGAAAGAGAGGGAAAGTATAGGTTCCAATAACTGCTCAAGTAGCTTTGAGCCTTAATAACTCTTTTAGGCCACACGTTGACACTAGATACCATGAAATCCATGGTTTGGATGTAAAACACCGTTATGCTGATTAGAGAGCGAGCAGCCTTTCCTCGGTTACTCATACACAACACGAAAACGACCAGGTTTAACTTGAAAAGCCACGCAGGTAATAACTCCAAAAGCATCATGATTAGCATGAGTAGAAAATGAATTGCAGTAACAACGAACCATTTGATTGGTCGAAGATAAAAATGAAAGTACATCCAGAGCGGAATGAGAAAGGACAAAGTAAAGATAGGAATAAAGATGTAATAGTAAGTTAAATTGCCCTTTTTGCATTTGAAACACAGTCCACCAAGTTTGTAAAACCCTTCTTGACAGCGAGAGCAAAACCTGTCTGTGTTCCCTGGATGGCAGACGCAAGAATGATTGCACGTCGTGATCAGAGATGACAATGATTGACGGCTTCCGGAGGACGAATTTGTGTCCTTTGGTGTTGTGACCAGTCGACAAGTACAGGAATCTGTAGGGTTGCATGCAGATGGTACCGAGCACTTGACAAGGTGGGTGGCATTGCTGGGATCTGGTGATGGCCAGTAGCCACCCGATACCTCCATGATGTTTGGACGCAGATCGTCAGCTGCACTGATGGCAAGTCGATGGCAAGTCGCACCACTCATACATTTCTTGCACAAACCATCGCCTCCGTAGAAACCTTCGTCGCAGACGCAATATTTGTATTCGTAAAATGTTGGATCTAAGCGAATGCGTCCATTGTTGAACGTGAGTCGTCCTTCAGGGCACGTATAGTTGACTGCTTGAGGTGGTTTGAACATAGTCAAAAAGTCAGGTTTAAAGACGTTAGATGAAGCGCTTGTCCCAACTCGCATAGAGGGATTTCCAGATATGTCTAAATATTGGAGAGAAACCATGTTTTGAATTCCTGCTGGAAGGCTACCTGTCAAGTTATTCGAGGAGACGTCAAAGTACGTCAAAAGCGAAAAATCAGTAAAAAATTTGGGTAAAGCTCCATAAAAGTTGTTATTACTTAAATCACAAGTGGAAAGTCTTCCCATGTACAGCACGTTTGCGAGTAGAGGACTTGTTATGTCGCAAAAGCTTACATTTAGAATTGAGGGGCTATCAACAAAGTTTCCTTTTTTTGAAAAAAGTTCCATGAAGCTTGAAAAATTAATTGCCAATTTTCGATTCCCTGCCAGAGAGACGTAAGACGCAGAAGAAGCACGGGCTGTATCTGGCCACGCTTTTCCTTCGTTGATTGACTCAAAGTCGTTTTGTGACAAATCGATCATATCGGCTGCCTTCAGCAGCACATCGCCTGGAATATCCCCTTTTAGTTGATTGTTGGCAAGATTTAATATACTTGGGAAATTTTTCCAGTTTGATATATTCCCAGAAATGCTGTTTCCAGGTAAAACTAGGTGTGCTAGTCTTTCCGGTAATACACGAGGCAACGTTCCGGTTAGTTTAACTCCAGATATAAACAACTCTGTTACGTTGGGAATTGCGAATATGTCACTGAGGTTTCCATGCATGTGGCCAGGAGTTATTCGAAGGTCCAAATACCGCAGCTTTTTCAGCCTAGAAATACTCTTTGGTATTTGGCCAATTAGATTGTTTCCTCCAAGACAAAGTACTCGTAATTCTGTCATGTTTCCGATATCCTGTGGTAAGTGACCAGTGAATCCATCACCGTTCATAACGCAGCCCAGGAAGTTTTGCAGATTTTTCATTTTTACAATCCCTTCAGGAATATTCCCAGAAATAGAAGCGTCATTGAACACAACAGTCAACAGATTGCTCATATTCGCAAACAGAAAGTCGCTAATGGGTCCTCGAAGAGAAGGGTTCCCTGGTGTGCAGAGAGAAAATAAGTTTCGGATTTTCCATATGTTAGAAGGAAGGAAACCGTTTAGGTTATTGTAAGCCAAGACGATAGTTTTAATGTGCGTTGTATTTCCGTGACAGGTGATACCATACCAGGAACAATGGGATGTGTTATTGGCTGAACTAATCCAGCCGCGTCTTTCGTACCATTTTTGTCCATTTGTTGAAACGTATATATCTATTAGAACTTCTCTTTCCTGTTGTGGTGTGAAAGATGTGTCCAGGTTGAACAGCGGAAACTGGTTAATACGTTTCAAACAGTCGGGTCCCTCAGCGCTCAGAAACACGTTATGATCTGGAAAAAAATGACAGTTATTCCCAAGTGAAACTTAAAATGCAAATGATCGCTCAAAGTCAATGACTCCTCGTTAATTGGAGGTTTCCTCACTGAAACTTTGCAAAGTATTTCACATCTAACAATTAGTTTCCCATCTCGACTCGAGTGCTGTGCGGGTGTGGGAACTACGACCTCGACTACTGAATGAGGGGTGAATAGTGTAACTATTATTCTGGGAAAAAACTATTAGTTGACCGGTTTACAACAGAGAAAAAGCGGGCGGAAAACTAACCAGCAATGGCTGAGAGAAACCAACCAAATATTCATTCTTCGATTAAGGGGGCTCCATCAGTCTTTTTTTTCTTAACTTTGAGGTGTATCCGTTGAAATAAGATTTTTTTACAGAAGGCAACTTTCGATTTCCCTGACACCACAAAATCTTTTCGAGGTATGATCAAAGTTTATTTTCTAGTTGGTTTCCAGGCAACAGCTGTTACCATGGCAACGGAAACACTTGACCACTCATTTTGAAAAGGTCGATTATCTGGAAATCCAGTCAGACACTTTATGACGAAACTTAAAGAGTGCAAACGACTGAAGCCCCACAGGTTGTATGCCAAATTAGAAAAACATCCGTGGGAGTGTTTACAAGTAAATTGCAGATAATTAAAGTTTTGAAGGTTGGTTTAGCTCATTCCCAAATTTTTCTTTAAGCTTTACAAGGAAATAGTAATCTTTATATTTTTCTCTTTGTTCAAGGAATTATCGTGGTAGCATAACATTTTTGAGCCTCCTAAGTAGCTGTAACTGTAAAATATTTAGGTTTGGAAATGGCTAAATTGAAAGTACGAGCAAGTCAGATAGCTCGTAATTTGCATATAAAGTTATCCGTTTTTGTACTTAATATCTCACAATCACAGCCACCTAAGAGGCTCAATGTAACTTGAAAATGCTTTGCAGCATGTAGGAGAACAAAACGAAAACTCTGGGTTCTCGTTTGGGTGTTGAGAAAAGCGAAATGGGTTAGCTGTCTTTGCTAAAGTTTTGATGTGCAAGTCTTTGAGAGAAAAGCTCGTGCTTTGGGAAAGTTGTAGTACCGTTGTCCTCGTTGCTGTGTAACTGGATGATGTATTGCCGTTGATAGTCTTTAATTTAAGAGGACTTTCCACTGGACGTGGGAAGGAAAAGTAAAACTCTCAAGGCACTTTAGGATTTGTATCTGCTTAGCCAAGCGTAGCAATTATTGCACCGATCAACTCGAAACTTCAACATCCCACCCCTCCCCCCATCCCGGGAAAAGCTCCGGGCATTTGAACTTTTGAAGATTGCATCGTTCAAATTCCCGCCCTCTCGGACCAAAATGGTGTTCAAATGCCCTATACCCTACTAAAGAACAGTCGTCGTCGGCTCCTGCCGTCTTTAATAAAGACCTTTTGAAGACCTTTTTTGTAAGCCAATCGCTCGCAAATGCTATATCTCTTCCTTTAAACTCTTCCATCTCATCCAAACACGTGTTTTATAGCTGTTAGCTACTTCGGCGCCCGAAAAAAAATCATTTGAAACTTCCGGTTCAATCTTCTCCATCGACCCCACTCAAGCAAAGGTCAAATTCCCCACTCCCCGGGCACAGAAGATAGTCAAATGCCCGGGGTTTACCCGAGAAAATAGGGGAAGAGGCTGGAGTTTCGATTTGATCGGCGCATTATTTTGTTTGAAATGGCGATGAGGGAAATTGGGCACCAGCGTTTTTGAGTCACAGACGGCAACTGGAAGTGAGGCGTTTTCTCTTTTTTAAAATCCAGCCTACACATTCAAAATACATAACACTTATTAACCCAGAGTGAGGACCATGCTTGGCTGAAAGCAAAAACGAATACAAATTTATGAAACCACTGATTAAGTACCAAATTGTTTAGCACGACGACAAAGTTAGAGTCTTCTTTTATTGGTCACGTGACCATGGGCGTGGCATAATGACGTCATATTTAGGGTCATTGGTTTACAAAAGTTGGAAAGTGACTAAAATAATGTCAAATTCTCTCAAATTACTTAATCATTACATCCTTAGCAACGCACCCAAAATACACGTCAGTACGCCCTTAAAAGGTATGTTCCCAGGGACTCTTCTCGCCCGTGATTTTTTCGTCCCGTCTCGACTGCCTGCCCCTGGGTCTCCGAGGATGTTGTAACTGTTAATTGCATTCGTGAGATAACAAATTTTCATACGAAGTTTAACCGCTTACTAACCGAGCGCGAGGGCCGTATTTCGCTCGGTCCGTACTGCCATGACCGAGGGCCAATATTCCCCAGTACGGCCCGAGAAAGCTCGGCTAGTAAGTTGTTTATTAGATGGCACTCTGATTCTGATAGTAAAACACACTTCCGGTGCAATCAATCTTTTTAGCTTTTTATCTTTTAGCTTTTTATCCTTTTAGCTTTTCAATCTTTTTATCTTTCAATCTTTTAAGCTTCTTCTGGTAGTTTCACTGTGAAGAATGACAATATTCACAGTTTTTTTCGCTGTTTTGGTTGCAAATTTTGAATTTGTCGGCTTTGCTCCAAAACAAAAATACACGGCTTGGACCGTTTCCACGGAAATGGTCCGTACTGCAAAATCCCGACCGAGAAAGAACCAATCAGAGCGCTGGGATTTGCCCAAGACTGGCTTTGCCATTTAATAAATGAGTTCGTTTTGTGGTCCACATGAGAGTGTTCGATCGGAGGACTAAAATTTGGTTCACTGCCGTTTTATTTGAGGAGAAAATAAAATTATCCCCTCAGGAAATAAATCAAGGAAATAAAGTGTGTCTTGATTTGCCTAGCCTGAGTAGCAAGCGTTCCTTTTCGACAAAAAGAGCTTCGAAACGATTTTCCGCAAACTGGCCGCGCGGAAGTTAGGGCAAGAGACCGAGGGAACGCTTGCAAGAAGACCCCCTATTTTTGAAAAACGCCCACCTTTTTATGGTTGACTTGATACACGCTGATTGACGTCTTATTAACAAATTAGCCAATAAAAGATAACCATGTTAACACATGTTGGCTTCCGACAAAACAAACCGAGGCACCGAGGAAACACCGAGTGATCAACGCAGAATTTTAAATGTTAAATTTGTAACGGCAGCTTCTAAGCCGGGTATGACTGGTTATGTTTCTTCTGAGAATTTGTTTAAACCATCGAAAAGAAACTTACGGGCAAATTCTAGCTGATATTTGCGGAGCGGTTGGAATAGAAGTTATCGAAAACAACAGCCAATTTTCAGAACTTGTAAGCAATCCGTGCGCTCGTAAAATACGAAATTTAGAAAGACATAAACTCGTACAGAGTTCGATGGGTAGTAAGTAAGGCCGTTAAATGCAAATCTCCAGCAAAGCTGACCATGAAACCATTCAAATAGGTTTAAGTTTAAACCTAACGACGATTTCAGTACGACTTGCTGGCTATTTTGTTGGTGCAGAGTGGTTGACGAAATGGATCGTACTAAATCTCCTGGAAATTACAAGCAAACCTCCTCGCTAGTTTGATAATCCACAGTACGTTTTTGGTCAAATCGTCACGAAATCGTAGATGAAATAGCAAGTAAAAGTGCTTTAAAAAATAGAGTAACTTTACAAAGGAGCCGCTTTCTTCTCATAATAATTAAGAGAAGATTTAACAGGCTGCGTAGTTGTCTTCATCTTGTCTCAATCCATGATATAGGACTCAAGCTTACATCAGGCAAGGTACGCAGAGAATTTGACGAATTTCCTCGATCCTGAAACATGTGGATTCTGATAGTTCGCAGGCATTTTATTAATTGGCGAGCGAAAAGCTCACTTCAGTTCAGTCCAAAGTTTTCGTCGACAATAAGCGCTGCCAAAGTTTTGTTAAATAACGATCGAATCTTTTGCTTTTAATGAATTACGGAAACGCCATAGCGGCTTCAGCTGACACGTAAATAATATTGAATTTCCCTTGATGGATATTGTCCAAGCAGTCCAGATTTTCATTTAAATTACAGGCTGTCATTCCCATAGAATTCACCTCAACCACTTAGTTGATCGCGTATTATGCTTTGAAATGGAGAAATCACGATGATACTCGAGAAGCCGGTTCTTCGTTTTAAGTTCTTTTATTTCGCACTCCGCACATCATGACAAACATCTGAAAAAATAAGCTTTTTCCGAATCCTGTTGGCAAAACGGCCATTACATCTATACAGTTAAAGAGATGGCGCATTGACAGTTCTTTTTTCCTTTTCAATGTGATACCCGAGACCCGATTCGCTCAGCCTCGACACACGATTCAAAACCTTCCACATCTTCCACCATTGCCTTTGTCACGCTAGAACTTAGGAGAACTAGACATTCCGTGAGGGTACACTGGGTTGCCTGTGGTACGTGCAGCGTTCCAGGCAAATTGACTGGCCCACGGGCCGATTACGGGCTTGCAAAAACAAAGCAAAAGGTAATTAAACTAGATGCTTCTGTGAAGCATACACTGGTTTGCCTGTGGTACGTTCTACAGAAAATCAGAAGGCACTGAATTGTGTGGTATTGAAATACAGCATTCCAGTCTCTGAAGAATAACAAATAAAAGAGAAGCGAGAAACATTGGCCTCTGGGCTGACATGTTGATAATTTTCAAGTTCCCTCACAACTTCTTTTCACCACAAGTGTGCCCTCTGAGCATCTGAAAGCTTTGTAATACTAAACTTCATTGAAGTCAATCCTTGTTTCGCGGGGTTAGTGTTAGGATGGGAGACCAAAACAATAAACCCCTCATGGATAACAGAAACATCTGACCGAAAATACTATTAACGCTAACAAATGCGAACTCAGCAAGGTACAGATTCTGTTAGCTTGCTTTATGCAAAACAAATATTGATGAAAAAGCAAATAACTATTGAAACACAGTTTTCAGAAAGAGCAGAAGGAAGTTTCCCAGACGGTCGATCGAGAATAAAATATTTACGACATGAAAACAACATTAATTTTGAACCGTGAATATAGAATATAAAAAGTTACGATCAGCGACAAACATTTTGGGAGATTTTTGCTACGTTCAAGTAAATTGCAAAATCGAAAGTGACATGGCCGGAATTCAGCGGGCGCCGTGATTAAGTTACCGCGGCATGTTTACTCGCCAAACAGTAAAGCATCTGTGTCAAATGATGGCAAGATAGCGGGTTTTTGTAAGTTTCTTTTTCTGTCAAGTGTTATAAAGGTTGACAATGAAATGAGCGAAGTCAAAACAAAGATCACAATCGCCCAACTCTTGTTTATGCAAAGTCAAAATTTACTCTCCAAGACGCGTACGACGTTATTTATCACCAGGTAATTCCATCATTTTGGAAATAGCAGCTACTTTATTATTCATCTGCGTCACAAGTTTTCATTGATTTTGGGGCTCATTTTGTTGAAACTCAAGCACGCTTCCAACAGGCCTGTGAACCCTTCCTGCTTACAGAGCAATACTAAAAAACTTCTCCCATATCACATTTGAACCTTAAGCTCGAAAATTCAATACACAACATGATATTATAATTCACAAAGGCAGAAAATACCACAGAATCCTTTTCCAGGGAAATATTTATTGAAACAAACAACATATTTGCTCTTGGAGGCGAATCATTGCGTGCGTGAAGACAAGAAACTCAATCGTGTCAAATTACCATGTACTTCAGGTAAATGCAGCTCACTTTGATTTCGTCTCGACGGGCGATAGATTGTTGTCGAAGTCCAGTGCTCGTCGCTTTTGAGATTCCTGCCTATTTTATCCAACTGACTTTCTATTATTGAGCTCCATAAGGGTATATTTTGTTTAAGGATCCACTTAAACGCCATTCGCGTTGCATGACTTTCGACGCCATTGCAGGCTAAGTTAATGATTCTACTGTGTCCACCAGAGAAATCTACGCATTTCCACTACCCTCTCGATCCTAAGAAAATACTCGCAGAAGGCTCTATCCACAAAGACACCACTTACCAGGGGAGTGACAGGCAAGACTTTTACCGACACGGAAAAAAAAAAAAAAACTAAAAAAAAAAAAAAGAGAGAAAACAAACAAACTAAACGCAGACCTCGACTGGGTTTGCCATGAGGCAACCCAGTAAAAACCATATAATAAACTACTTACTAACCGAGCTAGCTCGAGCCGTACTGGGGAATCTTGGCCCTGGGTCGTTTCTGTACGGACCTCGCTGCGCTCGGTCCGTGCTGCCACGACCTCGGGCCAATATTTCCCTGGCAGTACGGCCCTCGCGCTCGGTTAGTAAGAAGTTATTAAGGGGTCACCCAGAAGTCATACCAGCAGAGGCCCTTTGGCTCACAGGTCCTCACACGTTCGTACGACGAAACAGATCCTTTTCTGAGGTTAAAAACCTGGCTACTGGCCTAACTCTTTTTCCTACTTTCCCAACCGCGAGAAAACCGCGGTAAATCAGCCATCGCCAAAAAATGTTTTTTTTTCTCAAAAAAATATTTAAAGTTAGGGGGAAAAATACATCATTTTAAAGCTAAGAAAATAAGCTTTCCAACAGCATACAACTTATTTACAGACAACTGAAACATTTTAGAAAAGCGAAAGTCGAACGAAAAAATTAAAGAAAAACTGAATAACAGTAAAATATGTTTTCTAGGCAAAATTTGGTCATTTTAGCGTTGATTACGAATTTTTGGATGCAAAACTAATATTTTCTGCAATTTATCTGCTTTCTTAGACATAAATTCGACCGAAAACTGATAAGGCATGAATATTTTTAGATTTTTAGGAATAATAGATAACGTGGTTCAATGCGTAATGTGATAATGCGATAAAAGTGTCAAATTTGCGACCCATTGCTAACGGCAACGGAAGCGATCGCATTACGAATAATTAACCTCTGTTGCCAAAAACCACCCAAATAACCGGTCAGTGTAAAACGCAGACTGCAGACCAGGGATAAAATGCAGACTGAGGGTAAAATGCAGACTGCAGACTGCAGGTTAATAAAATAATAATGAAAAAAGAGTTATAAGAGTGTTAGTAGCCGTTTGTACTTTCACACTGAAACCCCAACACAGCTCCCATCGCTTTGGTTGCCCCACCGCATGTTTTAAACATGTCCGGATTTTTATCGAACTCTGTAAGAATTGAAGCTGTTTGAATCCTTGTTGTTTGAAAAAGGACAGTTTCGTTAAGTGAGTTGCTTTTAGGCAAAGAAGTCACCACCCCGTAATTCAACCGTCAATTTTGCTGCACTGAACAAAGTAATCGAGTAATTACCCAATAACTCAATTTATTTTGACACGCATGGCTACAGTACCAATAGACCAATTCGGCTAACTCAATGTTGTACCCAATTCAAATCTTTTGGGAATAAAACGTTTTGTTCCAAGTATTTCCATCTCATTTAAATGTGAATGCTTCATTGTCATGCAAATTCAACACACAAAGAATCTTAACCCCGAGAGATTTGAATTGGGTACAACATTGAGTTAGCCGAATTGGTCTATTAACAAAGGGCCAACTGGAAAATATCGACTGGACTCTGGACTGGACTCTGGACTGGACTCTGGACTGTATTTTTCAAAGGGAACATAAACGAAAAATCGAACGATGCTGCCCAGAAAATTTAAATCAAGTCAAGTTACCATTACGTGAATGTGATGACGATATATCTCATCCGTGCGCTGTCTAAAGAATGTTAGGAATGTAGTCCAATTCAATATATTCGATATGTTAAGCGCAATCTCTTTGCGCACTATTTCTACAATTGAACCAGCCAGGAAACTGCAAAGTAAGCACTTCAGTTGTTTACAGCGGTAAATTAACGTTACAAACCCCGCCACTTATACGCTTTGCTATGATTGCGTGAACGCTGTGAAAGTTTGAAGTCATCAGGTGACAATGTAATGTCGTCACGCGATCCTATCTCGTGCGTGTGCTATTTTAGGAATGTAGCGGACCACCCCAATAGTAAACATTTTTATCACGTTCCAGTTCTTATCGCACAAACGTTCATTTCACACGAAACCACGCTGATGTAATTGTACCGATAATTGTACCGATAACACTAAAAAGGTTGATGACAGTTCGTTTAACAAAGGCTACTTATTCCGAAACGAAAAGATATTCCTGATAAGATGTTTCAAAGCAAGATAATTTTAAGGCGTTGTGGCTCCCTCCCTGCTGCATAGTTTTGAATTTATCGAATGTATTGAATTGGACTACATTCCTTATATTCTTTAGACAGCGCACGCATGAGATATATCGTCGCCACAGTATTCACGTAATAGTAGCTTGACTTGATCGAAAGTTACTGGGCAGCATTGTTAGATTTTTCGTTTACGTTCCCTTTGAAAAAAAACATCCATTCTCATTCTCATTCTCGCTGGTTAATAATTAAAGAGAAGCGGTTAATCGTTATATTATTGGTTAAATATTAGCTTCGTTTAATAAAGTCCAGTCCAGGGTCCAGTCCAGAGTCCAGTCCAAAGTCCAGTCCAGAGTCCAGTCCATATTTTCCAGTTGGCCATTAACAAAGACAGAGATAACGAGGATTTTGCAACCATTTAACGTTTCAATTCAGTCGGCTTAAGCCAGTATGACTGGTGTAAAAATTTCTTATTAGGATCCTTTCATTCGCTTTCGTGTACGTTATGTTTATCCTTTAAGTTCACAAGCTCGTTTGTTTTGCAGCTGGAAGATGTAATTTTCAATTATAACCTCTCCCTAGGGGTTATCACGCATAGCTTAACCAATGAAATCCCCGCGTCCTAATTGCTCGGAATACATGAAATTCTTTGTGCATTTCGTTGCACCGAAAAAAGACAACCGAGATTATTCAGGTATTCGAAGTAATAATTGTTGGTTTTTCGATCGATTTCCCTCGATGTACCGGTGTGACAAATAATTTGGAAGATTGCAATGCATCTGGAAGCGCAAAAACAAAGCACAGATGATTTCAACGCGTACGATCGCATCCCCAAAAGGTGCAGCGACCTGCAGTCATAATAATGTGAGTTGTTGACAGATGTAAAACAGGATTGTCTTTCAAACAATCTTTATTTTATCCTTATGACTCGTTTTTTTATTATTAATATTTATTTTACCCTCAGTCTGCATTTTACCCCCGGTCTGCAGTCTGCAGTCTGCGTTTTACTCTGACCGCCCAAATAACCGATTTTTCGACGGAAAATTCATCCCAGAGGATAAAACTATTCACTGGACATGTAATAAAGGTAGATATGTTCGAGCGAAATCGAAAACAAGCGAATATTTTGACGGAAAACACAATAATGTGAGATCAAAGGAACATGTGATGAAGACACGCAATTGCGGCATCGCTTCGACAATAATCTTACCTTTTCATCGATTTTAACGCTTGAAATTCCATTCAATCCACCTTGTCTAGTCTTTGAATTCACTATTATCGCTGCCCTGCGAATCTTCAATGTTCTACATAACAGCACACTTGGTAAAAGACGCCTCGACGGCCGACAGATTGTTGTCGCCTGTCTTGTTCAGTATACAATTGATTTGCCATTTTTGAGCTTCATAAGGGTATATTTTGTTCAAAGATCCACTAAAACGCCATTTGCATTACATGACTTTCGACGCCATTACAGGTTAAGTTAATGATTCTACTGTGTCCACCAGAGAAATGTACGCATTTCCACTACCCTCTCGATCCTAAGAAAATACGCGCAGAAGGCTCTATGCACAAAGACACCACTTACCGGGGAAGTGACAGGCAAGACTTTTACCGACACGGAAAAAAATAAAACGGAGAAATTCTACCCATCTTCCAAGTGGGATTGCCGTATTGCCATACGGCAACCCAGTAAATATTTTGCTCCAGAATTTGTCACCTGTCAATCATTGTGACTGTGCCGCACCAATGAGAAGCCCCCGTTCGTGGGCGAACGAGTTTTTCAAAAATAGGGGGTCTTCTTGCAAGCGTTCCCTCAGTCCCTTGCCCCAACGTTCGCGCGGCCAGTTTGCAGTAAATCGGTTCGAAGCTCTTCTGTCGAACTAACATGTTCTCTACCTTGAATTGACGATTATCGTTAATTGTTAATTTGCTTTCAATTTACTATTATCGTTATTTCAGAACACTGTGTCCCAAGACTTGTGGTAGCAAATAAAAAGGAAAAAGTAAAAGCAGCCCCTGGACAGGATTTGAACCCGCAGCACCCACTTCGAAGGAACTGTTTTTATCCACTTAACCACTAAAGATCAACTGACTAAAAGTTTACCAAAACTAATAAGTATATATATAAAATCATTGCTGAATAATGGTTAAGTCTAAAGCTTGATTTTAAAATGGTTAGCTTTCTCTTGAAGTTTGGTAACCGACAATTTTCACTGTGTAAGTTTGCTTCTTAGCGGCTGTTAATACACGTTTACAGCGGCAGTTTTGGAAGAAAAAATTATTGACATTAATAAAAAATGACATCCTCGCAGTTAGTGATTTGGTAGTCTAGTGGTTAAGTGAAGGGGTTATTAATTACACATTCCCTGGTTCGAGTCCTGCGAGTCCAGACATTAGGGTTCTGCTTTTAAAAGAAATATGTTCATTTCCCATAATCCATATCAAGCTTTCAGTGTTCTGAAATTACGATAATAGTAAATTGAAAGCACATTAACAATTAACGATAATCGTCAATTCAAGGTAGAGAACATGCTGGTCGAACAGGAACGCTTGCTACGCAGGCTATGATTTGCCAAAGTTGACAAGAGTGCAGTTTGGGTTTTTAGTACGACCCTTCTCAATAGGCCTTTTTCGATGTATTAAAATTCAGCTTGATAGTGTGGCAGTGAGGACAAAGACAAAGGAAAGTGGATGATATGTAAATATCTTCCACATTCATTCCACCTGCACCTCCACCTGCCTCACTATCAAGCTGAATATTTGATATTTCGAAAATGGCCTATTCTGGATAACGTCTTGATTGCATGTTTTCTCCACCTGACACCTCTACCACTTCTCCATCGTCAAGTAGCCATTTACACTCTCTATTCCGTAACCTGCGATCAAGCTTTATCTTCTTTTCCGCGGGAAACACAAAAGCGGGGACAAAAACAAGATCTCAGGGTAATGGTACAAATTGGTCCTGATAGCGCGCGCGGTATCCATTCTTTTTCTTACTAACTCGTGAACGTGAAATGTAATTTACAACAACTCGCACAATTGTCCGAACTGACTGCTCGTCCGACTAAAAATAAACTAGAATGCAGTTACTTACTGTAAGTGTCCCTGGGCCACTGTGTCGATACTTTGACCGATTTAGCCTGAACTACCATCGGAGAATGGCAAAAAATCACGCATAACAGAGCAATCATCCACATCTCAAGTTGATGCCAGGTCAAAAGAGCTGGTTTTTTCCACATTTGGCTGTAGTTTCTTTTTATGTCGTAACGTAGTTTGGATCTTTAACTGTGCTATTTATGATAGTCGATCTTTCGCGTGACCAATCATAGTCTTTACCTCCCATTTGTTTAATTGAAAAGATAGTTGTAAGCGACGCATAAATTAAACCAAACGGGTTCCCTTCAACCAAAACGGATAATTGTAATGACGAATTAATCAAGTAAAAACAGCTTAGTCCTTTTCCAAGAGTAGCATCATATTTTTTGCAAAGCCTGATAATGATAGTACTCAGCTTTGATTCAAAAGGCTGCAGTTTATTTTCGAATGTCGTGAGCGAAAATGTTGTTTTGAAAGTGAAATCAGAATTTTCCCACCGGTGCTGAAATATTAATTGATGAAATCTAATTCAATGAAAGGTATGGCGTCATATTGGGGACAAAATAGGAATTTAAGCCGATACAGTTTCGGTTTAGTTTGTTTTTTGGAGCGCTATATTCTATAACCATGCGAATTTTGTTGTGGATCCTCCTGATTTTCGGTCTTTGTACAGGTTTACACAAAACGCACGAATCTGGCCTGTACAAGCTTAAGAACGTAAGAATACAGTTTGCTTCCATAACAACATTCACTCAGTTTCGTCATTTATTTACCATAAAATGCAACAATGCGTTCACTCCAGCATACAACACCGACTGTTTAGGCCTGGTTCTACGAGGTTGATGACGAAATGATTCAGCCGCGACGGTTGCCTCACTTAGGAACTGGTATACTAAGGCTAAGGCTAATGCTGACGTTGATGTTAGGGCTAACACTAACGTGTTTTAATGAAAAAACCACGCCATACTTTTTACAGTGCAACGCGCCTTACTGTGGCCACGCAACAAACTTTCACATTTGACAATTACGTGTAAATGCATCAACTTAACGACCTATGCAACGGTGTTCAACTTACAACTGTGCGACCTTAAGGCGTGACTGTCAATGAAATTCACACATTCTGATTGGCGGACAATTTCTAAAAAACTTTCTTTGGTGGCCACGGTAAGGCGCGTCGCACTGTAAACGGCAAAACGTGTTTTGTATGAAATCTCATCGCCAGCTGCTTATCATAAAATTCGTCCCACAGTGTGATGACAACTAAGGAGTAATGAATGTTTCTTGCGTGAAAGTTAAACAAAAAGCGAGTATATTGCCCGAGAAAGGACGGGGGGGGGGAATGCTACTTCACTCATGTTTGGGTATAGGGGTGCCGCCGAGGGTTTGAAATCCTGAACCTGTTTAGGACAAGGACTCGTTTTACAGCCAGGTGATCTGATGACGTAACTCGGAGGACTGGGGAGAAAAATTTTAACGCCGTATCCCACAACCGCGCGCGGGCTTATTTACAATGGCAGAGGCGAGGTTAGATCTCGTCGGGTCTACTTGAAAGTTCAT
>NC_090883.1:36294163-36314163 GCF_036669925.1 Montipora capricornis
TTAGACTGAGTTTCCCGCGAATATCCCGCGGGAGCCCCGATGAGCAATCACAAGTATCTGCACGTACAGGGCCGCCATTGTTTTTGCTCATTAAAACTATTGTTTTGTGGCACTTTCGTTTCCGTTGCCGTCCTCGTTGCCCTTATTGGCGGGAAAAGATAGTCTAAAAATAAAGGGTCCGTAAAAATACCATGAGATGGGCCCATGTTAGTACTGGAGTTGTACGCTCCGAGTACTAGTGATGGGAGCACGTTCATTACTTCTAAGTACTGGTGTAATGAATTGATAACCTTTTAACCGGAAATAACTCTAGTTTTCATACCGGAGGTCTATAGAAATCGCGGGCTTACTTAGACTCGTGGGAAATGTGAAACCTTGCTCTTTTGTGTGTCGTGGCGTGCGAGTGAAGTAAAGTTTACTGTTGTGTTTAGTTCAATCTGTGTGATTCGTTGGCCATCGGTACGCAATCTTTACAACTAGTAACAAGAAATTACTAGTCTTTTAGCTTTGAATGGTTGTGCAAATACTTCAACGTTTGAAAAAAAAATTACTAAAACCTAACCAACGGCGAATCCGTTTCGATTATTGTTCAGTGTTAACGTTGTTTAATGTTGCATTAACTTAGACTACCAAGGCAAAATCATAAACACGCAACTATTAGCAGGAATAAGGGACAACTGAAGGCTAGAGAAACAAATCAAAAGTCAACATCAATTGTCAACAATGCTTTGGGATGTCACTCTCCATATTGTACACAATGCAATCAAGTGATGAGTTCTTGATGCACCCCGAAGTGGTCCAAAATACTAAACACATATTCATAGCAACAAATCAGTATCTTTTCCTCGGTCAGCTGCATTACATGTGGTTACAAAAAATTGGAAAGTCACCAAAAACGAATTCAGGTTTCTTCTACTAAAGATTGGCGTTGGTAAAAGACACGGCTGCCTCAGTTGCTGCTAAATACCACCTAAGTCAACGTAGTATCCCCGGTGGCCGTTGACAGGTAGCAAATACCTTCTTTCTTCATCACTGCCGTCATCAGATTCCATTGCATTTGGGAAACTTTTATACGAATTTTCACCGCTGCAATTGTTACTGCCATTCTTGCGGCCTTCATTTTTGCCAACAAGACGGTAAACTATACCAGCTACCAGAGTCACAAGAACACATGTATTTATGACCATCACCAGCCAAACGAAAATGTTAGCATAGGTCCTGTCCAGTACTGAAAACCTCAACACCATAAAAGACATGGACAACACGAGTAAAACCAAGGGTTCAAAGACATTCTCGCGGAAAATGCGTTCGAAGATAACTTTTCTGTTGGTCTCGTGCTCGCTCGGATCGCATCTGTTTATAGGGACTTCGCCATACGGCTGGAGGCACAAGTGGATGATTGCTGACGTCATCAGCACTAGCCACACTACAAACGTTTGCAAGGTGGACGACGAAGAAATCATCGACAACGCAATGGCAAGAACCAGGCGGCGGAAAAGCGTGAAGATCTCAAAGTACTGACGATACTTTGGTTTGTACGGCAAATAGACGGGTCCAAGCCACACGTCAAGTTTCTCTTGTTCTTCAGGAGTCATCGAGCTTCTCTTTGGAAAGAAACGGATCAGCACAAAGATGACAATCAAGGGAAACCCAATCACGTAGAACACAACTGAGACAACGCCAAGGGTTTTCAGTTTGCTGTAAGAGTGCGAAGGGCATTCTATCCAAGGGGAGTTGGGCATGTAACGAACATCCTGATCACTGTGACATGGACGTAGAATGGAAAGGGACTGCTTCACGATTGGAAAGTAGCTGAAGCTAAGACAAAAGAAGGCGATTTGGCGACATTTGAAATGAACAAGTTGCATTCTCCTTTCAGCGGAACGAAATCTATTGTAAATCAGCATCGTGATGAAATACACACCCACCATGGCTAAGCACACCGCTGGAAGTAGGAGCAGAAAGGCAAACTTCCCGACTGGAGTAAAAAGAGAAGGCAGGTCACAAGAAAGAGAGGGAAAGTATAGGTTCCAATAACTGCTCAAGTAGCTTTGAGCCTTAATAACTCTTTTAGGCCACACGTTGACACTAGATACCATGAAATCCATGGTTTGGATGTAAAACACCGTTATGCTGATTAGAGAGCGAGCAGCCTTTCCTCGGTTACTCATACACAACACGAAAACGACAAGGTTTAATTTGAAAAGCCACGCAGGTAATAACTCCAAAAGCATCATGATTAGCATGAGTAGAAAATGAATTGCAGTAACAACGAACCATTTGATTGATCGAAGACGAAAATAAAAGTACAACCAGAGAAGAATGAGAAAAGACAAAGTAAAGATAGGAATAAAGATGTAATAGTAAGTTAAATCGCCCTTTTTGCATTTGAAGCACAGTCCACCAAGTTTGTAAAATCCTTCTTGACAGCGAGAGCAAAATCTGCCCGTGTTCCCTGGATGGCAGACGCAAGAATGATTGCACGTCGTGATCAGAGATGACAATGATTGACGGCTTCCGGAGGAGGAATTTGTGTCCTTTGGTGTTGTGACCAGTCGACAAGTACAGGAATCTGTAGGGTTGCATGCAGATGATACCGGGCACTTGACAAGGTGGGTGGCATTGCTGGGATCTGGTGATGGCCAGTAGCCACCCGATACCTCCATGATGTTTGGACGCAGATCGTCGGCTGCACTGATGGCAAGTCGATGGCAATTCGCACCAATCATACATTTCTTGCACAAACCATCGCCTCCGTAGAAACCTTCGTCGCAGACGCAATATTTGTATTCGTAAAATGTTGGATCTAAGCGAATGCGTCCATTGTTGAACGTGAGTCGTCCTTCAGGGCAGGTATAGTTGACTGCTTGAGGTGGTTTGAACATAGTGAAAAAGTCAGGTTTAAAGACGTTGGATGAAGCGCTTGTCCCAACTCGCATAGAGGGATTCCCAGATATGTCTAAATATTGCAGAGAAACCATGTTTTGAATTCCTGATGGAAGGCTACCTGTCAAGTTATTCGAGGAGACGTCAAAGTACGTCAAAAACGAAAAATCACCAAAAAATGCGGGTAAAGCTCCATAAAAATTGTTACCACTTAAATCAAAAGTGGAAAGTCTTGTCATATACAGCACGTTTGCGAGTACAGGACTTGTTATGTTGCAAAAGCTTAGATTTAGAATTGAGGGGCTATCAACTTTAAAAAGTTCGATGAAGCTTGAAAAATTAATTGCCAATTTTCGATTCCCTGCTAGAGAGACGTAAGACGCTTTACAAGCACGGGCTGTATCTGGCCACGGTTTTCCTTCATTGATTGACTCAAACTCGTTTTGTGACAAATCGATCACTTCGCCTCCCTTCAGCAGCACATCGCCTGGAATATCCCCTGTTAGTTGATTGTTGGCAAGATTTAATGCACTTGGGAATTTTTTCCAGTTTGATATATTCCCAGAAATGCTGTTTCCAGGTAAAATTAGTTGGCTTAGGTTTTCTGGTAATACACTGGGCAACCTTGCGGTTAGTTTAACCCCGGATATATACAATTCTGTTATGGAAGGAATTGCGAATATGTCACTGAGGTTTCCATGCATCTGGCCAGGAGTTATTCCGAGGTCCAAATACCGCAGCTTTTTCAGCCTAGAAATACTCTTTGGTATTTGGCCAGTGAGATTGTTTCCTCCAAGACAAAGTAATCGTAATTCTGTCATGTTTCCGATATTCCGTGGTAAGTGACCAGTGAAACCATCGCCGTTCATACCGCAGCCCAGGAAGTTTTGCAGATTTTTCATTTTTACAATCCCTTCAGGAATATTCCCAGAAATAGAAGCGGCATTGAACGAAACGGTCAACAGATTGCTCATATTCGCAAACAGAAAGTCGCTAATGGTTCCTCGAAGAGAAGGGTTCCCTGGTGTGCAGAGAGAAAATAAGTTTCGGATTTTCCATATGTTAGAAGGAAGGAAACCGTTTAGGTTATTGTAAGCCAAGACGATAGTTTTAATGTGCGCTGTATTTCCGTGACAGGTGATACCATACCAGGAACAATGGGATGTGTCATTGGTTGAACTAAGCCAGCCGCGTTTTTCGTACCACTCTTGTCCATTTGTTGAATTGTATATATCTAGTAGAACTTCTCTTTCCTGTTCTGGTGTGAAAGATGTGTCCAAGGTGAACGGTGGAAACTGTTTAACGCGTTTCAAACAATCGCGTCCCTCATCGCCTAGAAACAAGTTATAATCTGGAAAGAAATGACAGTTATTCCCAAGTGAAACTTAAAATGCAAGTGATCGCTCAAAGTCAATGACTCTCCGTTGGCAATTGGAGGTTTTCTCTCTGAAACTTTGCAAAGTATTCCACATCTAACAATTAATTACAAGACAATAGTTTTCCATCTCGACTCGAGTGCTGTGCTGGTGTGGGAACTACTGAATGTGGGGTGAATAGTGTAACGATTATTCTGGGAAAAAATGGTTTGTGTCCGTTTGACCGGTTTACAACAGAGGAAAGGCGGGCGGAAAACTAACCAACAATGGCTAGAAGAAACCAACCAAATATCCATTCTTCGATTAAGGAGGCTCGTATCAGTCTTTTTTTTTTTCTTAACTTTGATGTGTATTCGTTGAAATAAGATTTTTTTACAGAAGGCAATTTTCGATTTCCCGACACCACAAAATCTTTTCGAGGTATCAGTGATCAAAGTTTATTTTCTAGTTGGTTTCCAGGCAACAGCTGTTCAGCTCATTTTGAAAAGGTCGATTATCTCGAAATTCAGTCAGACTCTTGATAACGAAACTTAAAGAGAGTAAACGACTGAGGCTCCACAGCTTGTAAGCCAAATTAGAAAAACATCTATGTGAGAGTGTTTACAAGTAAATTGCAAATAAAGTTTTGAAGGTCGGTTTAGCTCATTCCCATGCAACTTGATTTTTCTTCCGCTTTACAAGGAAATATTAATCTTTATATTTTTGTCTATGTTCAAGGAATTATCGTGGTAGTATAACATTTTTGAGCCTCCTAATAGGTATAACATTTTTGAGCCTCCTAGTAGCTGTGAGTGTAAAATATTTAGGTTTAGAAATGGCTATATAAATTGAAAGTACGAGCAAGTAAGATAGCTCGTAATTTGCACATAAATTTATCCGTTTTTGTACTTGAATATCTCACAATCACAGCCACCTAGGAGGCTCAATGTAACTTGTGCTTTGCAGCATGTAGGAGAACAATAAGAAAAGTCTGGGTTCTCATTTGGGGTGTTGAGAAAAGCGAAATGAGTTAGCTGGCTTTGCTAATTTCTTTGAGAGAAAAGCGTGTGGTTTGGGAAAGTTGTAGTGCCGCTCACCTCGTTGCTGTGTAACTGGATGATGTTTTGCCGTTGGTAGTCTTTAATTTAAGAGGATTTTTCATTTGACGTGGGAAGGAAAGTAAAACTATCAAGGCACTTTAGGATCTGTATCTGCTTAGCCTAGCGTAGCAATTATGCGCCGATCAGCTCGAAACTTCAACATCCCCCCCCCCCCCCCACCCTGGGAAAAGCCCGGGCATTTGAACTTTTGAAGATTGGATCGTTCAAATTCCCGCCCTCTCGGACCAAAATGGTGTTCAAATGCCCTATACCCTACTAAAGAACAATCGTCGTCGGCTCCTGCCGTCTTTAATAAAGACCTTTTGAAGACCTTTTTTGTAAGCCAATCGCTCGCAAATGCTACATCTCTTCCTTTAAACTCTTCCATCTCATCCAAACACGTGTTTTATAGCTGTTAGCGACTTCGGCGCCCGAAAAAAAATTCATTTGAAACCTGAAACTTCCGGTTTAATTTTCCCCACCCCACTCAGGGAAAGGTCAAATTCCCCACTCCCCGAGCGCAGAAGATAGTCAAATGCACGGGGGTTTGCCCGGGAAAGGGGTTGGGGGGGGGGGGGGGGTGGGGTGCTGGAGTTTCGATTTGATCGGCGCATTATTTTGTTTGAAATGGCGAGTAGGGAAATTAGCCACCAGCGTTTTTGAGCCACAGACGGCAAATGGAAGTGAGGCGTCTTCTCTTTTTACTCGCCTTGGTGCTAACACATTTGTATTACCAAGTGTCTTTATTCTTATAGAGACGATTTACTTGGAAATTTGTGCACAAACACTAACCTCAAATGAGAAACGTGCACTTCCGGTTGCATAACGGCGCTCAAAAATGCCTTTGCTTAAGCTCCCCATTTTAATCAACTTGAAATTGAACTTGAAATTTAACTTGAACCTTTTTTTAACACGGTAAACTCATCAGGGTATACATTAATTTTATACTATTAATATAAAATCCAGCCTAC
Source organism: Montipora capricornis (assembly GCF_036669925.1). Lineage (NCBI taxonomy): Eukaryota > Metazoa > Cnidaria > Anthozoa > Scleractinia > Acroporidae > Montipora > Montipora capricornis. The sequence continues at coordinate 36,300,476 of NC_090883.1, forward strand.
ATATTAAAAATACATAACACTTATTAACCAAGAGTTAGATCCATGCCTGGCTGGATGCAAAAACGAATACCAATTATCAAACCACTGATTAAATACCCAAATTGTTTAGCACGACGGCAAATTTAGAGTCTTCTTTTATTGGTCACGTGACCATGCGCGTGGCGTGATGACGTCATATTTAGGGTCATTGGTTTACAAAAGTTGGAAAGTGACCAAAATAATGCCAAATTCTCTCAAATTACTAAACCGTTACATCCTTAGCAACGCACCCAAAAAACCCGAAAAAACACGTCAGTACGCCCTTAAAAGGTATGCTCCCAGGGACTCTTCTCGCCTTACTTGAAAACTTAACGCCAGTCCCGATTTTGCCCGTGATTTTCTCGTCCCGTCTCGACTGCCTGCCCCTGGGTCTCCGAGGATGTTGTAACTGTTCATTGCATTCGCGAGATAATGAGTTTATGTACATTCATTTTGTGGTCCACGTGCGAGTATTCGATCGGAGGACTAACAATTTGGTTCACTGCCGTTTTATTTGAGGAAGAAAAAGTTGACGAGAGTGCAGTTTGGGTTTTTAGTACGATCCTTCTCAATTCTGAATACCTTCTTGATTGTTTTCTCTACATGACACCTCTAGCACTCCTCCGCCGTCAAACAGCACATTTACACTCTCTATTCCTTAACCTGCGACCATGCTTTATCTTCTTTTCCGCGGAAAACACGAAAGAGGCGACAAAAGAGGGATCTTAGGGTGATGCTACAAATTGGTCCTGATAGCGCGCGCGGTATCCATTCTTTTACTTAGTAACTCGTGAACGTGACCTGTAATTTACAGCAACTCGTGCAATTGTCCGAACTGACTGCTCGTCCGACTAAAATAAACTAGAATGCAGTTACTTACCGTAAGTGTCCCTCGGCCACTGTGCCGATACTTTGACCGAGTTAGCGTGAACTACCATCGGAGCTCGGCAAAAAATCACCCATAACAGAGCAATCATCCACATCACAAGCGGATGCCAGGTCAAAAGAGCTGGTTTGTTCCAAATTGGGCTGTAGTTCATTTTTATGTCGAAACGTGGTTTGGATTTTTAACTGTAGTATTTGTTATACGGTATTTATAATCCATCTTTCGCCCGACCAATCATAGTCCTTACCTTCCATTTGTTTAATCGAATGGTTATTTTAAGATATGATGAAACGAAAAAATTGTCCTGAGCGACGCATAAATTGCACCAAACAGGGTACCCCTGAACCAAAACGGATAATTGTAATGAAGACGAATTAATCAAGTGAAAACAGCTTAGTCCTTTTCCAAGAGTAGCATCATATTTTTTGCAAAGCCTGATAATGATAGTACTCAGCTTTGATTCAAAAGGCTGCAGTTTATTTTCGAAGGTTGTGAGCGAAAATGTTGTTTGAAAGTGAAATCAGAATTTTCCCACCGGTGCTGAAACGGAACTGAAATTTAATTGATGAACTCTAATTCAATGAAAGGTGTTAAAGTCGGTAGGCGTCCGAATCCTTAATGCAGCATCTTTTTGCAATTGGTGACAGATTCGTATATTTTATCTTTGCGGAGCTTTTATTTGCTTCGCCCCCTACAGGCCAGAAAGTTTTGAGTCATTGAGTTATTCCAAGAGGAAATGGGCATTATCTTACGAAAATTTCACGAGCCAATGTTTAAAAATTTAGCCCATTGAACCATGCAAGAATAAAGGAAAAAGAAAGGAAAGGAACTTTATTTAAGTGTCTAGTAGATTTAGCGCTGCAGCACTAATTGGGGACACTGTAAAGTGAAATTAACAATTAACACAGCAAGTCAAATGTTGGTTTTTGAGGAGAGGGGAAACCGGAGTACCCGGAGAAAACCTGTCGGTTCACATATGACGCCGAGTCGAGGAATCGAACCTGGGCCACATTGGTGGGAGGCGAGTGCTCTCACCACTGCGCCATCCTTTCACCCCCTTGCATTTTGGTCGGCTGTGTCGAAAAGTGGGACGGGGACTCGGGAACGCGGGGTATCGGGGATGTGGGGACGTGGGAACTCGGGGACGCGGCGACGCAGTTTCGAAGTATAGAATTTCAGAAATGGGAGAACATCCCCAAGAAAGTTGAATTGCTTTTGTTATTTTGCAAAAATGATCATCTGTATGCTTTTCAAGTACCAGCTAAATACACAGCGAAATTCAAAAATTGGATTCTCGAAAAGTAATTCTCTCCACTCGTAACAAAGCTCGACTGTTAAACAAAGCAGAAGACCTAATGGCCCATTGCAGAGACTGCAGCTGGAGGGACGCGGAATAGTTTACCTCGTGAAATTCGCCATCTATCAAAAAAAAAAAAAATTTGAATTAAAATCCACAATATCCTTCTCCAAAGACTTTCAGAAGAAAATGACTATATTGATTTGTCTGTCTTACTGACAAAAAGATATGACTACTTTGGCTTTTCATATTTGCACTTTGTATTGATTTGATTTTCGATGATATTTCCTTATTTTAGTTGACTGTATACTCTGTACACTAGTTATTTGTATACCTGTTCGTTCTAATATGTGTTGTTTGTAAAACACAATTGAAAAGCGTAGCTTTCTCTACTTGTCAAGGAAATACAGTGCGTCTCGATTTGTTTAAGTTGACGAGAGTGCTGATTGGGTTTTTAGTACGATCCTTCTCAATTCTGAATAACTTCTTGATTGTTTTCTCCACATGACACCTCTAGCACTCCTCCGTCGTCAAGTAACACATTTACACTCTCTATTCCGTAACCTGTGATCAAGCTTTATCTTCTTTTCCGCGGGAAACACGAAAGCGGGGACAAAAAAAGGGATGCTACAAATTGGTCCTGATAGCGCGCTCGGTATCCATTCTTTTACTTAGTAACTCGTGAACGTGACCTGTAATTTACGGCAACGCTGCTCGTCGGACTGAAAATAAACTAGAATGCAGTTACTTACCGTAAGTGTCCCTGGGCCAGTGTGCCGATACTTTGACCGATTTAGCCTGAACTACCATCAGAGCTTGGCAAAAAATTACGCATAAAAGAGCAAACATCCACATCTCAAGTTGATGTCAGGTCAAAAGAGGTTGTTTTTTCCACATTGGGCAGTAGTTCATTTTGATGTCGAAACGCAGTTTGGATTTTAACTCTACTATTTTTTAGTTTTATGATAATCGTCTTTCGCTTGACATATCATAGCCCTTACCTCCATTTGTTTAATATAATGGCTATTTTAAGAAATGACGAAACGAAAAGATATTTATGCGACGCATAAATTAACCAAACGGGTTCCCCTGAACCAAAACGGATAATTGTAATGAAGACGAATTAATCAAGTTAAAACAGCTTAGCCCTTTTCCAAGAGTAGCGTCTTATTTTTTACCTAAGCCTGATAATGATAGAACTCAACTTTGATTCCGAATCAAAGGCTGCACTTAATTTTCGAAGGTTGTGAGCGGAAACGTTGTTTCGAAATTCCCACCGATGCCCATGAAAAATATCCTGAGCGACTGAAACAACTGAAACGAATCTGAAATTTAATTAATTGATGAAAAACCTTGAAACCGTGAGGAGCTTAATCCTGCTCAGGAATATGAAAACCGAGCAGGTTTGGGGAAAAATTTCCCAAAGCAGCAGGATAGTTTTTGTAACATGAAGTTTGTGAGCGAAAATGTTGTTTTGAAAGTGAAATCAGAATTTTCCCACCGGTGCTGAAACGGAACTGAAATTTAATTGATGCGGCATCATTTTGCAATAGACCTTTTTTTACCGATACGGCGACCATTTTGATTTCTATTGTTTCGAGTAGCTATTATGGGATGCCCAGGGGGCAAATTAATATGTATTTGCCCCCTGGGCATCCCATAATCGCTATTTGAAACAATAGAAATCAAAATGGCCGCCGTATCGGTAAAAAGGTCTAATGCTTTGCGGAGTTTTTATTTGCTCCGCCCCTACAGACAGGAAACCTTTGAGTCATTGAATTATTCCAAGGGAAAATGAGCATTACCTGACGAAAATTTAGCAAGTCAGTGTTTACAAATTTAGGGCATTGAACCATGCGCGAATAAAATGCATTTTGTTCAGTGGCATGATAGTGTAGACAAATACGATTCTAACTTTAAACAAATGGAGATTCGAAGCCAAGTTATTCCACTGATTTATTCAACTTTGGCAAAACGATTGATGCTCAATGTTAAATCTAAACAATTATCGTCTGAAGAGCAAACATTGTTGCTCAACTGTGACAGCAAAATAGTTCATGAACTTTGGCTAACAATTTACAACTGAAAGGAAAGATTACTGAAATATCGATCAAGAATTATAACGTGGAACGCAGTTAGTTTAAGGAGGCTCGAAATAGTTCCTCCTTTTTTCAAACAAATAAACATATTTTGTTTTTAGATACAGTTAGGGTAATCATATCAAGACAAAATTTGGCCAGGGTATTAAGTACCCATCATAGATTTGTCACATCACATTGTCCTCCAAAATATCGTTACCATGGCAACGATATAAGGCATTTCCTTGAGCCTTAAAATCAAAATATGTTGTCTTTTTTGAAAAAACGGGACGGTGAAATCTTCCCATTCAGCGTTACCAGATAATGTTAGAAATAATCTCTAAAATATTTAAAATTCAACAAAATCTGTAGGTCAGTTTTTCAGAAAAATAAGTTTTTTGGAAATGTGTCGCTAATTTCTTTTTTCACCTACAGAATTTTTTTAAATTTGAAAGACAAACGTTTTAAATTAATCTAAGCTAACATGCAAAAAATGAAAAAAATTCACCGTCCGGAAGCAGAGATATAAGCGAGTAAAGTTGAAAAATCAGGAAAAATGAGGGGGTTACAAGATCGGCATTTACGCATGCGTCAACCACTCATTCGAGTGCACGCGCGAGTGAATATACAGGCCAACACAAACGGATTTAAGCGACGATGAAACCGTTTGTGTACAATTTTCGTTGTTTGCATTAATAGGACATGTCTATATATATTCCATATGTATAGGAATTAGAAGAAAGGTGAGCGAAACTAGCGGTATTTGTTTATTTCTGGTGACCCACTTTGAATCGTGAGCTGACGCGAGCAGCTTTTAGAATTGCGTGTGTGGCTTACGCGCGCGCGCTCAGCTGAAAACCCTTTCGAGCCTCCTTAAATCTAAATCTATGGAAGTGGAACTCGAAAGGCCAAATAAAAATTAAAGTCACTAAAGCCAGGAGCACGGTGCGGATAGAGAAGCTTTAATTTTCTCGGGTCGCGCGTTTACTTAGAGGGGCTTTTCCCCGGGAGGGGGGGGGGGGGGTGACTCCCATATAAAAAGGACGGGGGTGCTCGTCGTACCTTTTAGGGGTTAAAAAAGCGGTTTTGGCACCTCTTAGGGTGTTCAGCCTCAAAAGGTCCACAGCGGGAGATTTAGCGGTACCTTTTTGGGTACTGAGCTGAAAAATTATGACAGGAGACATTTGATAATTAACTATTTCTTAATTTTGTCTAATTAAAACCCATAATTTGGTACCTCTTTGGGGTGGAAAAAATTTCATGCCATGCCCACAAGACTGTATCTTGGTACCTCTTATGGGTTCTTTTCAAAATTTCCGACCAGTACCCCGTCCTTTTTTATAGGGGAGTCCTTCCCCCTCCCGGGGGCTTTGCATGCGATTCTCGCCACGCCACGCGCTGGTGACGGGAAGATTGACATATCTCGTGTAGTCCAGTCTTAAAATAGCCCTTTACAAAATACCAATATGTGATTTGGATAGCCAGAAAATAACAAAAATAATAAGAAAAACTACGATACTAATACATAATAAGTTCGAAAATCTGGTTTATCAACGGATTTGATAATGTAAACTGACCACGTTACAGAGATTTAAAAAGCTGAGGTTTCGAGCGTTATTTAGCCCTTCGTCAGAGCGAATCGAGGGTTGTGTATGGAGCTATGCTATTGGTGGTAACGTGGTAACGTGAAAAACAGGAATGAATTAATTGAATGAAAAGCTTTCGTTGATACCGTGGGGATTAGGGATGCCGATTTGGAAGATGAATTTTTGCTCTAGGTTCTTGCCAGTGTGGCAATCCCAGTCAGAAAATGGGTAAAATTTCTTTGTTATCTTTATTTTATTTTATTTTTTTCCGTGTCGGTAAAAGTCTTGCCTGTCACTCCCCTGCTAAGTGGTGCCTTTGAGCATCGGAGTCTTCTGCGCGTATTTTCTTAGGATATAGAGGGTGGGGGGGGGGGGGGAATAACCCAGGGAAATTTGATAGTTTCATGGAAGCTAGCATCAAATTTCCCACCCCTGGGCACCTACAGACTGTCAAATTCCCCCACCCCTGGGCACCTTCAGAACATCACATTCCTGCCCTGGAGTAAATGTTTTTTTATTAGATTCACATTCTTGGAACACCAATGTTCTTCACTGTCGATTTCAAATTCCCTTTTAACAGCTGATGGAAAGTTAAGTGAAGCTATGATCTTCGCAGTTATGAGCGCAATTTTTGCAATTGCGTAGAGAAGTCTGAAAAATTCAGGACTTCAACGGGGTTTGAACCCGTGACCTCGCGATTCCGGTGCGACGCTCTAACCAACTGAGCTATGAAGCCACTGACGTTGGGAGCTGGTCATTTGTGGGTTCTAATGGTCTCGTGAGGAATGAATCAATGAATCAAGCTCAGTTGGTTAGAGCGTCGCACCAGAATCGCGAGGTCACGGGTTCAAGCCCCGTTGAAGTCCTGAATTTTTCAGACTTCTCTACGCAATTGCAAAAATTGCGCTCATAACTGCGAAGATCATAGCTTCACTTGATTTCATATCCGCAGTTCATACATGATTCATTTCATATATATACCATTTCATCATTGATTCATTCCTCACGGGACCATTAGAACCCACAAATGACCAGCTCCCAACGTCAGTGGCTTCATAGCTCAGTTGGTTAGAGCGTCGCACCGGAATCGCGAGGTCACGGGTTCAAACCCCGTTGAAGTCCTGAATTTTTCAAACTATTCTACGCAATTGCAAAAATTGCGTTCATAACTGCGAAGATCATAGCTTCCCTTGATTTCATATCCGCAGTTCATATATGATTCATTTCATATATATACCATTTCATCATTGATGGAAATTTGTCGTGTAACACGAAACCTTTCTCACGGTACTGAACAAGAATCTAACATTTAGCAAAACAACATGAACAATATTAACCAGCTTTCGAATCAATCAAACATGCACAATGATATAGTTGCGAAATTCATGAATATGTAGAAATATACATAAAGCAATCACGAAGAAAAGTAGAAAGAAACATTCTCGTACATGTGAACACCCCAGCAAGGACTGATAGAAGTGATGGTCCTTATTTACAAAAAGACAAGACCAGGAGCGGGTCTAGGAAAAATAATGACCAGTTTTCAAACCAACGAAAAAGTTTCTACAGGGGTCTGGGTGCATGCTGCCCCTGGAATTTTTTAGATTTTAACTCTCTTTAAGTCCCCTTTCCCATGTATCGGACCGACTTCCGTAAAATGGTGAAAACTGATATGGATCCACCACTGCATGAAGACGGATTTGCCTACCTTTCTTTCACCCGTGGTGTCCGGAAAAATCCGGAAAACCAGAGAAGTCTCATCAAAACCAAGGTTGAGGATAACTCATCTGAGATATGTCCAGGTTTGACCCTAATTAGATGCACGCGGATTTCAATAAGCATCACGAAGTGTCCCCTTGTTCTTCTAGCCAACTTCAACATCATTTGTGTCTCAGAATATATACAGACAATTTATGTCACAAAGTGTCCCCCAAATGCTGCTCTTTAAGTGAAGATTAACTGCTGCATTTACCCAAAGCTAAAAATAACGCTAACCTTTACCCTTACCTTATTGTTGAAAATAGGTAGCAAATGCTTAGACTTAAAGGGACACTATGTGTTGGATGTCAAAATTAGGCGTGCATCTAATTAGGGTCAAACCTGGACATAAGTGACTCATCTCCAGGTTCTCTCGATGTTCCAAGATGGCTCACATGTCAAATTCAAGACCATGGGGCAACGCATACGTGTCAAAATCCCCACCCAGGGGAAGGCTCTCTGAGTCAATTTCCCGTAGGTATATCACTGGCAGCCTGTTCTCTGGCCATATTGGGGCCTCTTATCATTTGAAGAAACAGAATATGTTTCAAATGATTCGTAATGTTGCTGACAGCATTTTCTGTGAATTTTAATGATATTTTGGTGTTTCTTTCCTGAAGAAACCATTGCACCAGGACCAGCAATCCCACACAACAGCTTGCCGCAACATTTTGAAAAAGGTAACAATTAAGGTTGATACGGCACTCATAGGTGTGAGTAAACAAGAAGAAGAACTATTTATTCATACACCTTAACGTTTACACTTTTTTGTTTGTTTTTTTCTTGTTGTCTTCTTTTTTTTCCACAATGATATGCTTTACAACAATAATGGGTACTGGCTCCCCGGAATAAGGAAAATACGTATTTTTATTCAAGTATTCGGGGGGCAGACTACAAGATAACATTGCAATTATTATTATTATTATGATGGTCTTGATAGTAGCAGACAAGTAAAGAATTAAAAAAGAAACGACGAAACCTTTGCGTTTGTAAAACATTTTTCGACAGAAACTTCTGCCATCCTCAGTTAGTAGAATACAAAGCGATGGACGCTAAATTTATAATAAATAGAAAATGCTAACGTGAAAAATAGTAACAACGGAATGAAGTATAGCGTGAAAATGTGGGAATCAAAAGCGTTATAATATTATTTTTTAATGTTACATTGTACATGGAAATGTGTACATACGGGAGTTTTTATTTATTTTTATTTACCCAAACATTTTTATAGACACACAACACAGCTGTGTCATAGGATTCCAAGATAAAACTGTGGTCGGCTTCTCATGGGCAAACTTTGTAAGGGTTTTTTTAATAAGAAACTTTTGTGGAGGGTAAAAGGGTGAAAAGGGGTAAAACCCTTAAAGTGCCAATCAACTCAACACCCTTTTCCACTTTATTTATTCTCCGAAATCGTCCCAAATACATCGTGTTGCTTTCAGAACCTTTTGATTGAAATTTCACTTTTTCTATTGGCTTTGAAAGACGGGGAAAGTGGTCATACTTTGATCAATAACAGAACAATGACGGGTAATGGGTTCAATACCTGGTTGACGTCACACACTCCTTCGCATTGAGATAGTTCTTTGAAAACAGCGATGCAAATTGATTTGTGACCTCCACCCGGCATCAAACCCATTCCCCTGTATTGCTCGGTCATGGATCTAAGTATGACCACTTTTCCCGTCTTTTAAAGCCAATATAAAAGTGAAATTTCCATCAAAAGGTTCTAGTATTGCTGATGAGCAATCTGCAGTGACAATGACAAGAAGTCTTTTACGATAATGTGAAAAACGTCTTGATTTAGCATTAACACTTCTGCTGATGATGCTGAACTCGATGAAATGGGTGCATTCATTGCATCTGATGTAAACTTGAAGACGTTTGTCTTGACGGTTTTATCTCGGTGGAGGAGAACGCGTCTTGTTTGACATGGTCGGTAGGTATCGGAGATGGTTTCGTTTTTGCACTAATTACTTAAGCCATGCAAAGGCATCTCCAGAGCGCCCCAACTTCGTATCCCATGTACGTATGGGGATCCAAGCGACACCCAATGAAATCTTTGACGTTCTCATTCCTGTAGTGGAACCCTGCACATGCGTTTTTCACTTTTGTCCATTTCTTTGCCGTCGTCAGCGAAACAACTTCGTGAAATGGCCAAATTTGAGGTTTTATCAAGGATGTCAGCACTTCAGGATAAGTTTTCATTTTCTCCCCTGAATTATGTGCCCTTCCGAAGAATGTTATTTTTGAGGAAGTACCACACCCTTGTCATATTAAAAAGGTTGAAATAGTCAAGTAGCGATTAAAACTACGCGAATTTATATTTTGAGATGACGTTGCCGTTGTTTAGGGAGCTTTAGCAACGACGACGGCAACGGTAGCGAGAACGTCGTCGTTAAATGTCATTTCGCGTTATTGTAATCGCTTCGCGACTATTCCAAGGATTTTAGCGTGACAAAGGTGTGGCAAACCCTCAAGAACGAAACTGGTATGAACGGCGCTCAATTTACGGGAGAAAATGAAAATTTATCCTCAAGGGCCGACTTTCTACCTGAAATCTCAAATTTAGTCATTTCACGTTGTTGTTTTGCTGACGACAGCAAAGAAATAGACAAAATGAAAAGATGCACCTGCAGAGCGTGTAATGCTATTGCCTTTGCTCGCTAAATATGCAAATTTGTGACGTTCTCGTTGCCGTCACCATTGTCGTTGCTAAAGCTCCCTAATAGAGATAATAGGGAGCTTACGAAACGAGGACGACGACGGCTTCGAGGCCTTCATTGAAAAATACGAGTTCGCGTTATTCATATCACTGCGAAACTATTTCATGTCGTTTCGCGTTAAAAATTTGTAGTAACTGTTGAGGAATTAAACTGGCATGAGTGGGTTGGAAGCGTAGAGAGAGAACTGAAAATTCATCGTCATGTGCTAAAGTTCTCCACAGAACCTTGAATTTGGTGATTTCACGTCGTCATTTAGGAGATGACGACAAAGAAATGTACCAAAATGTAAAACGCACGTGCAGAGCGTGCAGAGCCATTGTTTTTGCTCACTAAACCTATTGTTTTGTAGCGTCGTCGTTGCCGTCGGCGTCGTCGTTTCGTAAGCTCCCTTTTAAGCAACGACAACGGCGACGGCAACGAGAACGTCATCTCAAAATATAAATTTGCGATATGTTAATCGCCTCGTGACTATTTCAACGTTTTTAATATGACAAGGGTGTCGTATTTCCTCAAAGATGACACCAGTTGGAACGGCACTCCATTTTAGAAGAGAAAATGAAAATTTATCCTCAAGTGCTGACGTTCTTCATAAAACCAAAAACTTGGCTATTTCACGTTGTTGTTTTGCTGACGACGGCAACGAAATGGACAAAAGTGAAAAACGCACTTGCAGGGCGTGCAAAGCTATTGTTTTTACCCACTAAATATGCACATTCGTGACGTTCTCGTTGCCGTCGCCGTTGTCGTTGCTTAAGCTCCCTAACGTATCTCGTCGACGGTGCCGGTTTGTCGTAGGACGTCATATTTGAGTTGGAAGAAACATGCATTGATTCCACGAGGCTTTACCTAGAGGGTGCCAAGTAAAAAAACATAAACTTTTGTTCGAAAGATTTTTAAGGCTTTCTCGAAAATACCCCAAATTGTCATGTTGTGAGCGGAGTGTTTGTTTGGATGGTTGAAATGGCACGCAACTGATTTTTTCCAGTGCCATCTTCTTTCATCTACTCGCTTTGACGAAGGGCTCACTCTCGACGCGCAGCTTCGTAGTCTTTTCACAGTGGTAATTTGGCTCTTATCAATTTGTTTGATACCATATTTTTGTGTTTCACTTTCCAGCCGACTCGGCTCCAGTGCACGACAAACACTAGGGAGCTTTAGCAACGACGACAGGAACGGCAACGGGAACGTCATCTCAAAACATAAATTCGTGTTATTGCAATCACTTAACGACTATTCCAAGCTTTTTAATAAGACAAAGGTGTGGCAGTCCCTCAGGAATGAAACCGTTATGAGTGGGGATTTAGGGGATAGAATGAAAATTTATCTCCTAGTGCCGACGTTCCCCATAAAACCTCAAATTTGGCTAGTTTACGTTGGGTTTTTTGCTGACGACGACAAAGAAATGGACAACAATGAAAAATGCACGTGCACAGCGTGCAAAGCTATTGTTTTTGCCCTCTAAATATGCAAATTTGTGACGTTCTTGTTGCCGTCGCCGTTGTCTTTGCTAAAGCTCCCTATTAGCCTGTACTACAGGCGCAATTTCTTTCCCCTCGTGTGTCTCGCACATGGCCCCCATTTGTTCAAAGGTTGGATAGTTCTACCCACTAGATAACCCAATACGTATTGGCAGTACTTGTCTACTGAATAGTGATTTATCCACTGGATAGCACTAAAACACTTTGTATTCCAGGCAATTTGGGCGCTTTCCATTCGACCAAAAATTCCGCAATTTCCGGTCCGAAATCAAATGGAACGGGGGAAGTACCGGGAAATGTTTTCGAATTTTTGGAATGTGTTTTGAGCTCATCCCCTTTGATGGAATCATCAGTGCCATTTGTTTTCTTAAAGTAGCAACTTGCTCTTGCTTTTTTCTTGCTTTAAACATACTTCGATATTCGTCAGTAGTTCTGTTTCTGTAAGTCAGTGCAACTTCGATCACGAATTATTATCGTTCATACTCAGAAAACTTGGAAAGTACAATCAGAGTGGTGCTTACCATTTAGCCAAATAATCCGGATGGAATGATCCTTGCATAAAGGTTTCCAAATTTAATGACCAACCGGATGAGAATGACGCGTACCATTTAATACACAGCATTCCATCCCGCATATTTACTCGATCTTATGGGAAAGGGCCTGGAAACAGAACAATTCTCGCAAATGGTAAACGAATTTCCCGATTTCCATTCCGAACGGAAAAAGTGGACTACCTCTGGAGGTTGTCCACAATTTCGGAAAAGATTCTCCGGAAAATTGCCTTTCCATTTGACCCCAAACCGAAATTTCCGATTTTTTGGCTAAATGATAAGCACCCAGAATATTCTGGTACGCAACTGAAGCACGGAGCACGTGACCTCGAATTCCTGGAGCGAATTTCCCAGAAATTCCAACTGGTGATTGAAAAGCTTCACCTTGCGTTCGTTTTTGTGAGTGGTTACACTGTAAGTGCAAATACCCATAGTCTGAGTGAGTGACAACCTCGTTCCCAGGGTCTCCCTTGCAGTTGAGGAAAGAGACCCTGGTTACGGCTGGTCATGTGGCTCCCAAAATCTGCTTGGAGCTTTTCCAAATGTGTGTTACACACTAAAAATTGAAGTGTCATGTTACGAAGGTAAAGATGTAAAATTACACATTCTCAATGTGTAAACTATTACACTAAAATGATCTTCTAAAAATACTTTTAATATTGGGTATTTTTACTCTTTTTAAAGGATAAAAGTAAGTGGGTATTATCAAGGATAAAATTATACAGTTGAAAGTTTACTTTTACATCAATTTTAATTGTAACTGCCTGCTCACAGATTAATTTACACCACTTTATAGTGCTTTGTTGTGCCGACGGCTATCCCATGTGTGAACTGACGATCCGAGAGTACTTAAATACCTAATTCTTTAATATCGTTTCTTATTACACTCTGACACCGTTTAAAACTATCTGATAACTGTACTTGAAAACTCCTAATTGAACTCGAAACTACTATAGATGCTGGTACTGAATACTTGACAATGCTGAATAATACTGAACACTCTTTGGCAGATACGCCCCTTTAAATTGGCGTCACGTAGTAACATGACATCACAATGACATCACAACTTCTAACACAACAGCTTTTTGCACATATAATATGTATGTAATATGAAGTACTATGAAAATACATCCTGTCAGCACCCGCCACAGAAGAAACAAATATTAAAGTATCCTTGTGAGTCTCTGAAATCAATGAGAAATTACCATAAACATTGCCGGTATTGTTTAAGGACATTCCAGATAAATAGCTATTCATAAATATGATATACTTGGGCCGAACAAACTGTCCTCTGAGCTTGTTCATTTGTA